>NC_136502.1:58840815-58848315 GCF_053919585.1 Euprymna scolopes
ACTTCCAATGGAAACCCCTACTACCATGTCTCCTTCTCCAACATCAGGAGTCTACGTTCTAACCTTCCAGAGGTTGAAACCCAATTACAGGAGACTAAACTAGACCTTTTATTTTTAAGCGAAACTGGCATTGGACAGGCTATTTCCCTAGAAGAGTTCGCAATTAAACGATACTCTAACTTCTGACCCCCAAGATCGCCATGGGCATGGAATATGTGCCTATATTAAAGATGGCTTTCCATGCGGTAGGGACATCTCCAGAGAAGATCCTAACTTACCCTATATGTGTTTCCGGGTTGCTTTAGCTCACACTACTGCATTTATATTTACTCTCTATCGCCCCCACAACAGCGGAGTTACTATCTTTAAAAGCATATCTGAGAAAATTGACCAAGTCCTATCTGCTTATCCTTCAGCTAACATTCACCTATGTGGAGACTTCAATGTTCAAAATGTGGAATAGTTGACCCACTCAAACAAGACCGATGATGAGGGGAGGTTCTGTCATGATTTCTCCATTGCGTATGACCTCACTCAGATTGTTCATGAACCCACCCGTGTGCCCGACAATGACGGCCAATATGCGAGTCTCCTAGACCTTTTTCTCACAATTTGCCTTGAACTATGTTCAGTTTCTGTTCTGTCTCCTCTTGGATCTTCTGACCACTCTGTTGTATCAATTAAGATAAAAATGAAATGTAATAAGTCCCCAGACGTACCTCTCCCTTGTACAGTGTATCGATACACTAAGGCTGACTGGGATAGCTTCTGTACATTTATATCGGATCTACATCTGTGTTCCATGTTTAAAAAGGATGTGTCCTCTATAGTATCAGACCTGACGGAATCGTTAATTGTAGGTATAGACCGTTTCATACCCTCAAAAAAGTTGCAGCAAAAACCTAACAGCCAGCCATGGTTCTCTCCAGAATGTGCTGCTGCCATTGCGCACAGAAATCACTTTTTCCACTGCTTCCAACGTAATAGAGGTATGGAAACTAAAGCTGCTTTCAGGACTGCCAGCAACCATTGTAAGAAACTAATAAAGAATACAAGAGAGTTGTATGCTCAATCCATTAAGTCCAAAGTAGCTGAGCAGTGGCTTGGTTCCCACCAGTTTTGGAAAATAGCAAACAGAATCCTGAACAGAAGCGTGTGCTCTATCCCAACTATCATCAATGGACCTGAGGTAATCTCGTCAGCATCAGACAAAGCCAAACTCTTTGCCAAGAACTTTGCAGCTAATTCTACCCTTTGCGACCAAGGCCGCTAACTCCCAATATTTCCTCCTGTATCAGAAAACACGCTATGTGATATACATATATCTGTACGTGATGTTGCCAAGCTAATCAAAAACCTTGATTCCAGTAAAGCAACTGGCCCTGACGGTATTCCAATTATAGTACTTAAAAAACTTCAACCTGAACTAGCGCCCATACTTACAAACCTGTTTAAACTTAAGGAGAATAGCTTCCCATCACCCTGGAAAATTTCATCAGTATGCCCTGTATTTAAGAATTCAGGTGATCGCTAATCCCCCTCTCAGTACAGGCCAATAAGTCTCCTGTGCGTCATGAGTAAGTTGATGGAATCTGTGTTGAATACAGAAGTAATCAAACATCTCAACAAAAATAACCTTCTTAGTGACACTCAATATGGTTTCCGTTCTGCTAGATCTACTGCAGATGTGCTTACAGTTATATCTCATAGGATTAGCAAATATCTCGACGGAGGCAACCTTTCTAGGGCAATTGCTCTTTGTAAACATAACACTGAGTTATGTACCCTTAACCCGAGCTCTCCAGGAAGGAGAGAGAAAAGGGAACTGTCATGGCGGACCCAATAAAGATACACATGTACGTCGCTTATCGAGGCTAACTACTGTGTCTTGTTGTCTTTCCCTTATGAGTGAAGTCCTTCCCTCTTAATTATACATGGTGTCAGGAGTCGGATAAAAACAAAAATAACGAAACAAAGGAAAAAATACAACGACCCATCCTAAAAATAAAACATGAAAATACGTATGAACAATGAAGGACGCACCCTCACCATGTGGTAAACTTTTTTCGTTTCTTTGTTTGTTTTGTTTTTAATATCCAGTCAGTATACATATTCAATACTTTTTGACACTCTAGTTAAACACAAATATGTCTAACCCAAACGAAGCTTCACCAAAACATGCCGAAATCGACCCAATTTCTTTCATGTTACAAATGCAACAACAACAACTCACCATGCAAGAACAGATGACGAACCTCATGGCACGCCTTCTGCCCACCGGGCAACACGCCCCCACCCCATTGTCGTGCCATTCACGGGTGAAGCCCAAGCGACCAGTAATAGAACCTGACTCGTCAGACAATAAATGGATCATTTTTAAGGATGCATGGCTTCGTTATAAGGAGATGACACAACTTAACGACCCCACAGAAATCCGGAATGAGTTACGATCTGCATGCAATTCATCTGTCAATGAGATGTTATTCAATTTTATTGGTCCGGATGCCCTGCATAATGCTACAGAGGAGCAGCTGCTGGAATATATTAAATCCGTTGCCATGAAAACCGTCCATCCCGAGGTATACTGTCAGCAGTTCTTTGTAATGAGGCAAAGTGATGGGGAGACTATCACATCCTTTATTTCCTGGTTGAAATCACAAGCGATGCTCTGCGCTTTCAATTGTGACAACCAGCAATGTACAATGTCATTTTCTGAAGACATGATCAAATCTCAAATCATTGCCGGATTACGGGACACCTCCCACCAGAGCAAAATTTTAGCAGAGATTACATCCCTGCCAACTCTAAATGACTTAACTAGACGTCTCTTGACTCTAGAATCTACCGCCAGAGCATCAAATCACTTCCGACCAGCAGAGATCACACAAGTGGCCCAATTTAAATCTGCGTCATCAAGAAAGTTTCCACCACCAGACAAGACCAAAAATGATAATGGCAAATGCAAAGGTTGTTGACACAAGGCACACCCAAAAGGACGAAGACAATGCCCCGCTTGGGGCAAATCATGCCACAAATGTGGCAAAGAGAACCACTTCTCAACCACATGCCATGGCACAGCATCGTCAAATGCCATAATGGGAGACTACCCAAATGACAGCCAAGATGAAGATTCTTCGTTCATATCGACAATGACTGTGCAACCTAAATGACTAGAGGAAGAAGAGGGGATCCCGCATGGGTCATGGACCAACAAGTTCACACCAAGCCGACCAGAGCCACCTCCACTTTTCAATGTTACTATCACATTAGATACAAAGGCCCACCAACATCTCGGACGATTCAGACATATAAATATGAAACACCAACCCTTTGGCAGACACAGGAGCTCAGACAAGTACAGCTGGTGTGGACTTATTGAACAATCTGGGGTGCACTTCTGAACATCTGCTGCGCACCAGACATCGGTTACGTGCCGTTAATGATGTCAACCTGCCCATTAAGGGGGCCTTAATTGCCACGATGTCACTCGGTAAGGCAACATGTTCGGAGGTGATATACATCAGCCCAAGGGTTAAGGGCCTGTATATATCACAAACGGCCCTGAAAAAACTCAAAATTATCAACGACGACTTTCCAGCACAAATTAATAGTCTGGTAGCTACAACGAAGATGGACCACAAACCAACTGACCGAATGTTAGCCCCATGCGGATGCCCATACAGATCACCATGCCCACCACTGCCAGACAAGCTCCCATTTCCTGCCACACCGGAATATCGAGGAGAGATAGAGAGCTGGATCAAATGCTACTTTGCCAGCAGTGCATTTAATACATGTACACACCAGAAATTGCAGACCATGACCGGAGAACCGCTTACTATCACATTCCTCGACAACCACCAACCTAAGGCTGTTCACAAACCAATCCCTGTCCCTCACCACTGGAAAGAAGTTGTCAAATCCCAGCTTGATGCAGACGTAGCACTGAACATCATTGAACCAGTGCCAGCAGGGACACCAACGACATGGTGTTCGAGAATGATCACCGTGCCCAAAAAAGATGGCAGCCCACGTAGAACGGTCGACCTCCAAAATTTAAATGCAATGACAAGACGAGAAACACACCACACACCCTCCCCATTCAATCTTGTCAATACGATACCCCCAGGAAAAAAGAAAACTATTCTGAATGCCTGGAACGGATATCACAGTGTTCGTCTGGCTGTAAAGGCATGGGATGCCACCACTTTCGAATGGGGCAGATACAGGTATTTACAAGCCCCCCCAAGGTTTCCAAGCGTCCAATGATGGTTACACAAAGAGATTCGACACCATTACAGAAGGTTTCCCTCGTATTGCTCGCTGTGTGGATGACTCTATCTTGTGGGATGATGATATGGAACTATCCTTTTGGCACACCGTTAGATACATCATACTATGTGCTGAAAATGGAATAGTATTTAACCCAGAAAAATTCCAATTCGCAAAAGACAATGTAGAGTTTGCTGGCTTCGACAACAGCTTAACAGGGTACAAACCATCTCAAAAATTACTTGAGGGCATCAGAAACTTCCCATCACCGACAAACATTACAGGAGTTAGATCTTTCTTTGGTTTGATTAACCAAGTTTCATATGCGTTTGCCCAAGCACCCATCATGTCACCCTTCAGAGAACTACTGAAACATAACAGCAGGTTTTACTGGGACGATACATTGGAACAACACTTCCAGCAATCCAAGAAAACAATCCTAGAAAACATCTGGGATGGTGTTCGAACATTCGAAATAAATCGCCCAACATGTCTGACTACAGACTGGAGTCGAACAGGAATAGGATTTACCCTACTCCAAAAACATTGTGCATACCCGTCCACAATGGACCACCATTGTGGGCCAGGACATTGGAAAGTTGTATATGCTGGCTCCCGATTCACTAGACCTGCTGAGAACCGGTATGCACCAATTGAAGGGGAAGCTTTAGCTATAAAGTTTGGATTGGAAAGCTGCAAAATGTTTGTTTTAGGCTGCCCCCACCTGATACTTGCTATTGATCACAAACCCCTTGTGCCGATATTCAATGATCGTAGCTTGGACGAAATAAAAAATCCCAGGATTTTAGATATCAGAGAGCAGACCCTGATGTACCAGTTCAGGGCCATATCAATACCAGGCGATGCCAATGGTGGAGCAAATGCCATGTCCCGTATCCCTACACATACCACCAAGGTCACAGCAGCGGAATTGGATAGCATGGAAGAAGCGTTGCAAGCTGGAATAGAATCCCGATACAACCAGGAAACATCTCCTATCAAGATGGTGCGAATACAGCAAGAAGCCGCGATGGATCACCAATACATGAACCTCGTGGAAACAATAGAACAAGGATTCCCTGAACACAAGGATCTTCTACAGCCAAATATTAAAGAGTTTTGGAATATGCGAAGCGACCTATACACAGTTCAGTCTCTAGTATTCAAGGAAGGCCGCATATTAATTCCAAAAAACCTACGTCGCGAACTTATCGACCAACTCGATGTTGGCCACCAGGGGGTCAACAGTATGAGAAGCAACGCCAGACAACGTTTTTTTTGGCCTGGTATGGGAGCACAATTGCAGGAAAAGCGCAATCAGTGCAAGCGCTGTAACGAAATTGCCCCATCAAACCATAAAGAACCTGCAATGGAGCCTGTCCACCCAGAATACCCTTTCCAGTCGACAGTAACAGATATTTTCAACATGGCGGGATGGAAATATATGATATATGCTGACAGATATTCAGGTTGGACAGAGGTATCTTCAATGCAACAAGACGCCAGGATCTCCACAGTATGCAACATCTTACGCAGGTATTTTGTGAATTATGGTGTGCTGGAGGAAATTGCTTGTGACGGTGGACCCCCATACAACTCTGATGAGTGGAGGACATTTCTCAAAACATGGGGCATATCCCTCCGAGTCTCGTCGGCATATTATCCACAAAGCAATGGCAGAGCTGAGGCAGCTGTCAGGCATATGAAGAGGATATTAACAACAAATGTTAGCCCCAATGGTTCACTGGATATGGATGAAGTGGCAAAAGCACTGCTACTCCATCGCAACACACCACCACCTGACATAGGTGCGTCACCATCAGAACTTCTATTCACTCGTCCCCTGAATGACCACTTACCAAACCCCACAAAATTTCGCCGTGAATGGTTGGAACTCGCCGACATGCGCGAGAGGGCCATTGACCAGCGTTTCCTCAACAACATGAAATACACTGAAAACAGGCAACAACTCAACCCACTAAGAATTGGGGAACATGTGTCAATTCAAAACCAACATGGACACAAACCACTGCACTGGGATAACACGTGCACGATTGTTGAAACTCTCCCCCACAGACAATACCGTGTATTAGTTGATGGCAGCAGAAGAACCACACTCCGAAACCGCCGTTACCTTCGCAAAATAAGCACGGATAGCCGCAACCTTGCTCATGACCTACCAAACAGCATCAGGATCCATTCCCCACAGTCACCTACAAACTCAAACCCAGTACGCCCAGACAGCCAACAACACCCTCAAATACAAATAACACCAACCCCACCTTTCACACCAGGTACTCAAATAAAGAATGAACCCCTGAAAATGACAGATACAGGGCAGAATGAAAGATCTGAAGCTAGGTCTAGACCTATCCGTAACAGACGATTACCGTCTAGATTTAAGGACTTCCAGCTTGGATGATAATAATAATAATAATAGTGGTAATAATAATAATGATAATAATAAAAAAAAAAAGACTTTAAATAAAAAAATAAATAAATAAATAAATAAATAAATAAAAATAACATGTAAACATAACACTGAGTTATGTACCCTTAACCTGAGCTCTCCAGGAAGGAGAGAGAAAAGGGAACTGTCATGGCGGACCCAATAAAGGTACACATGTACGTCACTTATCGAGGCTAACTACAGTGTCTTGTTGTCTTTCCCTTATGAGTGAAGTCCTTCCCTCTTAATTATACACTCTTGACATATCTAAGGCTTTTGATAGGGTATGGCATAAAGGTTTACTTCACAAGATCTCTAGCTATGGTATAGCTGGAAATGTCTTCTCAATTATTAAATCATTTCTTTCTGATAGGTTCATAAGAGTAGTAGTTGAGGGGCAAAAATCAGAAGCTCACAGTATTAATGCTGGTGTCCCTCAGGGTCCATCCTGGGCCCAACTCTTTTCCTGATCTACATTAATGATCTTCCAAATCACATCCTTACATCATTTGTAGACATTTATGCTGATGACACTACCATTTATGGTAGCACATCTAAGACAGTAAACGACCAAGGTCTTTCTGATTCTCTCTCCTCTGATCTTGAGCATGTAATGCAATGGGGAAAGGAGTGGCTGGTTACTTTTAATGCATCTAAAACCAAGCTTCTCTCTTTACATCATCAACATTCTGATCCACATCTGGCATCAATTGAAATGAATGGCTCTCGTCTTCAGGAGGCCTCAAGTTTTGACAAGCTTCTGGGTTTGACCATTACTC
>NC_136502.1:58850815-59242316 GCF_053919585.1 Euprymna scolopes
CAAGAGGCTATGATTGAATTTGTCCTTTAGTTTTTAATAAAGTAGGTCTATTGGCTATTGATAGTTCTTTTTTGAGAGATGTACACAGAACTTTACAGAATGGAACTTGCCATTTTTTTTTTGCTGTAGCCAAGGAGTGGAGGTCTTTTTTATTTTTTTTCATCCAGCAGCGGGGAGGCAAGTAAATAGGGATTTATTTGAAAATAATGTTAGAAAAGTGTTGAATTTTTCAACATGTTATTTTAAAGTGAACATCATTTTTTATTTTAGGAACAGGAGTGAGAACCATTCCAAAACTAATGATGGCAGCTGGCTCAAAATGTCTAGTCAATGGATGGCAGAAGAGAGTGTATATGCTTTTTTTTTCATGCCTGTTTGAAATCTTTCTTACGTAGTGAACACCAGTAGGTGCTTGGATCCTGGAGCAATTCTTCTAGTTGAAGTCTGATAAAGCAGTCAATCGACATAGATTATTTTGATAGAATTAACCAATAAAGTATTTCAACCAATAAATATTAAGTATTTTATCATTTCTCTACTGCTGTTTGTTGAGCATCATTCATGATGATGAATTTTATTGGCATTCGTTTCCCCAATATCATTCTATTTAGAATTGTTTCTAGAAGGATATTGACTACTTACGGGCGGGACTACATGAAGGTTGCCAACATTCCTAAGTGAAAGTGTTTATATAGAATGAATGGGGTTCAAACTTGGCATATCCAGATTATCAGCCTGCCTCGTAAACAACTGAGCCGCCATCACCTCCCTGTTGTTGTTACTGCTGTTAAAATTTCATTTTAGACTGCCAATAATCCCAACAATATGAAATAATTAAAACTGAAAGAAAAATGAAGAAAAAAAAATTGACTAAAGTAAAATGTCATTTGTTAAACTGGAATTGTGAAACTGTCAGAAAAATCAACAGAGATTATAAATGGTGGCCTGACATTAGAATGTAGTCATCATCTATATTAGTGATCTTCAATGAAATAGGTATGGAAAGATATTTTCTACTTTCTTTTTACCTACATTGTTAATATGACATAATCGCATTGACACACTGATTTTTGTTAAATTGCCAAAGTTAAGCGACGTTGAATCTAGTTGGATAAGTAACCATTTAGGAATACTAAGTGCTGTATGTCATCTACTTTAACCGGGATATAAATGAAGCTGAGAACCAGATGTAAATTTGATATTCCCTAGAAACTTCTTCATTAAAGTCAGATGTCCAACCTGAGCGAATACCACATCAGATATTACCGAATGTATTCTTATTTTTGTACATTGTTCCTATTTACTTGCCTTCCCATGAGGGCAGAGTTAGATACAAGCTTGGTTTTTAATATGAAGAAAATCCAGCTCCAAAACAAAGGCATCATTGGAACATGAATAAAAATTATCTAAAGGACTTCTCCCTCATTGATTGAAAAGCGAAAACTTGCAGTGTCAGTATCAGAACATATACTAAACTGTATCATCATATAGGTTTTTCTTTATTTTTGTCTTTTAATTTAGGGAAAATTCTGAACAAGAACCCCGATGTGCTTGCACCGTTGCTAAAACAAGATGTGTGTCTTAATGGGACTATATGAAAAATGTATAATGTAGCTGACATTGTTTGGTCATATATTTGGATTTTTAAAGTTGTATTAATATGACAAAAGTTTTTAAAATCTTTACACCGACAAGCAGTATGCATGTGTGTACATTTTAACAGGGTGTCGCAGTTATTAGTCAATAAATAAGTAATCATATTTATAATAATAGTTTAAATTTGAATCCACTATATATACTATGAATTAAAATGATTTAAATAATCTGTATAATTATGTATCGAGCGATTTTATTTAATCAAGATAACAAAAACAATCATAACCAATTATATACCTTGATCAGGATATACATGCAGCTGAGAACCACATGTAAATTTGATATTACATATATTTACATCAATTATATATACACATTCCTTTAACTTAGCCATGAAACCTTAATCGTTTTGCGATCGGAAGAGGTTGGCTGATGTTAATACATTCTGTCAAAAACTCTTACACTTATTCTACACTAAATTCTTTCACCAAAATACCACATTTATTCTATGATGTAATCTCTCTTAGAAAATCTCAAAATGGTCTCATAAAATTTTATTGCAAAAGGCAAAATATGTGAAAAATGATGGGGAATTGAACAACTAAAAACACTCAAAATAAAGAAACAAACAAAATGCCTAATGGGAAAACTAAATAAAATGCCTAATGGGAGATGTTAGTAAAGCTCTCCAAATCTTTGCATATAGAAGGAATTATTGAGCTGGATAAAATATGTAATAAGCATTCCTGTAATGATCTGGTCCCTGTTGATTGCAGTGTGATGCTTGTTCTGTGCAGTTCTAGGAGGTTCACTCTCCCAGGCTTTGCCTTCTCTGTTTGAGAATGTGTTAGTTTACCGGGGAATTCTGACAGGGGTGCCCAGGCACATTTTGCAGGTCAGAGTACCCCTCCTCTGAGGCGCTGACTTCATAATCCCACTTTCCGATCCTGGTATCTAAGTTCTTGCAGTGGGAGAGAACTAAATATCCATTTGATCTATATATTTCTATATTAAAAATATTGGCTTCTTTCACATTTTGAAACTTTCAATCTATGTGCTAAGCAGTGAATTATAGCTAGCCTACAAATATTATTTTGTTCCCTGTTGATAAAAGACATTCTTTGAAACTCCATGGAATAATGAAATTTTCATTTTCAATTGATGTTCCTTGTGTTAAATAATGAATGTTGTAAATTCTAATTTACAAAAGTTTAATTTTCTTTCTTATAAATGAATAAATGAAGAATTTTGTGAAAAGGAAGAAGTATTGAAAATTTGGTATAAAATAGATTTAGCTTAAAGACATTGCTTTTTAAAGGAGTTGCAGCAAAAACATGTATGCAGATAAGTAGCCAATCATCATCATCATCATGCAGTCTTTCATATCTGAAGATGACTAGTCAAGGTCTCTGTGCTTTATCCTGCAATGTTGTAGCATTCCATGCTCAGTGTGGAAAGTTTTCCCACAAGCAGTGCATAAGTATTGCCTTTGGTAATGTTTTTGTTCAAAAACAGCCTTTAGTTTTGCCACTATTTCTTCCTTTCTTTTCTGAAAACTACTGCACCAGCAATTTCGGTCTGCTGCTAGTTTTCCAATTTTTAGGGTTCATATTCATTGCCTTTAGGTGGCGCTTTATCATATCCTTGTAGCGGAGTTTCTGCCCACCAGTCTTTCTGTATCCATTTTCCAATTCTTCATAGAATAGTATATTTTTTTTTTACATGGGGGATACCACTTATTAAGGCCCAGAAGCCACTCGGGGATAAGGGTTATTGCGTGTACAGTAATCAATGTGATATTATCTTAGTAATCGTTAGTATTGGAGATTTGATAAAATGTCTTACTTAAGGGGGCGATTCATCAGGAATTTGTTTATGTTGGACTTGAAGACATCCAAGCTGTAGTCAGGTGGGAAACAGGCAAACGAAAGAGAGTTCCACAGGCATGCACTTCTAAGAAAGAAACTTTGTTCATGGAATCTATGTTTAGGTTTAGACACAGATAAAGAGTGGGGAAAATTACTGACAGTAGTTTCAGCCAGACGGGTGTTTTTTGTGAAAGTTTGGTGAGGGGGAGACCAGAGATTGGAGCTTGGACGAGCACCTGCCATGGAAATAACGATAAAACAAAGACAGGCTCGCAACGGCTCTTCTGTGGGAAAGAGGTTGCAGGGAAAAGGAAATGGCATCCCGCACTAAGCCACAAAGTCTATTTTGTACTCTGTCAAGGCAGGACAGGCTGTTTCTAGCAGCTCCAGCCCAGAAGTGGCAGCAGCACTCCATCCTTGGACGTACTTGGCTTTTATACAGATAGAGAATTGCATCAGTAGTGAGATATCTTCTGGAGCGGTAGAAGGATCCCACCATTTTCTCAGCGACCTTGGCAACAGATTTGATGTACATGTTCCATTTCAGATCAGGGGTAAAGGTCAAACCCAGAAGCTTGTCAAAACATGGAGCCTCCCCAAGACGAGAGCCATCCATTTCAATTGATGCCAGATGTGGATCAGAGCATTGATGATGTAATTGGTTTTAGATACATTAAAAGTAACCATCCATCTCTTCCCCCCACTGTACCACACGCTCAAGATCAGAGGAGCGAGAATCATAGAGAACTTTGTCATTTAGGGCTTTAGATGTGTTGCCATAGATGGTCGTGTCATCAGCATAGATGTCAACGAATGATTTAAGTATGTGTTTTGGAAGATCATTGATGTCGATCAGGAAGAGAGTTGGGCCCAGGATGGACCCCTGAGGGACTCCAACATTAATACTCTGAACCTCTGATTTCTGCCCTTTGTATTTTTGGAATGTGATTGTTTTCCTTTCTTGCCATATGTCCATCGCAGTTGTGTAATGATGAGTACGGCTTCTATGTTGTCCATGTTGGCTCTGTTGAGCACTTCAACATTTGATATAAGATCGTTCCATTTAATTTTCATAATTTTTCTTAGGTGGCACTATTGTATTGCTTCCAACCTCTTTATGTGGTTCCTGTACAGTGTATAGGTTTCTGCTGAATATAGTAGAGCAGGTAATAATACCACTGCTTTATAAACTTTGCATTTTGTTACTAGTCTAATGACCAGGAGCGTTTTTCTAGTTTTCTGAACAAAGCACACATTCTGGATATGGCAGCTTATCTCTTTGACTGCACGACTGTTGACAGCGTACTTCCCAAATACTATATATATATATATATATATATAGGGAGGGGGGGTAAGTCACCATTATCCGGTCATAAAATACGCTTGAATATGAGATTTTCATTTATTCAAATTTTGTATATATTTCATATACATTATTATAGAGTCAATTATCTATCAACTATTTCATGATATTGTACCTAACATATAGTCGTGATTTCAAAAGTAGAAAAAAATATGACTTGGGTGCCATCAGCTAGAATTGAGACCAAAACCAAAAGCAAAATTTGTAGCATTCCAGCTTGAGATGTTACCACATGAGCCATCGTCAGTTGGATAAGAAATAGTTAAAAATAAACTAACATTAATCTACAAATGTATATATATTTGCACATGCATAGAGGAGCAATTTAAGCTGACTTATGCTTGCAAAGTTCTAATTCTTTTCAATTTTGATCCCTTAGCAACTATTTTTACCGGGTAAAGACCCATAAAAAACAGTCCACAAAAAATGCAATCATTTGAGTGACCTAGCACCACTCTGCGACCTTCCATCTCATATCTCATTTATAAAACTC
Organism: Euprymna scolopes; assembly: GCF_053919585.1. NCBI lineage: Eukaryota > Metazoa > Mollusca > Cephalopoda > Sepiida > Sepiolidae > Euprymna > Euprymna scolopes. The sequence goes on from NC_136502.1 coordinate 58,856,136, forward strand.
ACTATGTCTGTCTGTCTGTGAATATCTGCCTGTCTGTCTTCATATTTTCAAACTATGTCGGCTCTGAGACAAAAGGTTGCATAGCAGTACGAAACAGATCAAATGATTACATGTTTTGTGGCCCATTTTTTATATGCCAGTTTAAATAAAAAATATAGGCATTCAAAGCTGGATGTTGATCGTTGGAAAGTTTATCTGCTTTTCGAACAATTTCTATTTAATCCTGTGGGTAAAGGGGGAATAGGCACTTTCCTTATCACTCAAGCTTGGTTGTTTTACTCGCCATTGACCCGACCATGTGGCAGGTAGTACCGAGTTAGGTGGTACTGGGAGCACAAAAGAACTTGTACAATCAATAAAAAACATCAATAGCATGTATAATACATACAAACTATAAGTAACATTTATGTTTATATCTTCAGAAGAAATCCAATGTGTGCAATAAGACTTTTAAAGAGTTTTCCAAATGTTTGTTACATGAAATAAAAAGAATAATGAAAAAGATACTGAAACACCTTTTATTGAAGGGGTTAATTTAATAATTGTTACAATTATATTAGTATGTTTAACTGTATCAATCTTGCAATAATATATATATATATATATATATATATATATATATATATATATATATATATATATATATATATATATATATATATATATATATATATAACAGTGTTAAATAGAATTTAATTATTTTCCAAAAATGTCTCTAAAAAGAAATGTCAAAATAAATTAAAGTTTTTTTTTCCTACTTTTTAGAAAATTCAGAATGTTAGGCAAAGAATTTTTAATTAAATTTAATTAAAATATTTATTTATTTTGTATATATTTATATTATTTTTTAAATAAATATATAAATAAATTTTGTTTATTTGTCTCTCTCTTTTTTTTTTTTTTTTTTCGATTCCAGACATAACTAGTCGATGTGCTGTAACAGTTACACAAGTATGTTGATGGTTTCAAGCGAATTAAGTATGTTTCTCCTCCACAGAGTCTTGCCTCTTCACCGCTAAATACTGGATCACAGGAAATAGAAAGATTCCAGCTAGTTGTCTGGGTGTTATTCTGGACTCCTCTGGGTTTTATTATTTTTTTTTTCAAACGAAAGGTCCTTTTTTGTCCCCTTTTAAGACCCTTAAAACCGACCAAAAACCTTCATAGGGGGGGAAAAATGACAACCGTGGAGTACGACCTGGACACGTCAGGAGGTCTTATGGAGGTGAGTTTTTTTGTTTTTTTTTAGCGATGAAATTAAAATGATGCTTAATCGAATCCCTTATCGAGTACTCCGATTTTTTCTGTCTAGATATTTAAATAAACCCTTAATTTGATAAATAGGAGTAATTGGCCTGTCCATGGCGGTTTAAAAAAAACTAGCCAAAGACGCTTTTAAAAACTGTCAACTTTTAAAAAAAGGAAAGAAAAAATCAGTATTCCTTTTTCCTTTATCAACAATCTCTTTATTTTTAAGATTTAATATCTTATTATGTCGATGAGAAACTAAAGGATTTATTTTAATTTGAATGGGTTCTTTGATCACATTTCTATTTTGTGTCCATTTTAAATAATCTCCAAACATTTATTCGAAAAGAAAAAGAACTAAATGTCAGTTTGTTCTTTGGGAGATTGGCGATTTATTCTCAGTTTTGTTCAAATAAATCCGTTTCTCTCTTTAAAAAAATCATTGGTCCTCAGATTTAAGGATGTAAATCGTTTCTTAAAGCATTTTAAATCATTTTTTATATATATTTTGACGATGTTTTCTTTGTTTCATTCATGATTTCCCTGTCGAAGTTGTTGAGATGTAGATATTTTTGGTTCGGAAGAAAAAAAAAAAAACTCTACCTAGCAGTCTGACACTGGTTTCTTCCCCCTGTCTTGTTGTTATAGCAATAAAACGTGGCCGAAAAGTGGAGGATCAATTTCAAGTAAAATTTTAATCTAGAACTAATCCCCCACTTTTCGGTTACTCAATATGTACGCATATTCCTTGATTTATTTTCTTGTTATTGATAAAAATATGAGTTTATTATTTTGTATTTAGCCGATCTATGACATATGTACGTTTACAAAGCAGACCAAATTACTTGAATTCCATGTCTTAATACACCCTTTAAAAGAGTTATTACATTTAGATTGTTGTTTTTTTTTAATAAGAACCTTAACATCTCTGATTTCATGTCTGTCGAATATTTTCATAAAAGAAAAAAAAAGCAAGTATAATATAGTATTTTTTAAAACAAAATATTTAAATATCTTATTAGTAAAGTTTGAATTTAACATCTATAGAATGTATTTTATAAACTGGTTTAAATGATCCGCTTTCAAACAGACATTCGAAAAATTGCTCTTAAGCAAGAGCGAGGTCGTAGTTGTCTATTTCCGAGTTTTTCCGCCTTTAATTTAGATTTCTTATTTTCCCTCAATTATGGGTGAAAATAAAAAAAAACAAAAAAAAAACATTAATATAAAATTATGAGACTTTTTGTGTTTGTTTTTCTCGCATCTAGATGCCTTACGCATTTTTTTTTTTTTTTTCATTATTTATTGAAGTCAAAAATATATGAATTACTACAATGGATTAAAATCACGAAATTAAATCATTCAAAATGCATTTTGCTTTCTTTGTAAACAAACCAGGCATTTTAATCTGTTAATAGCGGAAAAGCATTTGAAAGCATTTATTCTGTCTGTAAAATTCATAGCAAGTATTGAAAGAGCTTTGGAAACAATTTACATCCAACATATATTTATAAATAGAGATTAAAACATTACCTTAACTAGTTAGTTGGTTCAAGTCGTAATTTAATGATAAACGACACTGTAACAATTAGATATGACCTTTAAACATCCTGTTCTAAAAAATATTTTCTTACCTCATGTTTGTGATCCTAAACAGAAATACAGAAATAATTTTCTCTTTATTTAAATTTAAAATATCTACGTTTTATATAGCAAAAATCAATTTTCGGAGTGAAATTAAAAAAAAAAAAAAATCAAATTATTATTTAAATTAGTATGATGTATTTAAACAGAAATTAAATGTTAATTTTAGATAGCTATGTCTTCAAAATTTATCAGAAAAATTCTTTTCTTAAATTAATTAATTTAATTACTAACTATATAAATCAAGATAATTAGCTACGTATATATAAAAATCGGTGATCTTTTTGTGTTGATCAATTATTAACATCCATTTAACTAAAAAATTCAATTGATTTTAATTTTTTGTCGAAATAAAATTAAGTATTTTTGTTGTGTAGGTTATCAAACAATAGCCTATCTTTTTTTTTTCTATAATAAAAACAATATTTAGACAAAAAAAACCCCCCAAAAAACATGCACATAATCTTTAATTGATAATTAACAGTTTTGCTCAACTCAATCAATTTTATAAATATAAACAAACATTTAAAGTATTTTAATAATATTAATTTTTGCTGTATTCTGCTATAACATTAAATACCAATTTCAGAGTTTGAGTTTGGCCTCACCTAAGAATGTTATAAACAGATATCGTTTTTGATTCAGTATAAGAAAAGAATTAACTAATTTTAATTTCGCAATGAATGCATCCCCCAATTTTTTTTTACTGTATTTTTTATCATAAATTATTAATTTTTTTATTTTATTTTTTATTTTTTTAAACTATTCCTAAAAAAAAAAAATACAAATCTATTCAGTGATAAACAGTCGTTAATCAAAGGGAGTTAATCGAGAGAGTTACAAATTTCCCCCCTAACTGCTTACACAGAGGATACGTATCAACGTATCCTCCAGGTATATAAATATAGACGTATAACCACATTAACACATCGATTTTCAGTTACATCACTGAAGTTAAGCAACGTTGGGGCTGGTCAGTATTAAATTGGTGACCATTTGAAAATACACGATGCTATATGTGGGAGAACACTTTCTTTGCAAAACCTAATGCCATTTAAATGATTACAAACTGACAACTGCAAATTGAGGTTCCTATTTATTTGTTTCACCATGAGGGTAAAGTTAGACACAAGGTTGGTTTTTATATAGGGGAGATCACGTCTCAAAAAAAAAAAAAAAAAAAGCACTGAGTATGGCACAAAATAAAACTAGTCTAAAGTCAAGAAGGGCTACTTTCTCTGACTGAGAAACTACACTTTGATCTCAGCTCAAAGACCAGGAAGTTGGTCTTCCTCTATATAATACCTATATTTTTCAATGTGAGAAAATATGACATAGTGTACAAAGTACATATAAAAAAATATGGATATAGGTCATCATCATCATCATCATCATCAGTAATAGTTTGATGACCATTTCAAATGCTGGCATGTGTTGGACAGTTTATAGAAATTGACTTCCAAACTAACCCATCTTTGGCCTGATCTTTATTTCTCTCATGTTAAGCGTCCTCATTTTCTCCCATATTTTCCTTGGCCTTCCCCTCTAAACTGAACTTGCTTCCTCATTTTTTTTACATCTACTGACCTGAGAACTCTCATTCATTCTTTCAACATATCGTACCATCAAAGTCTCCTGCTCTGCAGGCATCTCTCTATATTGTCAGAGTTGATCTTCATTTAGTCATCAGATCTAAGAAAAAAAAAAAAAAAATATATATATATATATATATACACGTATACATCTGTGTAGATGATTAAATATTTGTTAAATAATTACACATATATAATTAATACTAAATAGTTTTCTACAGACGTAAGTTTCATTTTTCCAAAATCATCAGTGTAGAGAATTATTTAAACCAATTACATAATTTGAACTTCCAGAACAAGTCACCTTTTAACTCCAATAAGGCTAATCTGAATAGTTACTCAAAATTATGAGAAATAAATCCTGTTATTCTGAGTAGGTGAGCAACAATAGTAATATATATATATATATATCTTGTGATTTATTGGCAGAATTGTGCTTTTTTGAGAATTAGGAAAAAAAAACAAAAAAAGAATTCCACTTTATCTTTGAATTAAGAAAAGCATTTTTCATTTTAGTAACAAAGACCGATTTCTGTTGAATTGCCGTTCTTTTTTGTTTTGTTTTTGTCTTTAAGGTTGTCTCTCCCTTGTCTTTTGTTTTTGTCTTTAAGGTTGTCTCTCCCTTGTCTTTTGTTTTTGTCTTTAAGGTTGTCTCTCCCTTCCTCTTCCTTTCTCTGATTTGTTTTGCTTTACTACACCCCATGCATCAAAATGATTCATGGCACGAATAGTAGGCAGTAAAAGATTTTCTTTTCTCAAAGAATGAGCCCCTTTCCCCCATCACACATATGTACTTGGAGTCTTTCGCTTGCTGACAGCCATATTTTTTCTTTGAACATTTTTTAACTCAAAAAGTTAATGTTAACAGAATTTAATGAATTTAAAAATCAAAATGAAGTTAAACATATTAGTCAATACTTTCAGTATAAGAAAGGATATTGTCTTTTGGTTAACTGCCCTAATGATGATCATTTTATGTTAAATTTCATAAGCAACCATACTGTTTATCACTACGATATATAGAGTATTTCAAAATATTATGAGCCATTTTGAGAGTAATATGAGAGTGATATATATATATGAAAGTCTTGCATTTATTCATTTATATATATAAAGAAAATGATGGCCAGAGTCATCATCTCAAACCTACATACATAGAAACAGTTCATAGAAACAGCTATTTTACTTTATTGCTATTCAAATGATCCTGAAATTAAAAAATATCACAAAATGATAAAAGATATAAATGATATAAGAGATGGACTTAGAATCTATTCTACTTAACATACCTACATTACTTCAACTGTAAATCTCTGACATCTGTCCTGTTGCAAGGATGTTTTTTGATCATTTGGATATGCAGCTCATCATCCAAAAGGAGAGCTGATTCACAATGAAATTCTCCATACACCACTGTTTAGGTAGCACAAGCATATCAGTATTCAGCTAAGCACCTTGCCAACAATAATCAGGAGGACTTTGCTCAGCTCCATAGGTGGCCAGTCTTCAATGGTGTAATTGCAATTGGCTAGTCATCTTGTGCAAGCTGATTTAGGACCGCCGTCCATCAGTCATGATTCAATATATGGTGCAGGCCAGGGAAGAATGACTCAAGTTTAGTAGAGATCACTATTTTGTAGTAGGGTTGGTGCTGTGTTAATGTAATAAAATCCTACTGACCTTGTTTGCTATGAAAAAAAATGTTTTGGCTAAAAGGACAACTCGAAATATGGTCCAAACAGGTTGAGTCTGGAGACATGCGTGTACTATAGAAGTAAGATTGAGTTAAGGTCTTTTATAGGCAAGCAAGACATGTCTTGTCAACACTGCACTCAATGGTGATCTCTGACAATTTTCTGTCATCAAACGCTATAAATTGATGACTCCGATGTGATATAGAAAAACAAAATCCAGCGCTTCTACACTATTGGGACAAACAGAATTTCACATGAAAATAATGGTATCTACGTATTCCTTGTATTTTTATGATTATATCTAAAAATTACGAAAATCGATAAGGTAGAAAATTATTTATTAAAGAAAATAAAAATAGAATTTGATAAAAATGATCGTAAGATACAGAGTTCAAAAGGGAGGTAATTTTCTGTTTTGATTTAAACAAAATGATGACAATTTTTCACCTGCTAACACGATTAAAGTTGTTTTGTTTAATAATTCAGTAATATTCAGGTAATTTCGACTGCATAATTTGGAAGCTACCATTATGACTTATTAGAATTGAAAAAAAAAATCAGTTGAAACCATTATTTTTTATCTGAAAACTCAATTTATCGACTACAAAATCGTGTCCCAATTCTGTAGAAGCGCCCAAAATCCTTTATGTAGAAAGAAATGATAATGAAATAGATTCTAGGGAGGATGTGACATGTTAACATCTCAATGACGTTTTCAATGAGACTATTTATAAATGGATATGAAATGGTTTGGGCAGAAACAGAAACATCCGTGCATGTGCAGAGTGTTTTAATTGCTTGACGTATCACTACACGAGTTAGTATATGCCAGTCTGTTTTTACCGAATCGTGTACTAATCACTCCACAAGTGATTACATGCTAATCCAAAAGAAAATAGATCTTATGTAACTTCTACACATGATGTCCTCTATTAGAATTAAGACTGTATTATACACACTTTTGTTGTAAAGCCGACAGGTTCTGATAAGATTAAATGCAAAATGCAATAAATCCATTACATTCAAATTAAATATGTAGATACTTAAAAGTTAGAATTCCATTATAGAAGTTTATTTTAATATAAAGTAATAAAAATAGACAGTTATCACATTATGTAAAACAATGATTTGGTGCTGTGTTAATGTAATAAAATACATTTTCGATAGTGGCATTCTCATTTACATATATAACTATGAAAAATATAACTATGAAAGATAACAATAAAATGCATTTGGTTTCTTTCCTGATTAGGACATCCACACTTTGTGCAATAAATAAAATACAGTGACTGCAATTCTTATATTCATACCCTGTTTGGTGTCGGAGTATCTGCCTAGATGCTTAAAGTCATTAGATTTCAGAGCCATCTGTTGAAAACAAATTTATGCCTGTAGATGGACATTTTATGTCCATATACAGGATGTTCAGAATAAATTTTATCATTTTGTGATGTTTTTTAATTTCAGGATCATTTGAAGAGCAATAAAGTAAAACAGATAGCTGTTTCTATGAACTATAGGTGGGTTTGAGAGGTGATGACTATGGCCGATGAAAAGCACGGATTGGTAGAGTGACCTGCATAATTATGATTTTTACCAGGTAAAAAAAATTTGGAAATTCAGTGCTTCTTGAATAACTGAAAAATCATAAGATGTGAGCTGTAGAATTGTGACGAGATCTGGAAGCAGTGGCTAACAGCAAGGATAATAGCAGAGATTATGACTGTCTCCACATAACAAAATTAAAGCTGTGAAAAGGTGCAGCAAGATCCAAATGAGTTAATGCATACTTTTGTGAGAGATGAAGAAAGTGCTGAATGAGTATCTTTGCTAATCCTCATACAAAAGTTGCCTACTCACTACCAATGCCCAAGAGAACCAACTTACAAAAATGAAACTTCTCAACATCAAATATTGGTCAAACTGATAATGCTCTAGTTCTCAGATGGAAAGAAATTCCAATCGCACAATAGGAAGACCTACAAGTGGCTAATCTACAGTTCACACAAAATTATGTCCATCATAAAAACCAAGTTTCCACACAATTGTGATGGCCTTTGGATGTGTTTCCGACAAGATCCACGTCGTGTCACCTTGCATCCAATATTCTGGTTCTTTCCACTCAAAGCCACCAAGATTACATAGAAACAGGAATCTGTTGCACTTTACTGTTCACAGAATGAAAACTTTGGTGTGTCAGATTCGAATATAGTTCTTTCAACCGAAATACTTTCATTTAACCAACACCTGTTCTTGTGTCTAACCTATTGAAGAGGAGGTGAATAAATTATTAAGTTATTGAATGAAATGTTCTGAAATGAAAAAATATCAAAAATTAATAAATTTGTCCCAAACACTCACTTTCTCTCATATTAGTGTTTGGATGATTAATCGGGATCAGAAACTTTAAGTATCAGTAAAATTTTAGCTACATAATGTTACAATTATTATTGTATATTAACATCTTTCATTAAATCATTTCTCCAAGCAAAAATGAAATTCTACTTTTCTAGGGGATTACGTGTGAATACTCTGAAAAACTTAAAGAGAAGAAAGAACACAATCACTTACAAATTTAGAGTAAGGGATCAGTTTCACATATAAATTTAATATAAAATGAGTTCCCATTTCTGAGACATTATAGCGTTTTACAGCAGTTAAGTAAAGTTGTTATTTTTCTTTGAGATAAATTATGTGCGTTTATTTATTTTTTTTTTTTTTGGTGGGGTTGGCGGGGAGGTTACACACTGAACATTCCTAAAAAGTTAAAATGACTCGGAAATGAAAAAAAACTAGTTTAAATAACTTTCTTTTCGATAGTTTAAATACTTCTAAATTCCTTTCAAATTTTGAATAGTCACAAATTGACATTTTCAAATATAAATAATATGGAAATGGCGGACTTGTTTACAAAAAAAATATGTATTATGATGGATTTAATCTCATAATAGGATTTAATTTACTATTTGTTTTTTTTTTATTAATATAATAATTGGAAAAGATAATACAAGAAACATGTTCTTCGAACAAACACGTAGAAACATCAATTTGAAAAAAAAAAACATTTTATGCTATAAAACAACATTAAATATCTTTAACCGTTATATGGGGGATATCTCCTATTTAAAACTATATCCAGTAAAAACAGTCTTAAAATCTATTTCCAATCAATATTCAATTGTCCTATCTTGCCAAAATTGCCTAATCTTCCAGTCCCTAATATTTTGTTGACTACTTTTCCAAAATTCATTAGCCATAAGTTATAACTACCCAAATCCTCACAATTATGGTAAAATCATGAAATTCTTTGATATAGGGAAAGTACAAAATAGTTAAGAATGCACAATCGCCCTGCCTACTCATATTAAGAATGGTTTTCTAAATAATAACATTATTATTTAGAAACTGATTTTTAACATGGGGAAGGAGCTTTAACTATTCTGTTCCAACACAATCTTATTATTTTGCACACCAATCATCAACAATTTTCAAATAGCATTTTGTCAACTAACTACTGCAAATTAGCTTTTGTCAACTAACTACTGCAAATTAGCTTTATTTAAAAAAAAAAAAAGAGCTAAATCTTTAGTTGTCTTGTTAATTTCGATCAATTATTAGATTGGTGCAAAAATAATGTCATTTTTTGGCATGAAGTTGGGCATCAAAAAATAACATTATTTTTGCACCAACCTAATGCAAAGAAAATATTTAAAAAATATCTACTTGTGTAATATATGCCCCCTCCCTTCCAAGTATGTTTTGTATGCAGAGATGCAGACATTTTGCAGTAATTTTACGGTAATTTGAAAATTAATTATATATATATATTTTTTTTTTTAATTAAAAAAAAAAAATCTGAATCGATAATTGTATCGGAATTGGGGAAAAATTTTGGAATCATCTCATCACTGTAATTATCTATTTATCTATGTGTGTGTGTGTATGTGTGTGTGCGTATATATATATATATATATATATATATATATATATATATATATAAATGGATTCTCCTATTGATTTGGGCGTATGAAGTTCACACAACTAAGTTATCTAAAATCCACACTAATGATTTGTTTGTGAATGAAAGTTGTGTAGAACCATTCATACCTTTTGAAGCAACTGCGAACCTCAGTCAGTGCAATTGGTTGACATGATGGAGCATAGACATTGAGTTTTATATGAGAGTTTTCCTTCACCTAGATGCATGTTTTAACAAATCTGAGGGTGCATCTCTCCCAGTCGTTTTAAACCTGCCGCCAGATACAGATCTGGAAATTTGTATGCCCTGGCGCAGTATCTACAGTGCCTAGTATTCCCAAATGGTCACTCATCTGGTACTGGCCAGGCTCAGCATTGCTTCAATTTTCTGATTTTACCAGAATTGGTGTGTCAACATGATTATGCTGCGATAGAAAACATTTTAAAAACCAAATTCAGTGCTAAGAGATTTTTTTTCTCATTTTTGATCTTGAATGGCAAATCTTTTAGCACCAAATTTGATTTTAAAAATGTTTACTTATGGTTTCAACTCTTCGGTGCTGTAATTGTAAAAATATTGATCTATAACAATTGCACACATACCAGCATGATTTCTACACATAGAATAAGACTTTAAGAGGTCTCAATTTAACAAGAGAGCTTGGTTGTTATTGGCATTTGACGTTACAGATCATCAATGAGGAAAAAAATTCACTGAAGGTGGCCAGGAATCGACTGAAATAAAAAAAAAATCCTCTTAGATTGAATTTGGCTTTAAAAATGTTTTCTTAAATTTTCAACACTCTTGTGTTTTTAATGTAAAAATATTGGTCTATTATAAAAATAAGTTTTTATTAGACTCTATCGTGATAGAAATATGCTTGATATTAAGTATAGAACATTGACTTAAATATTATTGAATTTTATTGGAAACTAATATACTTTATATATATATATATAGAGAGAGAGAGAGAGAGCAAATAGTTAATAAAACATGTTAAAAAACACTTTGAAAAAAAGTTAAAAACATATTTAATCTGAAAAGGAAACACAGTTTTGAAGAAATACTTTCCTTCTCATCAGAGGAGGGTAGGAATTTTGTGTATATATATATATATATATATATATATATATAGTAATTTATAAAATATATATGGCGATTAAGCTACACTGAATATTCTGCGTTTCATCCAACTATAGGATTCGTCAGGCTTATGCGCATAAGCCTGACGAATCCTATAGTTGGATGAAACGCAGAATATTCAGTGTAGCTTAATCGCCATATATATTTTATAAATTACTAACTAGCTCTACCTATGTATTGAGCACTTTTGAAGTAAATACTTAAAGTTTACGCATAAATCTATACTTCGTATAGTAAATTTATGTGAATAAATGAAATAGTTATATATATATATATATATATATATATATATCTTCTTCTTCTTCTTGCTCGTCCGTCGAAATCGACGATGACCAAGGTATCAATCAGTTCGGCGTCAGGGGTTTGTGGGTCCTGAGATGGCTGATGAGGCCAATCCGTGCTCGGCAGACTTTTCCACACTCTGGACACGTGAAGGCGGTATCGGCAGGCTGTGAACCGGCAGCTCTCTCCTTCCTCCTCTTGCGCTTCTGTTGGTCGTGTGTCATGCGTTGATTCTCTGCCCTGTCAGCTCCTAGGCTGATGACGCAACGCCAGGCCGAACGTTTAGCAGCGCGACTCTCCCAAGACTGGGGGCTGATGTCAAAGTCTTTTAGGGACGTTCTCAGACAGTCTTTATATCGTTTCTTTTGGCCCCCTGCATTCCGCTTTCCCTGGCTGAGTTCCCATAGAAAAGTTGTTTGGGGATTCGGCTGTCGTGCATGCGATAGACGTGGCCTGCCCACCGGAGCTGGGTTTTGCGGATTATGGTGATGATGCTATGGAGCCCCGCGCGCTTCAAGACTTCTGTGTCAGGAATTCTGTCTTGCCAGCGGATGTTGAGAAGATTACGGAGGCATCTGAGGTGGAAGCCATTCAACTGTTTTTCATGTCTTTTATATGGCGTCCAAATTTCGCAGGCGTAGAGTAGGGTTGTCAGGACGACCGCTCGGTATACTTTCAGTTTGGTTGCGAGTGTAATGCCTCTCCTCTTCCACACATTGTCTCTAAGTCTTCCAAATGCACTGCTCGCTGTGGAGATCCTATGGTTAATGTCAATGTTGGCGGTGCGGGAGAGGGTGCTGCCAAGGTAGGTGAATTGCTCCACAGCATGGATCTTCTGTCCTTTGACAGTGATGCCGGGTTCATGGTATGCATCTCCTGGGGCGGGTTGGTACATAACTTCTGTCTTCTTTGTACTGATGGTGAGATCAAAGTTGTCACAACTGGTGGAAAATCCGTCCATTTGACGTTGCATCTCTATCTCATTTGGGGCATTAAGGGCACAGTCATCGGCAAAGAGAAGGTCTCTGATGATGGTTTCCCTCACTTTCGTGACTGCCTGCATTCGCCTGATGTTAAACAATTCCCCGTCACATCTGTACTTGATGACAATGCCAGAGTGACTGTCTTTGAAAGCGTCCTGGAGTATGGCAGAGAAAACCATGCTGAAGAGCGTCGGGGCTAAGACACAGCCCTGCTTGACCCCGTTGGTCACAGGGAAGGGTTCTGAGGGGTCGCCGTCATCCAGGACACGAGCGGTCATGCCCTCATGGAACTGCCTGACAATGGCGATGAACCTGTCTGGACAACCAAATTTTTTCATGATCCGCCAGAGGCCATTTCGGCAAACAGTGTCGAAGGCCTTGGTCAGATCGACGAACGTGGTGTAGAGGCCCCGGTGCTGCTCGACACACTTCTCCTGCAGTTGGCGTGCAGCAAAGATCATATCAGTCGTCGCGCGGCCCGCTCGAAAGCCACACTGGCTCTCGGGAAGAAGACCATCTTCAAGGTGCACCAGCAGGCGGTTGAGAAGGACGTGGGCCAGGATTTTCCCGGCGATGGAAAGAAGGGATATCCCGCGGTAGTTGTCACATGACTGACGATTTCCCTTGCGTTTGTAAATGTGAACGATAGTAGCATCACGAAAATCTTGCGGTAATTCTTCACTCTCCCACATGGATTGGAAGAGTTCTGTTAGTCTTAAAAGCAGTGTAGGTCCACCAGCTTTGTATACTTCTGCTGGAATTGAGTCGGGGCCGGGGGCCTTCCCAGAGGAAAGTTGCTTGATGGCTTTGCTTACTTCCTCTGACGAGGGTGGGATGTCGAGCTCCTCGTTGATAGGCTCCTGGCGTAGTCGATCGATGGCTTCATCGTTGATGGAAGATGGTCGGTTTAGCACACTGTTAAAGTGCTCCGCCCATCTATCAAGGATCTGCTTTTTGTCATTCAAGACAGTTGTTCCATCGGAGCTAAGCAGGGGGGAGGAGCTAGAGGACTGGAGACCGTAGACAGCCCTCAGCGCATCGTAAAACTTCCTCATATCCATATATACACACATACACACAGTATTCTAATCATATTTTCTTCAACACTATACTTGTACATATGTTATTACAATGACTTTCCACTGATTAATAAGAAAAAACTGCTTAATTTAATTTAAAAAAAATCTTTTTGCTTTAAGCATAATTCAAAATTGTTTTGTAAAGTTTTCAAATTAATATTTATCAAAAATGAATATTTTCCTGATTCTTTTTTTTCCTTTTGTAGGTAAGTTATTTCTTTGGAAATCCATGGGTTAAAGGATCTTCTCATATTTTATTCCCTGTTTAAATATTTGAAACATTTGATCATAATAATCTAGAAAAGTATGTAACTTTACTTTTGTTTCATTATTTCAATATTTCCTCTATATATGTGTGCGTAAATTATCTCAATAATATAACAATTCAACTTCTCGAAACCAGAACAAAAGACAGATCTTGCATACAAAAAGGTGTCAATATTCTTTCAGTTTTTTGGGTTTTTTTTTTACAATAATAATGTTAAGATAAGTCTATTTTTCTGTTATAAAATGATGTGGTATAATAGTTGTATGCTTGGCATGCTGGGTTCAAGTTTAGTCAAAGCTACTCCATCAATTTGATTAATTTGACCTTTAGGAAAGGTATCCATCTATATATTTCCCCTCCAGCTATAGATGAAATATTAGAGTAGCTTAAACTCAAGTTTTTGTGGTGCAACTAGAAAGAAAAAATGTTTCTAAAATAACATTAGCCTGTGTCTGCTTGTTCTAGTATTATTTCAAATCTGCCTGTATTTCTTGACACTGAAATTAAGTAATGTCAATGCAGAAAAGATGTGATAGAGATTGCGCAACTCTTGCTTCACTATAGACTATAGTAGATAAAGATGCATGGGCATCTTTATCCACTATATCTCGAGCTGATGTGTATTATTTTGCTAAATTTCAACGAATGAAGATTTGTTTCCTTATACCTTTTTCGTATATAACATATGCCATAAGTTCTGACAGTTACAACTTGCACTACACCAATTTTTAGGGAACATTCAACTTTATTCATCAAGATAGTCTTGTCAGAGATTTTCTCATTTGCATCAAAGCCAACAGCACTTTTTTTCTCTGTTGCTGGTTATATACAGTTCTAGAAGGTCCACCCTCCCAGGCTTTAATTTCTCTGTTTGGGAGATTAGTTTATTACTAATCGCCTGAGGCGCCCCTATCAGGAAATACCAACAGGGCTGGATACTCAGGAATTTTTTGCTGGCCAGATTGCTTTTCAATTTCACTTTCTGACCTTTCACATCATCCCGTTGTGGGAGAGAGATAAATAACTTTGTCAACATAGTACATAGTCTCCTTCTAGGGTGATTTTTCTTTTTTACACAAGAAGTAAATCAGATTGAAGAATATCAAGTCTTTAGTTATTTTTAGTTATGCAAGAAATAACATTTAAAGGATATATCGCAATTTATAAATTTTTGAATGAACTCAAGGTAGCCATAATGGTGGCAACCCAACAGGTTATGTCTAATCTATATATCTATAAAAGTGAACGTGTGTGTGTGTCCATTTCCATATGCAATAACTCTGACAATTTTTAGTCTACAGACTCGAAATTTGATATACAGGGTACTGAGATTTGGGAAAATCGATGTGATTGGTTTTTAGCCAGAAATTTTGCGATTAAGGGGTCAAAGTTCAACGATTTGACCTTTGAGAACTCTACCAAACTCCTCCGACAATTTTGGGTCTACGCACTTGAAATTTTAGATATAGGTTCCTTGGACATGGATCTAACTTAATAACTTGATTTGAGCCCAAAATAATAAATTTTAAGGGGTCATAATAGGGGTCAAAGTTGAAAAAAATTGACCTCTGCGGTGTCTTCCAAATTACTCAGACAATTTCTGGTCTAAATATTTGAAATTTTACATAAAGGGTATTCAGAGATAGGGCAAGCTTTTTCATCAGTTTGGGTCAAAAATTTTTAGTTACCAATATATAAATGTATGTCTGTTTGCATGTCTACCTTATACTTTCAATAGAGGCAACGGATTTTACCAAGATCAGTATCGTTTTAAAGTTCAACCTTTCATACGACAAATATCGAAAAATTGGCTAAAAACATTAATATCTTCCCCTTCAACTAGGCACATTTCTACAGGGGAGGGGGGTCACTTTTTTCGCCGATATTTTTTAAAGTTATCCTCTCCTTTAGATTGTCTAGCTTTAATTTAAAAAAATGTCACTTCCGGTTTGGCGGTGATCGTAACAGCATAAGCGTTAGGTTTTACCTCATTCTTTTCCTACTTTGCGGTACAGGTTCGAGCCTGCCTTCCTACTACCACTTTTTTTTTTTTTTGCTCAACATACACATCCAAACATCCGGGCATCGCCGAGCTGAAATCCTAGTATATCTATAAAAGTGAACATGTCTGTCTATGTGTGTCTGTGTACATTTCCCTACGCAATAACTCTGTCAATTTTTAGTCTACAGACTCGAAATTTGATATACATGGTACTGAGATTTGGGAAAATCTATGTGATCGGTTTTGACCAGAAATTTGGCTTTTAAGGGGTCAAAGTTCAACGATTTGACCTTTGAGAACTACCAAACTCCTCCGACAATTTGGGGTCTAAAGACTTGAAATTTTAGATAAAGGTTCCTTGGACATGGATCGAACTTAATAACTTGATTTGAGACCAAAACTAATGTTAAGGGGTCATAATAGGGGTCAAAGTTTAAAAAATTGACTTTTTTTTTTTTTTTTTTTTTTTTTTGCCTAGCATACACCTCCAAACACCTCGGCAACGCCGGGCACCCATGCTAGTATATATATATATATATATATATACACTAATTGGTATTGTTTATTAATTGTGCTCTGAAGCCTTTACAATGATTAATTGGAAAGAAATTTATGTTTTTTAAGAGGTCGGAAACGAAATGGAGTCAAAAGCCAGCAAATTTTTTTCAGCAGTTTAAAGTCTGACTGTGGATTTTTAAAAACTCAACTCTAACGGATAAATTTTTGTCAACAGTTGGCTCACCCTAGAGGTTGGGGGAGGTAGAGGGGAATAGCAATTTTTGTAGGTGTTAGGTCAGATTTCTTTTTCTTTTTTTAGTTATCCTTCCCCCCCTCTTCGTTTTGCTTATTCATTTTACAGAATAGACAGACAAAGATGTCAAGTCGGTGCAGAATTGATTGAATGGATACCATCGCAGACTCTGGGATTCAAATTGAATTGATACATACATACAGACAGGCAATAAAAGCGAAAATAATTTTTTTTATCCACTACATGAATAATACTGATTTAAAAAAAAAAATTTTTTATCCACTACATGAATAATACTGATTTAAAAAAAAAATTTTTTTTTATCCACTACATGAATAATACTGATTTAAAAAAAAAATTTTTTTATCCACTACATGAATAATACTGATTTAAAAAAATTTTTTTTTTTATCCACTACATGAATAATACTGATTTAAAAAAAAATAAATTTTTTATCCACTACATGAATACTGATTTAAAAAAAAAATTTTTTTTAAATCTACGAAAAATCAGAATTATCTGATCTTAATGAAATTTTTGGTATTTATTAATAAATGAGATATTAAGATTTTTTTATCATCTTCACTTTGCTCACTGAGTTTGGACTATGGATATAAGATGCGTATTGTTCATGAAATGAAAGTGTGGAATTTAAGTGATTTATAAATTTTTTTTTAAAATAAAATATTTTAACATTTATTATGAATAGTGAAAATTTCATTACAATCAGATAATATACTAAGGTGTATGAGAAGGCACCACTCCTTTCTCTTGATTACTTCACTTACCCTTGATCCTTCACTTTATGCTGAGCAAGAGTGTATACCATTTTTTTAGTTTTTGGTAAGACTTGACATAGGATTGAACACTGATCTCCCAGCCCATTAATAAATCATCATATTCGGTTTAATGCCCTTTAGACACCTTCAGAAAATTGGCTTCCAAAATATCCTATTTTTGGCTAGGTTTTTATTTATACCTCTTTCTCTTAGATCTGTTTTTATCACTTCCTCTTATGTTTTTCTTGACCTTCTTCTGTGAACTGAACCTGCTATCTCAATTGTTTTACATCCATTCACCCAAGAATGTTCATCCATTTTTCCATACCATTAAAGTTTCCTGTTCTGCACACATCTCTCTATACTATTCATCAGAATAAGCTTGTTAAGATTCACAATACACAACCATTGTATCACTAATATCATTTCTCTCATGCAACACATCCTCAACTCTAACTGGCCAGGTTTCACTTGCATGCATTATCACACTGTACTTTTTGTCAGCTTCAAGTTTTCAAAATTTAGAAAAGTCAAACGAGTATATATATGAGCCATTTTTTCATATATATTAATAATAATAGTTGACTTAGGTTTACTATTGCTTCACAAAATTACTTGAAATGCAAATGTTAAATATTAAACTAGGAGATTTTCAGTCATAAAGACTAAAAATGCTATGCCCTCTTGCTGAATGCTCAGCATTATAAGATGAGGATCAAATATGTTTGTTGTAAACACAAGACAAAAAA
Source organism: Euprymna scolopes (assembly GCF_053919585.1). Lineage (NCBI taxonomy): Eukaryota > Metazoa > Mollusca > Cephalopoda > Sepiida > Sepiolidae > Euprymna > Euprymna scolopes. Next base: position 58,874,329 of record NC_136502.1, read on the forward strand.
TTGTGCATTTATTTATATAAATAAATAAGCATTAACATTAATTAATATAAACATTCATAAACATTAATTCATATAAACATTCATAAACATTAATTCATATAAACATTCATAAACATTAATTCATATAAACATTCATAAACATTAATTCATATAAACATTCATAAACATTAATTCATATAAACATTCATAAACATTAATTCATATAAACATTCATAAACATTAATTCATATAAACATTCATAAACATTAATTCATATAAACATTCATAAACATTAATTCATATAAACATTCATAAACATTAATTCATATAAACATTCATAAACATTAATTTGTATTAACATTCATAAACATTAATTCGTATTAAGATTCATAAACATTTATTCGTATAAACATTCATAAACATTTATTCGTATTAAGATTCATAAACATTTATTCGTATTAAGATTCATAAACATTTATTCGTATTAAGATTCATAAACATTTATTCGTATTAAGATTCATAAACATTTATTCGTATTAACATTCATGAGAACACTTATTCATATTAACATTCATGAGAACATTTTTCGTATTAACATTCATGAGAACATTTTTCGTATTAACATTCATGAAAACATTTTTCGTATTAACATTCATGAGAACATTTATTCGTATTAACATTCATGAAAACATTTATTCGTATTAACATTCATGAGAACATTGATTCGTATTAACATTCATGAGAACATTTATTCGTATTAACATTCATGAAAACATTTATTCGTATTAACATTCATGAAAACATTTATTCGTATTAACATTCATGAGAACATTGATTCGTATTAACATTCATGAGAACATTTATTCGTATTAACATTCATGAAAACATTTATTCGTATTAACATTCATGAGAACATTGATTCGTATTAACATTCATGAAAACATTTATTCGTATTAACATTCATGAGAACATTTATTCGTATTAACATTCATGAGAACATTGATTCGTATTAACATTCATGAAAACATTTATTCGTATTAACATTCATGAAAACATTTATTCGTATTAACATTCATGAAAACATTTATTCGTATTAACATTCATGAGAACATTGATTCGTATTAACATTCATGAAAACATTTATTCGTATTAACATTCATGCGAACATTGATTCGTATTAGCATTCATGCGAACATTGATTCGTATGAACATTCATGCGAACATTGATTCGTATTAGCATTCATGCGAACATTGATTCGTATTAGCATTCATGCGAACATTGATTCGTATTAGCATTCATGCGAACATTGATTCGTATTAGCATTCATGCGAACATTGATTCGTATTAGCATTCATGCGAACATTGATTCGTATTAGCATTCATGCGAACATTGATTCGCATTGGCATTCATGCGAACATTGATTCGCATTGGCATTCATGCGAACATTGATTCGCATTGGCATTCATGCGAACATTGATTCGCATTGGCATTCATGCGAACATTGATTCGCATTGGCATTCATGCGAACATTGATTCGCATTGGCATTCATGCGAACATTGATTCGCATTGGCATTCATGCGAACATTGATTCGCATTGGCATTCATGCGAACATTGATTCGCATTGGCATTCATGCGAACATTGATTCGCATTGGCATTCATGCGAACATTGATTCGCATTGGCATTCATGCGAACATTGATTCGCATTGGCATTCATGCGAACATTGATTCGCATTGGCATTCATGCGAACATTGATTCGCATTGGCATTCATGCGAACATTGATTCGCATTGGCATTCATGCGAACATTGATTCGCATTGGCATTCATGCGAACATTGATTCGCATTGGCATTCATGCGAACATTGATTCGCATTGGCATTCATGCGAACATTGATTCGCATTGGCATTCATGCGAACATTGATTCGCATTGGCATTCATGCGAACATTGATTCGCATTGGCATTCATGCGAACATTGATTCGCATTGGCATTAATGAAAGCATTGATTCGCATTGGCATTAATGAAAGCATTGATTCGCATTAGCATTCATAAAAGCATTGATACGCATTAATGAAAGCAGCCATTCGCATTAGCATTCATTCATATTAGCATTCATAAAAACAGTCATTCATATTAGCATTCATACACTCATTCATATTAGCATTCATACGAACAGTCGTGCATATTAGCATTCATACGAACAGTCGTGCATATTAGCATTCATACGAACAGTCGTGCATATTAGCATTCATACGAACAGTCGTGCATATTAGCATTCATACGAACAGTCGTGCATATTAGCATTCATACGAACAGTCGTGCATATTAGCATTCATACGAACAGTCGTGCATATTAACATTAATTCATATTAACATAAGCATTATTCATACAAATAGAAATTAACATTTTGTATACAAACTCATTTAAATTACATAAATATAACGGTAGATGTATGTGTACATATTTAACTGATAAAGTCTTAAACTACTGATCACATAACACCAAGGATATTATGTATCACTTTATTGTTTACACATGTGTTTGCTTAGGTAATACCATTAAACAATTTAGTCTATAGGGCTGGGAATATGTTAACTATAAGTTACGTAGCTGGTAAAATGGTTGGATCATTCTATCGCTCCAGAAAGTATCTCAGTCTTGATACAATCCTCTACCTGTATAAGAGTCAAATACATCCTAAAATGGAGTATTATTGCCACATTTGGGGGAGCTGCTGCCCAAAACACCTTTTTCTGCTTTAGCAGACTTTGAAATATAGTTGGGGATGCCACCATCGCTTCAGCCTTTTTCTCATAGAAAAGAGATTGCTAGTCTTTATCTACTCTATCATTATTTTCTTGGTAGGTGCTTGACTGAGCTCCAATTTATGATTCGTCCTCTAAAACACTCACTTGTCTAGCTGCAATCACTGTAAACAATTTTCTTTCTTTATCTGCATACCTAATACTAAACGGAATTTCCATGACAGTTTCTTTCCAAGAACTATCTGTTTCTAGGCCACAATACCACAGGGTTGCTTTCTAGCTAATTACAACATGACTGTATTTAAGTTCAATATTAACAAATTCTTTTTGAGCTGTCCTCTTAAATAATTCTACCAATTTCAACCATTGTCACCAGTCTTCACATTATGTCACCATCTACCTGACAAACTCATTTATCTTTATCCTTGAGTAGGCTTTGGATCTTGATGAGTGGAGACATAGTCTCCCCTACCACAAATCCCTTTAAAACTGTCAATTAGAAATAAATTTAGAGCAACAAGTGTTATGTATCATGGTACATTTGTGCTCCAAAATCAACAAAAAATTAATTTCCATGCACCTCTGCCATATAAAAGAACCAAAAACTTTAAGATGTTGTTAAAAATTGTTTTAATTATTTAAACAGCTGTTTTCCATTTTATAGTTTGTTTTTTTTAATATATATTTTAACGTTACTTGTAAGAGGCGATTTTTATTAAGCTAAAAATTGTATGAATAATAATGATCTATTTATCAGGGAGTGCAAACCTTGTGAATGTAGAGATGACCTGAAACTGTTTATATCTTTTATTCTCAGTACTGCTTATTGTTAAATGTACAACATTTTGATTTAATAGTTTCATGGCATATGTTCTTATTTGGGTTATTTAATGTTAATACTTGCAAGAAATAAATATCCAGAGGATTTCAGTACTTAACTTAGTTCGGAGATTTGGTGAAGAATTCTGAGTTATATCCAGAAATGGCTGAAGCAATTTAAAATTTGAAAGCTATGTAAAAAAGGCAGATACCACTAACTGAAAAGTTAAATTAGTGTTACGGTTTAAAAAAAATTTAGTCCTTTAAAAAAATAATGATAAAGTTGGGAAAAAAGGTGAGTTTTCAAATTATAAACTGCTTCAGCCATTTCTGGCTTTGATTTGAGATTCTGCATCAATACTGAAATCCTCTGGATATCCGTTCCTTAATATTAAAACATTATTGAATACGTTGCTATTTTATATGTAGCTGAGGAAAGGTGTTCATACTTTTTCCAATGGTAGACCAGTGTAAGTGGATGCAAGAAATCCTGATGTGTTTTGATCCGATTCCATTATATGCATTTGTATCTTTGAAATAGTTCATACCCCACCCTCTTTTAAATATCAAGATTTTTTTATGCATATTTTATTCCATTGAGGAATTTAAAAAAGTAGAAAGTGGACCTTGGGTTTACTTTTGGCAGCCTCTTTTACTTTCCTTATTTTGTCCTTTAGTTCTCGCATTTCATGAACGATATTTCTGACAAAGTGGGAAAAATTGCTATTTTCTGGGTTGGTATATATCCATGTAACACTTGACTACTTTTTGACCTTAAATTAGTATTTTTATTAAAACATTTTCGTTTCACCTTTATTTTTTAGCTCCTTACATCACGTGTTTTTGTCTGGAGCAATTTCCATAAAAAGAAACAAACAGTTTTAATTCATTTACTAAAGACATTAAGCTAGCTTGATATGATCTTTAAAAAGTGTTTATAAACCTACTTATAAGGAATTTGTCATGTAAACAATTCACGCATGCACATTCGTGAAACAATTGACAAACAGATAAAAATCGGATACCCTCCCAGCATTCCAATTTTTCAATTTTTACCTCTTTGCAGCTTTTTTTTTCCAGATGAAAACCGACTAAAATTTTTCCACATGTCTGAATACCCTATATACCAAATTTGAAGCCTGTAGATAAAAAATTTGTTGAGTATATAGGTTGAGAAGTGTTCTTATGCACACACACACACACATTCTCACTTTTCTAGATACATAGATTTTTACGAGATCCATTCCTTTTGAAACGGAGCTGAGGTGTAAGGAATCCAAATATGGCCTATATTTAGTACTAGCAGTGGTATCCAGCATTGCCGGGTGTGGAGAGGTTTTATGATAAGGGTGTTGAGCAATGAAGCCCTAAAAAAAAAAAAATTTAACCAACCCCCTTGAAAAAAATGAAAATAGTGAATACCCGCATGAGCGCAAAAAAAAAAAAAAAATAGCTGCAGTAGCCAGGCTCGAACCTGTGATGCGAAGGAGGAAAAGGTGAAAAAAGCCAACTGTTTAGCCCTTGCACCCACCGCGACAAGCAATGTTGACAGGTTTTGAAATAAGCATAGTCACTGCAAGGCTAGCAGTGTCAGAAATTTTGTGAAAATAGCAAATAATTCCACCCCATCTTTCCAAGCTTATAACTCCTCGAAAAATGCAATTCAAGCCCTAATTTTTTTTTTTTCAATTAAAGGAGCAAGGACCAAGATTTCATTAAAAAAAAAAACAAAAAAAAAAAAACGTGTTTTTTTTTTTAAAAAGGTTTTAAACTTCGGACTTTACAGGTAAAATTCTACGAGAACAATATGTTCTTTTTGTTTTAAATTTGAATATATTATGTATTGACCTTTTCTCTTCAATTTGTGAGTAAATAATTATGTACTTAAGCGAGTCTAAATTAATTATTATTAGACATTTACAAAATGGGAGGCGTGAATTATTCGACCCCCTGTCTTTCCAAGCTTATAACTCCTCGAAAAATGTAATTCAAGCCCTAATTTTTTTTTTCAATTAAAGGAGCAAGGACCAAGGCTCCATTAAAAAAAAGAAAAAAGAAAAAACAAATAACGTGGTTTAAAAAAAAGGTTTTAAACTTCAAACTTTACAGGTAAAATTCTAAAAGAACACGATGTCTTTTTTTTTTTAAATTTGAATATATTATGTATTGACCTTTTCTCTTCAATTTGTGAGTAAATTAATTATTTACTTTCCAGGTACTAAATTAAGTATTTACTTTTTAATAGACACTTAAAAATTGGGATGGGGGTGGTCGTGAATTAAAAAAAAAAAAAAAAACGTTTGTCTAAAATATTATATTCGATTTATTGGAAAGAACATAAAATTTCACACTGACCCTGAAAATATCGTAAAAATAGAATCAATAGAAAAATTTTGATAGATTTTTAAAGTTTAAAGATTGAAAAATATTGAGTTCGGAAAATTCATTACTGTTTTTAAAAAAAAAAAAAAATATTTCTATTACTTTTAAAACAACTGTAATAGTTTATTTTGGAAGTATAATCCATAAAGAAAATAAATAACCCACTTTTAACAGAGAAATTCCGAGATTTTTATATTGTATTGGCAGTTTCGTGTTAGGGGTGTCAAAAATTCCTACAAAAATTCTGATACTGCTACAAGGCATATGATGACTTTACAAAAATTTTGACAAAAAAAAGTGACTCCTCCTTGTAAAAAAAACCTAGTTGAAAGAATGAATGTTTTTAGCCAATTTTTGGATATTTGTCATCCAAAAGAGTGAGTTTTCAAACAATACCAATTCTTTCAATGTTGGTCATGTGTGTCTAAAGTTTTAGTGAGACATGAAAACATACTAACAGACGTTTGAGATTTATATTATAGACTAGGTTGGGTGCCTGGCGTTGCTCGGGTGTTTGGAGGTGTGTGTTGAGCAAAAAAAAAAAAGTGGCAGTAGGCAGGCAGACTCGAACCTGTACCACGAAGGAGGAAAAGAACGTGAAAAAAGGTGATGTCTTTGCCGTTGCGTCTAGCGCCAAACCAGAAATGGCAAAGGTTTAAATTAAGGCTAGTTAATCAAAAAGAGGGGATGACTTTAAAAAATATTGGCAAAAAAAGCGACCCCCCCCCCTCCTTGTAGAAAAGTGCCCAGTTGAGGGTGAAGGAATTAATGTTTTTAGTCAATTTTTCGATATTTATCATCTGAAGGGTCGAGCTTCAAAACTATACTGATCTCATGAAAATCTGTTACCTTTGTTGAAAGTTTTAGGCAAACATACATACATTTAAACAGCCAGGTGGGATTTATATAAAAGAAGACTAGCATGAATACCTTACATTGCCCTGGTGGACATGAAGTTCAGTTTGAACACAGCTGCTATACTAAGGATATTGAGCAACCCTCAGAAAAGAATGAAAGAAGTAGGTGACAATTTTCCCACCATTCCCCTAAAAAAAAATGATAAATGCATCAAAACAACTTTTCTTTCAGCGAGTGCCCGTGCAACCATAAAAAAAATATAAATATTATATTATATATAAGGCTTGAACTTGGAGCAGGAAAGAAGGGAAAAATGTTAACCGCAAACGCTTTTGTCCATTGGACCATGATGACTTATGACATCCTGAGTTCTCAAAATAACGTTTATAAGCATAGTTTCTGTTTGATACGTATACATTACTTGCAAAACTGGTGTCACAAAAAGTGACCCTCCCCTTGCAAGAAATGGTTCAGTTGACCACCACAGAATTAAACTTTTTTCTAATTTTCACATGTTATGCATCCGAGGAATTGCTCTTTCAGATGGTACTGGTTTCGACCCGGTCTGATGCGGCTGAAAAAAGATTTTAACGGACATACAAACACACACACTAATCGATATTTGAGATTTATATAATAGATTAGTGGAGATACTCGGCGTGGCCAGGATGTTTGGAGGTGTAAACGAAAAAGAAAAGTTCTGGTAGGTAGGTAGGTTCGAACCCAAACCCTTGAGATCAATAGGCTGATAACTTCTTGCCACACTATGCGGGAAGAGAACTGAGAATGGGTGAAATTAAGCGATTAAGAAGTTAAACGATTAAAAAGTTAAGTGACAAGTACGTGAATTTAATGAGATCAAACATCACGCCATAATAGGGGAATGAAACATGCCTAACTTTGGCTGCAAGCCAGTTTCTGCGTATGTTGTTTCTTTCCTTGCCAAGATGTTGGGGGAAACCAGCTCCCCATAAAAAGGGAAGTGTCCAAATGAATAGCAATTGTCTGATATGACGGGTTTTGGCCACATTGATCAAACCTTGTTGCTTTCTGGATGTCTTGAGCACGAGTGCCAGGGACGCTCATTTTGCTACGGGTTCAGTTTTTCTTATATACAGAAAAGCCAAATAAATATGCGGAGACTAAGAAATACTGTGAAAATAGCGTGTAAAAGTCACCTAAATAAAAGATACACATCACCCTTTTCATAAATCGGAGGTATTATAATCTAGGTAGCATATAAAAGGTTCTAAGCAAGTGTAACCAGCCCGAGCGCCCCCTCCCCCATCCAAAAGCCTTTGCTGGACATACACAAAAAATGAACACACAAACACAGACACATTTTGCCTTTTATATATATATAGACTAGCGGAGTGCTCGACGTTGCCCGAATGTTTGTAGTTGTAAAAGAAAAAAAACAAAAGCTTTGGTAGGAAGGTAGGCTCGAACACGAAGCCTTGACGCGAAGGTGGAAAAGAATGGGGAAAAACATGACATCTTACCCACTCGGCCATGACAGGAGAGGAAGTGAAAACTTTTAATATAACGATTAAAAAATTAAATGACAGGTGCATGAATTTAATGAGGTCAAATATCACGCGACTTAACTTTGGCGCTGCAAGCCAGTTTCTGCATATTTCTGTTTCCCCCGGCAAGATATTGGGTGGGGAGGAAACAGCTCCCTAAAAAAGGGGAGTGTCCAAATGAATAGCAATTGTCTGATATGACAAGTTTTTTTTTTTTCTCAGCATTGATCAAACGTTATCGCTTTCTGGATGAAAGGCTGACTTCGCTTTCAGTTTCGCTTTTTTTATACTGAAAAGCCAAAGAAACACGGCGAGTGAAAAAAATCGCGAAAATAACATGTAAAAGTCGCTGAAATTAAAGATACACGTGAGCTCGTTTCGTAAATCTTAGATATAATCTATGGCGCATATAAAAAGTTTTAAGGATAAGTGACCCCACCGAGCGCCCCCGCCCCAAGCCTTTGCTGGACATACACAAAAAATGTGCACACACACACACACACGTTTTGCCTTTTATATATATAAACTAGCATGGATACCTGGCATTAAATTTAGTTTTTAGTCACAGATAAAATAAGGGTAATTGCTGACGGCGGTTGTAGTTAGGCAGGTGTCTTTTTTATGCTTTATATGAGGCAGGGAGGTGGGCATAAATTGAAGTCCTATTGAGCACCTGCCATGAAAATATCAGCAGAGATAGACTCCCTGTGTCTCTTCTGTGAGAAAGAGACAGTACCTCACTTGATATAATGACAAAACTGATGCCACCCAAACCGTACTCAGCCACGATGACCACCATAAAGCATCATTCACAATATTGACTCATCATTTCTTATTTATTTTTCCAATTTTTATGTTTTTATTATTATTATTAAACTCTTTTTCTCTCTCCCTAGCAAATCCAAAAACTGGTTGCTCCTCCGACCTCCGAGGATCCTTCTAAGAAAGCCAAGCGACCGGTAAGAGAATATCGACGACCCGGGAGAACCGTAAATCATGATAGCTGTGACAGTTGTAAAGAAGGGGGTGATCTGTTGTGTTGTGACAGATGCCCAGCCGCTTTCCACCTTCAATGTCAGTAAGTGAAACCTTTCTCAGATTACTCTCCAGACTCCCTATCGAAATGCCTATACTACCTAAATGGCTCCGGGGCTTTTAAAATCTTCATTTACCCGTGAAATGTTCAATCGTTGCCACCGTTTGCGTCCAATAGGCAGCCATATTGTTTTACTTCTTTCTTCGTTATTCATTGTTTACCAAGATGGCGGCTCATTTTACATTCATGTGTTTTTGCAATCTGTTTGTGCTGCATTTTCACGTCTATTCGTTTGTTTTCACTATGTAAATATCATTCAAATTTTTAAAATCATGTTTGTTATATAATAAGATATTTTGGACTGATTGATGACAGCAGTTTTATTATTTAATATTTTATATTTTAATTAATATTTATTTTTATACATTAAATTAAAAAGGAAAGAAACTCCATGTTAAAATTCATTTGAACGATCGTAATCGATCGGTATAAAATTTAGTAATAGCTTTTTGATATTTCATAATTGTAGCTCCGAAAAAAAACTATTTTAACCGAAAAGAGAAAAATCGTGAGAGATACGCCCCACCCCTCTCTCTCCTACACACACATGTACGAATATATGTCTTTATCTTCAATGTATAAAAATATAACATTTTTTCGGTGAGTGCTGCAATTAACATGATTAGTTTATACTGTAAAAAATAAAATATAATGCCTAAATATCAATTAAATCACCAGTAATACTAGTTCCTCATTATCGTTTAATAAAAATATTTCAAATATAATCTACAAAATTTGCAGTCATTTATTTTTCTTTTAAAAGGGCCTCTGAATAGTTAAAACAGTTAAAATTAAGTTATAAGCCTTTAATAAAAAAAAAACAATCAGTTTCTCTCTTCATCATCATATCTCTCTCCTTTCTATTTTCTCGCTCTCTCTCTCTCCTTTCTATTTTCTCGCTCTCTCTCTCTCCTTTCTATTTTCTCGCTCTCTCTCTCCTTTCTATTTTCTCGCTCTCTCTCTCCTTTCTATTTTCTCGCTCTCTCTCTCCTTTCTATTTTCTCGCTCTCTCTCTCCTTTCTATTTTCTCGCTCTCTCTCTCTCCTTTCTATTTTCTGGCTCTCTCTCTCTCTCTCTCTCCTTTCTATTTTCTGGCTCTCTCTCTCTCTCCTTTCTATTTTCTCGCTCTCTCTCTCTCTCCTTTCTATTTTCTCGCTCTCTCTCTCTCCTTTCTATTTTCTCGCTCTCTCTCTCCTTTCTATTTTCTCGCTCTCTCTCTCCTTTCTATTTTCTCGCACTCTCTCCTTTCTATTTTCTCGCAATCTCTCCTTTCTATTTTCTCGCAATCTCTCCTTTCTATTTTCTCGCAATCTCTCCTTTCTATTTTCTCGCTCCCTCTCCTTTCTATTTTCTCGCTCTCACTCCTTTCTATTTTCTCGCTCTCTCTCCTTTCTATTTTCTCGCTCTCTCTCCTTTCTTTTTCTCGCTCTCTCTCTCTCCTTTCTATTTTTCTCGCTCTCTCTCTCTCCTTTCTATTTTCTCGCTCTCTCTCTCTCCTTTCTATTTTCTCGCTCTCTCTCTCTCCTTTCTATTTTCTCGCTCTCTCTCTCCTTTCTATTTTCTCGCTCTCTCTCTCTCCTTTCTATTTTCTCGCTCTCTCTCTCTCCTTTCTATTTTCTCGCTCTCTCTCTCCTTTCTATTTTCTCGCTCTCTCTCTCTCCTTTCTATTTTCTCGCTCCTCTCTCTTTCTATTTTCTCGCTCTCTCTCTCCTTTCTATTTTCTCGCTCTCTCTCTCTCCTTTCTATTTTCTCGCTCTCTCTCTCTCCTTTCTATTTTCTCGCTCTCTCTCTCTCCTTTCTATTTTCTCGCTCTCTCTCCTTTCTATTTTCTCGCTCTCTCTCCTTTCTTTTTTCTCGCTCTCTCTCCTTTCTTTTTTCTCGCTCTCTCTCTCTCTCCTTTCTATTTTCCCGCTCTCTCTCTCTCTTTCTATTTTCTCGCTCTCTTCTCTCCTTTCTATTTTCTCGCTCTCTCTCTCTCCTTTCTATTTTCTCGCTCTCTCTCTCTCCTTTCTATATTTTCTCGCTCTCTCTCTCTCCTTTCTATTTTCTCGCTCTCTCTCTCTCCTTTCTATTTTCTCGCTCTCTCTCTCCTTTCTATTTTCTCGCTCTCTCTCTCCTTTCTATTTTCTCGCTCTCTCTCTCCTTTCTATTTTCTCGCTCTCTCTCTCTCCTTTCTATTTTCTCGCTCTCTCTCTCTCCTTTCTATTTTCTCGCTCTCTCTCTCCTTTCTATTTTCTCGCTCTCTCTCTCTCCTTTCTATTTTCTCGCTCTCTCTCTCCTTTCTATTTTCTCGCTCTCTCTCTCTCCTTTCTATTTTCTCGCTCTCTCTCTCTCCTTTCTATTTTCTCGCTCTCTCTCTCCTTTCTATTTTCTCGCCCTCTCTCTCCTTTCTATTTTCTCGCCCTCTCTCTCCTTTCTATTTTCTCGCCCTCTCTCTCCTTTCTATTTTCTCGCCCTCTCTCTCCTTTCTATTTTCTCGCCCTCTCTCTCCTTTCTATTTTCTCGCCCTCTCTCTCCTTTCTATTTTCTCGCCCTCTCTCTCCTTTCTATTTTCTCGCCCTCTCTCTCCTTTCTATTTTCTCGCCCTCTCTCTCCTTTCTATTTTCTCGCCCTCTCTCTCCTTTCTATTTTCTCGCCCTCTCTCTCCTTTCTATTTTCTCGCCCTCTCTCTCCTTTCTATTTTCTCGCCCTCTCTCTCCTTTCTATTTTCTCGCCCTCTCTCTCCTTTCTATTTTCTCGCCCTCTCTCTCCTTTCTATTTTCTCGCCCTCTCTCTCCTTTCTATTTTCTCGCTCTCTCTCTCTCCTTTCTATTTTCTCGCTCTCTCTCTCTCTCTCCTTTCTATTTTCTCGCTCTCTCTCTCTCTCTCCTTTCTATTTTCTCGCTCTCTCTCTCTCCTTTCTATTTTCTCGCTCTCTCTCTCTCCTTTCTATTTTCTCGCTCTCTCTCTCTCCTTTCTATTTTCTCGCTCTCTCTCTCTCCTTTCTATTTTCTCGCTCTCTCTCTCTCCTTTCTATTTTCTCGCTCTCTCTCTCTACTTTCTATTTTCTCGCTCTCCCTCTCTCCTTTCTATTTTCTCGCTCTCCCTCTCTCCTTTCTATTTTCTCTCTCTCCCTCTCTCCTTTCTATTTTCTCGCTCTCTCTCTCTCCTTTCTATTTTCTCGCTCTCTCTCTCTCCTTTCTATTTTCTCGCTCTCTCTCTCTCCTTTCTATTTTCTCGCTCTCTCTCTCTCCTTTCTATTTTCTCGCTCTCTCTCTCTCCTTTCTATTTTCTCGCTCTCTCTCTCTCCTTTCTATTTTCTCGCTCTCTCTCTCTCCTTTCTATTTTCTCGCTCTCTCTCTCTCTCCTTTCTCGCTCTCTCTCTCTCTCCTTTCTCGCCCTCTCTCTCTCCTTTCTCGCCCTCTCTCTCCTTTCTCGCCCTCTCTCTCCTTTCTCGCCCTCTCTCTCCTTTCTCGCCCTCTCTCTCCTTTCTCGCCCTCTCTCTCCTTTCTCGCCCTCTCTCTCCTTTCTCGCCCTCTCTCTCCTTTCTCGCCCTCTCTCTCCTTTCTCTCCCTCTCTCTCCTTTCTCTCCCTCTCTCTCCTTTCTCTCCCTCTCTCCTTTCTATTTCTTCTCTATCTCTCTCTCTCCATTCTATTTCTTCTCTGTCTCTCTCTCCCCATTCTATTTCTTCTCTGTCTCTCTCTCTCCCCATTCTATTTCTTCTCTGTCTCTCTCTCTCCCCATTCTATTTCTTCTCTGTCTCTCTCTCTCTCCATTCTATTTCTTCTCTGTCTCTCTCTCTTTTTCATTTTTTTCTCTGTCTCTCTCTCTTTTTCATTTTTTTCTCTGTCTCTCTCTCTTTTTCATTTTCTTCTCTGTCTCTCTCTCTTTTTCATTTTCTTCTCTGTCTCTCTCTCTTTTCCATTTTCTTCTCTGTCTCTCTCTCTCTCCATTCTATTTCTTCTCTGTCTCTCTCTCTTTTTCATTTTTTTCTCTGTCTCTCTCTCTTTTTCATTTTCTTCTCTGTCTCTCTCTTTTCCATTTTCTTCTCTGTCTCTCTCTCTTTTCCATTTTTTTCTCTGTCTCTCTCTCTTTTTCATTTTCTTCTGTCTCTCTCTCTTTTCCATTTTCTTCTCTGTCTCTCTCTCTTTTCCATTTTCTTCTCTGTCTCTCTCTCTTTTCCATTTTCTTCTCTGTCTCTCTTTCTTTTCCATTTTCTTCTCTGTCTCTCTCTTTTCCATTTTCTTCTCTGTCTCTCTCTTTTCCATTTTTTTCTCTGTCTCTATCTCTCTTTTTCATTTTTTTCTCTCTCTCTCTCTTTTCCATTTTTTCTCTCTCTCTTTTCCATTTTTTTCTCTCTCTCTTTTCCATTTTTTCTCTCTCTCTCTCTTTTCCATTTTTTTCTCTGTCTCTCTCTCTTTTCCATTTTTTTCTCTGTCTCTCTCTCTTTTCCATTTTTTTCTCTGTCTCTCTCTCTTTTCCATTTTTTTCTCTGTCTCTCTCTCTTTTCCATTTTTTCTCTGTCTCTCTCTCTATTTTCCATTTTTTTCTCTCTCTCTTTTCCATTTTTTTCTGTCTCTCTTTTCCATTTTTTTCTCTGTCTCTCTTTTCCATTTTTTTCTGTCTCTCTTTTCCATTTTTTTCTCTGTCTCTCTTTTCCATTTTTTTTCTCTGTCTCTTTTTTCCATTTTTTTCTCTGTCTCTTTTTTCCATTTTTTTCTCTGTCTTTCTTTTTCATTTTTTTCTCTGTCTCTCTTTTCCATTTTTTTCTCTGTCTCTCTTTTCCATTTTTTTCTCTGTCTCTCTTTTCCATTTTTTTCTCTGTCTCTCTTTTCCATTTTTTTCTCTGTCTCTCTTTTCCATTTTTTTCTCTGTCTCTCTTTTCCATTTTTTTCTCTGTCTCTCTTTTCCATTTTCTTCTCTGTCTCTCTTTTCCATTTTTTTCTCTCTCTCTCTTTTCCATTTTTTTTCTCTCTCTCTCTTTTCCATTTTTTTTCTCTCTCTCTCTTTTCCATTTTTTTTCTCTCTCTCTCTTTTCCATTTTTTTCTCTCTCTCTCTTTTCCATTTTTTTCTCTCTCTCTCTTTTCCATTTTTTTCTCTCTCTCTCTCTTTTCCATTTTTTTCTCTCTCTCTCTCTTTTCCATTTTTTTCTCTCTCTCTCTTTTCCATTTTTTCTCTCTCTCTCTCTTTTCCATTTTTTTCTCTCTCTCTCTCTTTTCCATTTTTTTTCTCTCTCTCTCTCTTTTCCATTTTTTTCTCTCTCTCTTTTCCATTTTTTTTCTCTCTCTCTCTTTTCCATTTTTTTCTCTCTCTCTCTCTTTTCCATTTTTTTTTCTCTCTCTCTCTTTTCCATTTTTTTCTCTCTCTCTCTCTTTTCCATTTTTTTCTCTCTCTCTCTCTTTTCCATTTTTTTCTCTCTCTCTCTCTCTTTTCCATTTTTTTTTCTCTCTCTCTCTCTTTTCCATTTTTTTTTCTCTCTCTCTCTCTTTTCCATTTTTTTCTCTCTCTCTCTCTCTTTTCCATTTTTTCTCTCTCTCTCTCTTTTCCATTTTTTTCTCTCTCTCTCTCTCTTTTCCATTTTTTTCTCTCTCTCTCTCTCTTTTCCATTTTTTTCTCTCTCTCTCTCTTTTCCATTTTTTTCTCTCTCTCTCTCTTTTCCATTTTTTTTCTCTCTCTCTCTTTTCCATTTTTTTCTCTCTCTCTCTCTTTTCCATTTTTTTCTCTCTCTCTCTCTTTTCCATTTTTTCTCTCTCTCTCTCTCTCTTTTCCATTTTTTTCTCTCTCTCTCTCTCTTTTCCATTTTTTTCTCTCTCTCTCTTTTCCATTTTTTTCTCTCTCTCTCTCTTTTCCATTTTTTTCTCTCTCTCTCTCTTTTCCATTTTTTTTCTCTCTCTCTCTTTTCCATTTTTTTTTTCTCTCTCTCTCTCTTTTCCATTTTTTTTCTCTCTCTCTCTCTTTTCCATTTTTTTCTCTCTCTCTCTCTTTTCCATTTTTTCTCTCTCTCTCTCTTTTCCATTTTTTTCTCTCTCTCTCTCTTTTCCATTTTTTTCTCTCTCTCTCTCTTTTCCATTTTTTTCTCTCTCTCTCTCTTTTCCATTTTTTTCTCTCTCTCTTTTCCATTTTTTTCTCTCTCTCTTTTCCATTTTTTTCTCTCTCTCTTTCCATTTTTTTCTCTCTCTCTCCTTTCCATTTTTTCTCTCTCTCTCCTTTCCATTTTTTCTCTCTCTCTCCTTTCCATTTTTTCTCTCTCTCTCCTTTCCATTTTTTCTCTCTCTCTCCTTTCCATTTTTTCTCTCTCTCTCCTTTCCATTTTTTCTCTCTCTCTCCTTTCCATTTTTTCTCTCTCTCTCCTTTCCATTTTTTCTCTCTCTCTCCTTTCCATTTTTTCTCTCTCTCTCCTTTCCATTTTTTCTCTCTCTCTCCTTTCCATTTTTTCTCTCTCTCTCCTTTCCATTTTTTCTCTCTCTCTCCTTTCCATTTTTTCTCTCTCTCTCCTTTCCATTTTTTCTCTCTCTCTCCTTTCCATTTTTTCTCTCTCTCTCCTTTCCATTTTTTCTCTCTCTCTCTCCTTTCCATTTTTTCTCTCTCTCTCCTTTCCATTTTTTCTCTCTCTCTCTCCTTTCCATTTTTTTTCTCTCTCTCCTTTCCATTTTTCTCTCTCTCTCTCTCTCTCCTTTCCATTTTTCTCTCTCTCTCTCTCTCTCTCTCTCCTTTCCATTTTTCTCTCTCTCTCTCTCTCTCTCTCTCTCCTTTCCATTTTTCTCTCTCTCTCTCTCTCTCTCTCTCTCTCCTTTCCATTTTTCTCTCTCTCTCTCTCCTTTCCATTTTTCTCTCTCTCTCTCTCCTTTCCATTTTTCTCTCTCTCTCTCTCCTTTCCATTTTTCTCTCTCTCTCTCTCCTTTCCATTTTTCTCTCTCTCTCTCTCCTTTCCATTTTTCTCTCTCTCTCTCTCCTTTCCATTTTTCTCTCTCTCTCTCTCCTTTTCATTTTTCTCTCTCTCTCTCTCCTTTTCATTTTTCTCTCTCTCTCCTTTCCATTTTTCTCTCTCTCTCTCTCTCCTTTCCATTTTTCTCTCTCTCTCTCTCTCCTTTCCATTTCTCTCTCTCCTTTCCATTTCTCTCTCTCCTTTCCATTTCTCTCTCTCCTTTCCATTTCTCTCTCTCCTTTCCATTTCTCTCTCTCCTTTCCATTTCTCTTTCTCCTTTCCATTTCTCTTTCTCCCGCTCCTTTCTGTCTCTTTCTCCCGCTCCTTTCTGTCTCTTTGTCCCGCTCGTTTCTGTCTCTTTGTCCCGCTCCTTTCTGTCTCTCTCTTCCCCTCCTTTCTCTTTTCTATTTCTTTCTCTTCTTTCTATGTCTCCCTCTCTTCCGATTTTTAGTTTTCTCTCTCTCTCTCTCTCTCTCTCTCTCTCTCTCTCTCTCTCTCTCTTGCTTTTCTTCTCAGTATCTTTTTCTTTTATATTTCGTTTTGGTATTCCTTTTTTTCTTTTTATTTTCTCTCTTGATCCTTTGTTCAAAGAATTAGATGTTTGAATAAATTATCTCTCGCTCTGATTTAATGGGTAACATCATCCACTTTTCTCTGCTTTAATTGTGGTTATCATCCTTTAGTAATTTTGTCATTTTGTGAGGTCACAAAATGATGTCATGAAATGTGCATGGGGCAACAAGCAAAATACACAGTTTTACTATTACATAGATAAGATGGGTATGATTTTCAAAACTGTCTACAATGTTTGTTTTTCTGTGTGTGTGTGGCTCCCTCAATATAGAAATAAAATAATTCAATTTAAAGAAAGTGATACACGACTAAAAATCTCCCAAATCAAAAAAATGATTTTTGTGTTGACTACTTTTCACTAATCAATTAATCTTTTTAGATTATATGTTCACCTCAAACAAAGCATATTGCCACTGAAGCAAAAGGATTCACTATGATAGGGGCCAGATTTAAACCAGAAATGTGTTGACAAAATGTTTGTTTATATTACATTTAAATTTCTGCATGTTGATGCAGTCATGTTGGGCAAATGGCAAGCTGTTTGAGAAAAAAAGTTATCAAAGTAGAAAATCTTTCAGTGTTTAGGGACCTCCACAATGAAGGGGTGTGATTTTTGCCTCAAATCAGGTGGGTTGGGGGATATTTTAATTATTGAGGAGAGGGTACAAGTCCAATAGATTTCTTGGATCACTTTCTGTAGAAATACTTGTAAAACAAGTACAGCAATGTAATACTGCAGCGATGCGGCTAGCTGGAACTTAGCAAGTTAATGCAGGATCTATTAGGTTAGTTAGTTGTTGGTGCACAAGCTCAGATATGGCAACAATACCCTATGCACAGGTTAATAATGACAATCTCAACATTTACTAAATGACCTTTAGTTTTTTTGGGTTTTTTTCCTTTTAATAAGATCCTTTTAGATATTTGTTGTGTTCTTTTGTTATAGAACACTGATTGCAACACCATTTATTATTCAGAACTTTGAAACATCTTATATACTGGCAAGTGTAATGAGAATGACAAAGCTCTTTTGAAATTTTCGAAATTGAGCAAAAAGCCATTACAAATAAATCTTTGGACAGTTTTTATCCATTTGTTCACAAAGCTCATCACTTGATTTTGAGATTCTAACAACTGACTTTGTCAAGCTCATCATGCACAATCCCCCAAATTCTTTTCTACTGTAACCATTTTTGCCAGCAAAAATGACCATCTTTCAAGGGACGTGCAATAAGTAATGCTCCTGACCCACTTCCCATAGCAGTAGAGCAACAAAACTTGGTACAGTTATTAGTATTTCTCTATATAGGAACTACCCAGAGTTATGCATTTCTCTCATCGTTTGATGCAGCTCTGGAGACCATTTTTGTAGAACACCTCAGGTTGGTCTTCCAACCATGACGTGACTTCAGAAATCAAGGCTGCATCATCTGGGAAACTCTTTCCTTTCAAAAACAACTTCATGGCTGGGAAGAGGTGAAAGTCAGAGGGTGCAAGGTCAGGAGATTAGGGAAGAAGGGGTGAGGATTTCATAACCACACGCCCGTGCTTCTGATCTGGTGACATGCGAATTGTGGACCGGAGCGTTATCCTGCAGGAGGAGGGTACCTTTGCTAATCTTGCCCCGCCTCTTGATTTTGATAGCTTCCCTTAATTTCCTCAAAAGTGAAGCATAATAGGCTCCTGTAATTGTGGTACTCTTTGCCAGGAAATCTGTCCTCACTACTCCGTCCTGGTCCCAGAAGACTGTGAGCATGACCTTGCCAGCGGAGGGCTGCACTCTTGCCTTCTTTGGAGGTGGTGAGTCCAAGTGCTTCTACTGCATTGACTGGGCTTTGGTCTCTGGATCATAGTGATGGACCCAGGTTTCATCCTGTGTAATCAGTCTTTTGAAAAACTTTGACTCCTCTTCTTGGCACGTCTCCAAATTCATCCTCGAGCACTCAACGCATTCTCGCTTCTGGAATGGTGTGAGCAACCTGGGAATCCATCTGGCAGACACCTTATGCATATGCAAATGGTCATGAATGATAGTTTCCACAGACCCTGTACTAATCTTGACATCTTGGGCTATTTGGCGAATAGTAATACACCGATCTTCCAAAATGGCAGCCTCAACTTGACGGACAAATGCCTCATCAATGGCAGAAGGGGGGGGGATCAGGTCTGGGAGCTGTTTCCACAGACTTCCGGTCATGTTTGAATTCACAATGCCAGCATTTTACAAGGTCATATGATGGAGCATTATCACCATAAGTTTCTTTCATTTCATCAAAAGTCTCCTGTGGTGTGTGTCCTTTCAAATACAAAAACCAGATCACTGCTCGACATTCAACAAGCTCCATTTTACACCTGACTCAGTTCAAACACCTGTGAAACAGAAACCACAATTAGTTTAGAGCTGTAATTTTCCACATAACCCATAGAGATATAAATCATTGCACATGCAAAATTTCAGCTAAATCAGACAACTGGAAGTGGGTCAGGGGCGTTACTTATTGCATGCCCCTCGTAACTAAATATTCAGTTTCAGGTGTTCTGTGCAATGTTGTGGGTCAGAAGGTAGGAACTCTTAGTCTCAAAAATTCTGACTTTGACTCTTTTGGCCGAGATATAAATGTAGTATCTCTTCTGTTTTTGATTATTAAAGAAGAAATCCTTCTAGATTGAGGCAATTTAAATTTTTGTCCCAATCCAGAATGCCTCCCCCTTCTTTTTTTTTTTTTTTTTTAAGGCGATTATGCTAGATTTTTCATACATTAAAACCGACCTTATGTTTAACTCTGCCCTTTTGGAGAATGAAATCAATAGAGATTCCTTATTTTAAAGAGTTCAGTATTTACATTATCTGTTCATGCTTTGGAAATTAAAATATCCGACTTAAACTTCTAACATTCTTACGAGTCAAAACAACCCTAGTTGCATTATAGGATCATAGGAACGTACCATTACAATTTACTTCTCCAAGTTACATGGGTGCAAACGGCCTCAACTGACCAATGAACTGCTATTTGAAAATATCCCTCTCTCCTCATGTGAATTTGGTCAAGTCAAAGGCTTTGGTATCTTGTTTCTATTTAACAGAATAAGCAACTCTAGTAAATATTAGAGAGAGTTATCAATTAGTGAAACCAGTTGTCAAAGTATGTCAGGAGTGTAACTTCTGTTAATTTAATCTATCATATAAAGCTATCGTGTCAGATTTTCAAAATTAGATTTAAATAGCATTTAAGCTGACAAATCAAACTTTGCTTCTGATTAATCAGTTTTCATGTGTTATTGTTGTCCCATGTTATTGACAATATATTAATATACTTCACTATATTTGAAAAATTACTTTTTGGTCCACCTGGCTAAACAATTTTGTGGTGGACGAAGAAGGTTGTCACTGGCGCTGACACAACCGGACAACAATCAACAGAGTATTTGGGATCCTTGGCCACAACAACAACTGTATCATACACACACTCGGAGCACAACTTTTTTGTGTTGGTTTTACCATAATGTTATTGAGATACCATCGCACTAGAGATCTGCCTACAAGTGTAAAAGTAAAATAAGTTCTTTCTTTTAAAATATAAATCATTTAAAATAATGATAATGATGAGCCGATTTAGAAAAAAAGATGTTCATACCTAAAAAAAAAAAAAACCTACTCCCCCCCCCCTTGTTTTTTATAATTGTGTATTTTTCTTGTCGTTCTAATTTTTTTGCATAACACTTGGGGGAGGAGCTAAATGTTTTTCTCATCCTTTATAGGAGCAATGATTCTTTAAATAGTAAGTAAATTTCAGATCCCCCCCCCCCACACACACACACATACACAAACACTTCTCACTCGACCCGTTCTACCGGCTAATTTTGTATTGTTTGCTTAATAAAATGAAGAAAATCCATTAAAAATAAAAACAGCTTCAAATGCATATTTTTTAGTATAAGATATTGATTCTGGGAGTTTTAAACATTTCAAATTTTTCCATCTGTATTAAGGGGATAAGCTGTGGTAGGTCATTAAAAACAAAGAAAGTATTGAAAAAAGTATGTAGTTATCCTTATACAATCCCGAGCAATGTTGGGACATGCTGCTAGTGTCACATGACTAGATTAGGTTTAATCATGCTGTTTTCATGTAAGACAAAAAACTCATCATAAGCTGTGTTCACTCTGTATCTACACTCTTCAAAGTACATCTAAAATACACGCTTTTATACTTAGCTCTCTTTGCATATAAATTTAACAATTGAAATTAATTTCAAAAGAACAAGTCCAAATAATTCTATATTTGAAATAGTTGGTGTAAGCAATTTCATTCTTTCTCTGTGACAGTAACCTCTTCCCCTCACAACTTGTTTTCTTACAGATATTTTTTACAAATTTTCCAGTAATGGATAAACGATGCCTCTTTAAAAATATTTAATAAAAATAGTTTTATGTAAATTTTAAACCCCAATATGAAAAATTTCCTAAACCAATGATCAGAACTTGTATGAAAATATATAGATAAAAAATAAATTCCTACTACATCGATTTGAAGAATAGTAATCAATTAATTACAAAATAAAAATATGAAATTGACTGGAGATCACTTGGAAATTTGATATTCTCATGAAACTTTGTCCTTGAGAGGAAGCCGGTTCAACCTGGCTATGGTGAATGTCGCTCATGTAAAATAAAATGAAAAATAATAAACAATAAATAAATCAAATAAAAAAATATTTTTTTAAAACAATGACTATGAAATAAATCCTCAAAAACTACAAAAAATGATTAAAACAAAATGAAAAGAAATAAACAATAATTACATTTTTTAAAATAAATTTTTTAAACCATGAACAAATAAATCCCCCCTCACACGATTGAAAAAAGTATTTAGAAAAAGCAATTTCTTAATTGTTCAATTCTAAATATATCCTGTCATTATTAATTTTTCTCAATTATAATTCAAGGTAAAAAAACAGTGAGTTTAACATAATTAAATTCAAAATGATAGACAAAAGAATATAGTAAAAGATGGGTGACTTAGTGAGGTAATTGCAAGTTAGAGCTAATTAGATTTAAAATGGAATTTATTTTTCACATATCTCATTCCCAAAACTAAAGAATATTTTAGCATGTATTTTGTGTGATTTAAATCTATATGAAAATGCCTCCGGAAGAAACAAATGTTGATTAACACAGCTTTAGTATACTGAAAGACAAATAGCAACTCTGCTAGAATAAAATGGATGAGAAGAAGTGTGCTTTACACAAATATAAGATTAGAGACAAGCAATGAAAGTGACAGGAATTTGTTTTTAAATTTTTAACAAAAAAATTCCTTCTCTTGATTGAAGAAAAACGTAGACCCCTACTACCATGTCTCCTTCTCCAACATCAGGGGTCTACGTTCTAACCTTCCAGAGGTTGAAACCCAATTACAGGAGACTAAACCAGACCTTTTATTTTTAAGTGAAACTGGCATTGGACAGGCTATTTCCCTTGATGAGTTTGCAATTACAGGATACTCTAACTTAACTTCTAAATCTGACCCCCAAGATCGCCATGGGCATGGAATATGTGCCTATATAAAAGATAGCTTTCCATGTGGGAGGGACATCTCCAGGGAAGATCCTAACTTACCCTATATGTGCTTCCGGGTTGCTTTAGCTCACACTACTGCATTTATATTTACTCTCTATCGCCCCCACAACAGCGGAGTTACTATCTTTCAAAGCATATCTGAGAAAATTGACCAAGTCCTTTCTACTTATCCTTCAGCTAACATTCACGTATGTGGAGACTTCAATGTTCACAACGTCGAATGGTTGACCCACTCAAACAAGACCGATGATGAGGGGAGGTTCTGTCATGATTTCTCCATTGCCTATGACCTCACTCAGATTGTTCAGGAACCTACCCGTGTGCCCGATAATGACGGCCAGTATGCGAGCCTACTAGACCTTTTTCTCACAACTTGCCCTGAACTATGTTCAGTTTCTGTTCTGTCGCCTCTTGGATCTTCCGACCACTCTGTTGTATCAATTAAGATAAAAATGAAATGTAATAAGTCCCCAGACGTACCTCTTCATCGTACAGTATATCGATACACTAAGGCTGACTGGGATAGCTTCCGTACATTTATATCTGATCTACCTCTGCATTCCATGTTTAAAAAGGATGTGTCCTCTATAGTATTAGACCTAACTGAATGGTTAATTGTAGGTATTGACCATTTCATACCCTCTAAAAAGTTTCAGCAAAAACCTAACAGCCAGCCATGGTTCTCTCCAGAATGTGCTGCTGCCATTGCGCACAGAAATCACTTTTTCCACTGCTTCAAACGTAATAGATGTATGGAAACTAAAGCCGTTTTCAGGACTGCCAGCAACCATTGTAAGAAAGTAATAAGGAACGCAAGAGAGTTATATGCTCAATCTGTTAAGTCCAAAGTAGCTGAGCAGCGGCTTGGTTCCCACCAGTTTTGGCAAATAGCAAACAGAATCCTGAACAGAAGCGTGTGCTCCATCCCAACTATTATCAATGGACCTGAGGTAATCTCGTCAGCATCAGACAAAGCCAAACTCTTTGTCAAGAACTTTGCAGCTAATTCTACCCTTTGCGACCAAGACCGCCAACCCCCAATATTTCCTCTTGTATCAGAAAACACGCTACGTGATATACGTATATCTGTACGTGATGTTGCCAAGCTAATCAAAAACCTTGATTCCAGTAAAGCAACTGGCCCTGATGGTCTTCCAATTATAGTACTAAAAAAACTTCAACCTGAACTAGCGCCCATACTTACAAAACTGTTTAAACGTTGTCTTAAGGAGAATAGTTTCCCATCTCCCTGGAAAATCTTATCAGTATGCCCTGTATTTAAGAATTCAGGTGATCGCTCATCCCCCTCTCAGTACAGGCCAATAAGTCTCCTGTGCGTCATGAGTAAGTTGCTAGAATCTGTATTAAATACAGAAGTAATCAAACATCTCAACAAAAATAACCTTAGTGACACTCAATATGGTTTCCGTTCTGCTAGATCTACAGCAGATGTCCTTACAGTTATATCGCATAGGATTAGCAAATCTCTCGACGGTGGCAATCTTTCTAGGGCAATTGCTCTTGACATATCTAAAGCCTTTGATAGGGTATGGCATAAAGGTTTACTTCATAAGATCGCTAGCTATGGTATAGCTGGAAAAGTCTTCTCAATTATTAAATCATTTCTTTCTGATAGGTTCATAAGAGTAGTAGTTGAGGGGCAAAAATCAGAAGCTCACAGTATTAATGCCGGTGTCCCTCAGGGATCCATCCTGGGCCCAACTCTTTTCCTGATCTACATTAATGATCTTCCAAATCATATCCTTACATCATTTGTAGACATTTATGCTGACGACACTACCATTTATGGTACCACATCTAAGACAGTAAACGACCAAGTTCTCTCCGATTCTCTCTCCTCTGATCTTGAGCACGTAGTACAATGGGGAAAGGAGTGGCTGGTTACTTTTAATGCATCTAAAACCAAGCTTCTCTCTTTACATCATCAACATTCTAATCCACATTTGTCATCAATTGAAATGAATGGCTCTCGTCTTCAGGAGGCCTCAAGTTTTGACAAGCTTCTGGGCTTGACCATTACTCCTGATCTTAAATGGAACACGTATATCAAATCTGTTGCCAAGGCCGCTGGAAAAATGGTGGGATCTTTCTATCGATCCAGTAGATATCTCACTGCTGATGCTATTCTCTATCTATATAAGAGCCAGGTACGTCCAAGGATGGAATACTGTTGCCACATCTGGGCAGGAGCTGCTAGAAAGGACTTGGCCTGCCTTGATAGAGTTCAAAATAGACTTCGTAGCCTCGTAGGAGATGTCCTTTTCTCCTCCTTACAACCTCTATCTCACAGAAGAGATGTTGCGAGTTTGTCTCTGATGTATCGTTATTTTCATGGAAAGTGTTCAACTGAGCTTCAATCTATGGTCCCCCCTCGCCAAACTTTCACAAGAAACACTCGTCTAGCTGTAAACACTATCAATAATTTCCCCCACTCTTTATCTGTCCCTAAACCTAAACGTAGATTCCATGAACAAAGCTTCTTTCTTAGAACTGCACGCCTGTGGAATTGTCTTCCGTTTTCCTGCTTTCCGGCTGACTACAATATGGTTGTGTTCAAGTCTAAAGTAAATAAGTTCTTGATGAGCCGTTCCATATAAGTTATTAAATTTACCAAATTTTCATTACTAATGATTACTATATTGACCAACTTCTACTGTACACTCTTTAACCCTTATCCTTGAGTGGCCTCTGGGCCTTGATAATGTGGTGATGCCTTTGTAAAAAAAAAAAAAAAAAAAAAAAAAAATTTAAAACTCAGAGAATTATTCGATTTTAATGAAATTGTCAGTATTTATTAATAGAGGAATGTTAATGTAAAAATTATTCATTTAACAAAAGAAAAACTTAAAGATTTTATTTTATTTTATTCAGTCATTTTAATGAGTTTATTTATCCCTACTTTCATTTTAATGACAAAAAATTTCTTATTGTCCCATAATCGAAATTCAGTACCTATCTTTTACAAACTGAAAGTGTAAATGAAAAAAATATTAAAGGCAACTAGTATTTAAAGTTTTCAAGATATATCTTGTTTATTTTGCATTTTTAAAGTGCCAACTTTTTGTAAAGGCAGTCACAGAATTTTGACTATAAGACATATTTCATCTTTGTAATGAATGTAGTTATTTGTGATGAAATCTATTTTTTTTAATTTATTAAAATCCTGAAAATTTCATTAAGATTCTGATTTTTTATGTTTTAAGGGAATTTTTTATTTTATTTTGATTAATCAGATAAGTTTTTTGAATTCTTTATTTTTTTTCTCAGCAATCTAAATCTTATTTTCTCTTTTGTTTTCCCCCTCATTAGTGATCCCCCACTTACTGAAGATGATGTTCCATCTGGAGAGTGGGTGTGTCATCGCTGTTCATTACTGGCTGCCGAGGTAAGTTTATGTACATATTAACAAGAGCATCTCTTAAACTGTCTCTGTTTGTAGCATAACCTTGTAATCTATATATATAAAAGGCAAAATGTGTGTGTGTGTGTGTGTGTGTGTTTGTATGTCTCGCAAAACTTTCGACAGGGGCCACGGATTTTCGCCAGATAGGTATCATTTTCAAGCTCGAACCTTTGGCTGACAAATGTTGAAAAATTGGCTAAAAACATTAATTCCTTCACCCTCAACGGCTTGTTTTTTTACAGGGAGGGTAGCAAAAAATCCTTCTTTCATGACAAGATAACGATATACACATGCGCCAATGACAGCGTCCATTGAATCAGTTTAAATATTATAAAAACCGACCCAATTTCAGCGATGCTTTCTTCGCTCAGTTGGTTAAAGAGTAGCGTCATTATCTAAAGGTTGAGAGTTCAAATCGTGATGGAAGGTATCTTTTTTTTTTTTTTTTTCAATTTTTAAACTTTTAATATTGAAACAGGGTTATTTTTTCTTTTTGTTTTTGTTTTTCCAAACATTGCTTCACTTTCGCCAATTTAAAAAAATTTTTTAAACAAGTTTAACACACACACACTTTTTTTTTTTTTTTTTTTGACTATTGAAACAGTTCTTTCTTTTTTCATCACGTACGCTGTTTTTTCAGATTTTCTGAAGACGTTTATCATCGTTTTTTGTAATTGTTTTGATTTATCCCCCCCATCTCCAACACGCACCTCCAGTTTTTATTTTTTACCCCCCCTCCCCCAACACACACTTCGATTTTTTTTTTTTTTTCGCATATTCGCTTTTTTTTTTATTTTTCATTTTTGTTTAACATTGTTTTTTTTTTTTTTCATATTTAAACAGCCCATTTTGTTTTGATTTACCCCCCTCCCCTCCAACACACACACACACACCTCCAAACACTCGGGCAACGTCGGGCACCCACGCTAGTATTATATAGAAGGAACACTATGTTAAATAATTCTGGTCAGTATATTTATCTACACAGCTACATAAATATAAAGACTGGTGATCCTATTTACCTGCTCTCAACTCCATGAGGGTTTTTTTATGTGGAGAATATCCAACTCCCTAAAAAGGAGGCATTCTAGATTGGAACAAAAATAAAAATTGCTTCGCTCTAGAAGGACTTCTTCACTGACTGAGAACAGGATAGACAAGTGTATAATCAGAACAGATACTACACTTTTGTTTTCAGCCAAAAGGGCTCTTAAATATAGGGTGTCTCCTTTCTCTATTAAATACCATCCATGAAATCATTATTTAACAGGTATGCTTTTTTAGCACAATTTCGCCTTTTTTTTTTTTTTTTTTTTTTTTTTAAATCCAGAAAAAAGCAGATTTCTGCTTGAATTGCTAAATCATCGTAGGGATGCGACATCTGCTTTTTTTTTTTTTATCTAGTAAGAAAAATCTGAAAAAGGTATTTACAGTTTTTCTTTTTTCATCTTCATTATTAAGAGCTTATATATTTAAACAATGTATGACTTTTATTATTTTAACTTTTATTTACCCCCAAACAAAGCACATTACCACTAAGATGTAAGGATTAGTGTGAATTTGGGGTCATATCCATAGAGGTATACTAAGTGGAGAGTTATACAGTAAGATATTTGTTCACATTACATTTAAATGTCTGCATATTGGAAACATTAGAGAGTAGAGAATGAATTCCAGAGGCTAGCAGTTTGAAGAAATGAGCTATTAGAGTAGAAAACTTTCTTGCATTTGGCAACCTTTATATTTGAAGGGTTGGGATTTAATTGTCAAATTGGTCGGAGACATTTAAGTCAAGGGGGACACCAAAACAGCAAGTGCGTTGAAGCACATTCCATTAAAGCAAACACAGGAATGCGATGATGAGACTAGAGGTTGGTAGGTAAGGTGGGACTTATCAGATTCTTTTTTTTCTTTTTTTTTTTTTTTTTAACCCTGTCTAAGAGGGAGAGACTAGTGGTTGATGCACTAACACAAATGTGACAACAATACTCCATGCATGGTGGCTTTTTAGAAATATAAGATACTAAACGGTATTAGAAGCTTTATAGCATGGTATGAGGAACCCAGTTTTCTTTGCAGCAGCCTGGGCAGTATCTTCTATGTAGGCACAGTTAGTTATATAAACTCTGCAAAAATAGAAAACAAAATTGACATTTTAAAAGCGAGTTGAAAACTTTTCTTTCTACTTTATTTTACTTTTTTCTATTTATTTATTTATGGACTGTTATCCTCATCTTAATAGTTGCTCTCCTTCAGGGCCCATGGCGCAGTGGATAGAGACATTGAATCGCTACAGTTTCAGATGAGCATTGTCTGAAAATAGCGGTTTCAGTCCTACCCAAAGCAGACCAGAGGATTAGTTGGCCAAAATGTGGTTAGACAGCAACTATGGCAGGCAGTAATTACTGAGTATTCTCAGTTAAGAGACTCCGCATTCCTATGCCGTCACAGTTAACCACCTAAAGAAGACCAGAGGGTGAGTTTACCGAAACATGGTGAAATAACAACTCTGAAGATGAGGATAAGAGTCCACACAACTCTGAAAATGAGGATAAGAGTCTGCAAATTAATAAATGTACAAATTACTCATCTCAAAGAATTCCAATAAAACAAAATAATAATAAAATATAATTTTTTCACTTTTTTGTTTCACTTTTAGGAAGACGCAAAGAAAGAAAAGGATGGGGTAGAAGTGGTAGATGAAGAAACTGACGAAAATCTTGAAGACTACCATCCTCTGTTTCTGCTGGCCAAGGCAGCACGCTATGCAAACCCAACACAATTTGAGCTTCCAAGAGAAATAACTTGTACAGAGCCACTTCCTGGTAAACTTTCCAATATTAATTTTTTTTTTCCTCATGAAAAAATACTGCAGTTTTACTCAGCATTTTTTGTGACTTAGACACCAGAAGTAGAAGGCAATGTAATTAGACTTCAGATTGCCAAACTTTCGTTTTATGGTTAGGGTTTGTGGGCCAAGAAGCAAACATTGAATTGATTATCTACATACTTTAAATCTCTACAACTTTTTATTGATGAAATTCGATATATAATTAGGACATTTTTTTTTGTTTTTTGTTTCAGAATTTTTCAGATGAAAATTGATAATTTATCCTATTCTTATCATTGTTATTTTCACAACTGTTACACAAATGTGCATAAGAATAGACCAAGAGGAATGCGGGTGAATTGATGTAACATCTCACAATAAGTTTACTTTCTGGTAAAGGATCGTTATGCATCTTATTTAGTACTCAAGCTTAACAGATGAATCTAACAGTTAAGTACTCATCAACTTTATGAAACTTTTGATACCATAAAATATTAAATGCTACATATTTCTCTTGCACTTGATTTAAAAAACAAACAAAACTTTTCTCTATATTTTTCATTTTCTCTCTTGTTATTATAGCATTATTTTTACTTATTGTAACCATATCCACGTCCATCTTCTGTCAGTTATCCTATTTTGAGTGGTCCTGGATATGACCTTCTGTGGTGAGGCCCCAGCTTGCGGGCTTTGGGGAGTGGGGAGCCACCCTTTAATTGCCATTGCTCCCAGGTCCACTCTGACCCGGTTAAATAGAAACGGACTTGAAAACAACAAATATATTCTATTAAAAAATTTTTCTTCAAACTTTGGATTTGGCATTAAATAACCTGAAAAGGGTTGATATGCCGTAAAACAAAAACAACCAACCAATTTTGATATGTTCTTGCCTGCAGACATTTTGAAAATTATACTCCAAGTGGAACAAATTCTGATAAACATAAATGCTAATTTGTGTCTGTTATTCTCAGCCATCACACAACATTTCATCTTAACCAAAACATTATTGGATGCATCTTTTCAAACTTTGAAATGTTTATTAAATTTGGGAGCTTGCATGGGGGTAAATCATTCTCATTACATCAACCTGCCTTTTCGGGACAAGATCAAAGTGTAGTATCTGTTCTTCAGATGCTGCACTTCTGTTTCTTGTTCTCTTTCGGTGGAGGAGAGGTCCTTCACGACTGAGACAATTTTTATTTTTGTACCTTTTCTCCACGTTAAAAAACGACCCTGCTGTCTAACTCTGTCCCGTGGGGAGGCATAGTAAATAGGTACATCAACCTGCCTTGACAGAGTTCAAAATGGACTTCGTAGCCTAGTATGCTCGTTTTTCTTGCAAATGGTTTCCCACAAAACAGACATTACGAGCCTGTCTCTGCTTTATTCTTATTTTCATGGCAAGTACTTGTCTGAGCTCCAATCTATGATCCCCACTTGCTAAACTTCCACAAAAATACTCATCTAGTTGAAACCACTATCAGTAATTTCCCCCACTCTTTATCTGTACCTAAACGTAAATTCCATAAATGAAGATTCTTTCTTATCTTTCTTACAACTGCACGCCTGTGGAATTGTCTTCCGTTTGCCTGCTTTTCAGTTTACTACAATATGGTTGTCTTCAAGTCCAATGTGAACAAGTTCTTAATGAGCTGTCCCCTTAAGTAATCCGATTTGCCAAATTTCTACTACTAACATTACTATGATATTGTCCCATTGACTACCATACACTCATTAACCCTTATCCTCGAGTTGCCTCCGGACCTTGATAAGTGGTGACTACTTTGTAAAAAAAAAAAAAAAAACTATATGGACTTGAAGTGCAATAGATAATGATACTAAGTGACAGTCTTCTGGAGGTTAAAGGTTCAATCCTCACTGCAGATTAATATAACTGTTGTGGCCTTAAGTCATAAGGAAAAAACGTAAACAACAGGTTCAGGTAGAAAGAATATATTGTATAAGAAAACTACAACAAAAAAAGAAGGTTGCTGTTATTTCTAATTGTTAAGTTAGATAGTCTGTGTTCTTGCTTTAGGTCATGATATTTCCCCATAAGAGTATTCATTCTCAGAGTTTTAATTCATGGTGGGACAATTAATCAGAATTGCTAATTGTAAGAATCATATTTTGGGGAGGAATCGGAATCACATTGTTAAAAAATGCCTTAGATTTACGATTCTTTCATTATGATTCTCTTATATTTTTAAGTTGAACTGTTTGTTTGAAGTGAGATTAATGCTCTCAAAAATTTATGATAAAAACGTCATAGAACTTTTCATAAGATATTTAATATGATATACAAGAATTTTATTAACTACTTTAAAGGTAATCTTTATCTTAATGAGTTCTGAAGTTTCTTTGGGTTTTTTTCTTTCTTTAATTCTTTGAATTAAAAAAAAAAAATTATTTTTTTACTTTTAGCTTAACTTGCTTTTATATTTCACCATTTCGTTTTTTAGTAATAAATGCTTCTCTACATAAAAAACCAACCTTGTGTCTAACTCTGCCCTCATGAGGAGACAAGTAGATAGGAAGTAATATGGTGGCTGATAAACGTTTTTCAACCACCATAAAAGCATTACAATGCATTTGAAGAATTTCCGCCATGCGCAGTTGTTGTTCTAAGTTGACTAGCCACTACTTGTGTTTCAAACTTAAAACAAAACAAAAGGGCGCTTTAAAATAGAAAAAGCACTAAAGCTTTTTTCATTTTGGAAGGGGGGTTTCAGATGCCCTTATTATCCCAAAGAACCAACTATGTAAACACTTCGCAATATTTTTCAGTAATTATTAAAAAAAAAAAAATTCTTTACAATCAATTCTTATTTAAAATTAAGAAATTATTTTCTAAAATATTTTATTTATGCTTACATTTTGTTTTTAAGTAAAATTAAGAAATTAATTTAAAAAATATTGTTTATTTCCATCTTCATTCAAAAGGGTTACTTTTCGGTAGCTTCACCGGTTGTCAACCTCAACAGAAACAACCTTTTTAGTGACACGCAATATGGTTTCCGCTCTGCAAGATCTACAGCAGATGTGCTAACGGTTATATCACACAGGATTAGTGAATCTCTTGACAAAAGTTTCCTTTCCAGGGCAATTGCTCTTGACATATCGAAGGCCTTCGATAAGGTATGGCATAAAGGCCTACTTCACAAGATTCCCAGCTACGATATTACTGGAAATGTTTTCTCAATCATTAAATCATTTCTCTCCAATAGGTTCATAAGAGTAGTGGTTGATGGGCAGAAATCAGAGGCCCACAGTATTAATGCTGGAGTCCCTCAGGGGTCCATCCTGGGTCCAACTCTCTTCCTGATCTACATCAATGATCTCCCAAAACACATACTTAAATCATTCGTTGACATCTATGCTGATGACACGACCATCTATGGCAACACATCAAAGGCCGTAAATGACAAAGTTCTCTCTAATTCTCTCTCCTCTGATCTTGAGCATGTGGTACAATGGGGGAAGAGGTGGCTGGTCACTTTTAATGCATCCAAAACCAAGCTTCTATCTTTACATCATTAACGCTCTGATCCCCATCTGGCATCAATTGAAATGAATGACTCTCCTTGGAGAGGCTCCATGTTTTGACAAGCTTCTGGGCTTGACCTTTACTCCTGATCTAAAATGGAACACGTACATCAAATCTGTTGCCAGGGACGCTGGGAAAATGGTCGGATCCTTCTACCGCTCCAGAAGATATCTCACTACTGATGCAATTCTCTATCTTTATAAAAGCCAAGTACGTCCAAGGATGGAGTACTGCTGCCACATCTGGGCAGGATCTGCTAAAAACAGCCTATCCTGCCTTGACAGAGTACAAAATAGACTTTGTGGTTTAGTGGGGGATGCCCTTTTCTCTTCCCTTTAACCTCTCTCCCACAGAAGAGACGTTGCAAGCCTGTCTTTGTTTTATCGCTATTTCCATGGCAGGTGCTCGTCTGAGCTCCAATCTATCGTCCCCCCTCACCAATCTTTCACGAGAAACACCCGTCTGGATGAAACTACTGTCAATAATTTTCCCCACTCTTTATCTGTGCCTAAATCCAAACATAGATTCCATGAACAAAGCTTCTTTCTTAGAACTGCACGCCAGTGGAACTCTCTGCCGCTTGCCTGTTTCTCACCTGACTACAACTTGGACGTCTTCAAGTCCAACATAAACAAACTCCTGACAAACCACCCCCTTAAGTAAGACACTCTATCAAAACCCCCAATACTAATGATTACTACAATACTATCTCATTGATTACTGTACATGCAATAACCCTTATCCCTGAGTGGCCTTCGGGCCTTGATAAGTGGTGACCCTCCATGTAAAAAAAAAAAAAAAAAAAACCTACTTATCCAAGCTTCACCGATTTTTATGATTTTATCTGTGTGTGTGTGTTTTTTTTGGTTTTTTCTTTTTTTATTGCATGAGTTTATGTAATTATTATCAGGAAAATTGGTGAAAGGCAAAATGGAATCCATGCTATTTTTAAATATTATTTTCAAGTTTAATTAAAGTTTTACGATACCCTTTTCTTATTATTGTTTTTGTATTTTTTGTTATTTTTATTTATTTTTTTTGCCAGATTTAACAAACAAACAAAATCAAAGCAAAAAAAAAAAAAATTGGTGTTTATACACTTATATTACCGTTATTTTTTTTTATTTTATTATTTTTTTTTAATGGTTTAAGTGCCTCGTCCAATGTTTGAAGAGTTTCTAATGGTTTTTGAAAGGAAAATTGGTGAAAGTCAAAATTAGCACTTGTAGCGATAAACAAAAAGCGTGTACGTACCTCCTGTGGAATGTTGTAGATCGAAACACAGTGACATGTTATTTGGCGCTAGTGCACTTATTGATCCGCGCTATTTTTAAATAGTACTTTTAAGTTTCATTAAAGTTTTATGATACCTGTTCTTATTAAATTGTTAGGTGAAAGTACAGAATAGGTACACAACACCCTCTCGTCTCCATGTTAAGAATGGCTTTCTAAATAATGTCATTATTTCAGCACGGCTCACTAAATGCATGAGTACCTTTTATTTTCTTGAATAAAATAAAAACTACTCGACGAGAACATGACTGTTTTTGTTTTAAAAATTATTTTTTATTAAAAAATAAAAATTTTCATCGTTCAAAACGTTTTTTTTTTTTTCACAAAGCTTATTGGGAATTTTCATGAACATGCTCTAAAAATGTTTCAAAATTATCTAATATTTTTTTCACTTTTCATGTTATAAGCCTCTCTATACATGGCCTCTTCGACATGAAACCATTTCATTTCTCGTACTGATCCCGATATGTATTTCAGTCTTCTTTTAATACGAAACCAGTAGGCTTCAATATTGTTGGTGCAAACACCAGTAAGCGGATCCACAAAATTTTGTGAATGGTTTACAGTCCCGTGAACATAATTAAACTTGAAAACAACGTACAACATCGGAGCCAATGCGTATTTCGCTACAGGGGTAGCATTCGTGTACGTCCACCCTTTTTCTTTATATCTGTTAATATATGAAATAACTTCTGAAATTGATTGTTATTAATTTCATGGTTAAAATATTTGTTTTGACATGAAAGAAATTTTACGAAAAAAATCAAATCGTTTTCGAAATTCCCTTAATTGTATTTCCACCTTTTCACTGTACCAAATTTTTTCACTACACAAAACTTTTGATTATATAATGGTATATTTCAAATCAACAATTCCACGGGAATCGGAATCGTACTTGGTATCGGAATCGTTAATCAATATTTTCCTGGAATCAGAATCGGAAAAAATTTAGGAATAATCCCAACACTAGTTTTAATAATGGTTAGAAAAGTACATTATGAGTGAATGTATAAGTCCCCATAACACTCCTCCCAAGACTTTACTCCGCAAGGGGTACTAGTACCTTTTCTTTTGTGAATCAATTGTTAAAGGATCTGTAAATTTCCTTTGCCTTCGTGATCAGCACTGTTCTGGAGCTACTTGGAGTGGTTCAATATCAGAAGTGTTGTATATCATCTTAATGACCTCTTTATGAAGTGCATAGTTTGGATCATCCAACAGACGCTTTCTTATCTCAGTAAGATATCTTTTATGTGTGAATTTAAGACATTGAATAATGTACACCATATTTCTGATTCTTTTGTCTATTATGTCCAGTTTCTCCTGGGTCATAGTGTTTCGTAGGCACAACAGAGGTTCTTAATTTTGTTTACTTTGGTAACAGTTTTTCAAATAAGAGTCTTATCTTCCACTGGAACATAGTCTCCACTAGAGATACTGAAAATAGTGTGTTAAGATTAGGGGTGATCCTATAGACCTGTAGAAACTGTTGCAGTGCAGTTTCTGAGATGTATTGCATGCTTTCTTGAATGCTTGTTTCAATGTGTTGACAAAGTGTTCCGCCTGCCTCTTTGATTGCGGGTGGTACTGGGAAGTTGTGACATAATTAATTTGGAATATTACACATAACTCTTTGAAGTACATGGATATATTGAGTCACATTGTTACTTACTAAGTAGTTGACAACTCCAAATTGGGCAAATATTGTGAAATATATAATGGTGAAATTAATAACCACCCTATAGTGGGTCTCTTACATGTGTGAACTTCTGGCAATTTTGTGTAGCTGTCCACCACAATTAGGTTTTACCAATCCTCCAATGGCTCTGCGAAATCTATATAAATTCTAGACCTGGGTTGATCTGTTTTTGGGAATGGCTTAAAAGTGGTTGGGGATGCCTTTGCTTGCATAAGTCGACCATGATTTTGATGTCATCATCGGCCAATATGTATGAGGCTCTTTGTTCTGTTTATTCCTGGGTGACCCATATGTCTTCCATATTTTTTTATAATGCTTTTGGTATGACAACCCTCTTATTATAATAGGATGTCATCACATGGAAAAATTATCCTGTATTTGCTGGTCTCTGTTTGTGATTTTCTATTTTGCAGCACTAACAAATTTGTCTTTTTGTGCTTCATGTTCAATTTCATGTAGTGTGACCAGAAGGTTTCTGATAATATTGCACATCATGGTTTTAATTTTACTATCGGTACATAAGGAAGCAATTACCAAGTCCTCAAGAGGTTCACTCTGTCTCAAAACAAATCTTAAAACAGCAGAATAGTGCCCCACCTCAGCAGTTTGTTTCTGTGTAGACAGGTAACCCATTCTTCGACCCAAAGATGTTTAATAGGGGTTTATGGTCAGTGTAAAATGTTTTTGACTTGTGATGGGGGGTATGAGACGAATGGATTCGCCAATCATTTTTATAACCAACGGCTGTGCTAAACAACCAATCAAAACGTCGCAAAATTATTATAAAAATTGTCGAATTTTGGATGCAATCAGTTCGCTATTTGCTACGTCACGGACCGCATTTAATTCTTCGCCGCCATCTTGGTTACTAATCTGAACTACGCTGCCATCTTGGTTACTGATCTGAACTACGCCGTCATCTTTGTTCAACATAATATCTCAGAACTTAAGAGGTTACCTATGCGACGGACCGCATTTGATTTTTGGTCGCCATCTTGGTTACTAATCTGAACTACGCCGCCATCTGTGTTCAACACAATGTCTCAAAACTTAACAGGTTATGGGCCCAGCCACCATCTTTTCTTTGACGGATCGGAATCTAAATTTGAATTGTGGCAGGTAAAATTTCTGGGATATCTAAGGATTCAAAAACTACACAAAATCATACAATCTACAACAGAAAATCCAAACGACCCCGAATTTCTCGAAAAAAACGCGACTGTTTTTGCAGAACTGATTCAATGTTTAGACGATAGAAGTCTGTCTCTGATTATAAGAGACACACTGGATGATGGGAGGAAAGCATTGAACATATTACGAGAACATTATTTATCAAAAGGGAAACCGAAAATAATATACAGAATTAACCTCTTTGAAACATAATGAGAATGAAACGATCACCAACTACGTCATAAGGGCAGAAACAACTGCCAATGCCTTAAAACTCTCAGGTGAAATAATAAGCGATAGCTTGTTGATATCAATAACCCTCAAGGGACTTCCAGCCAATTTTAAACCATTTACAACTGTTGTAATTCAGAAAGACAAACCCATAAATTTCAGCGAATTTAAAGTGGCATTGCGCAGTTACAAAGAGATTGATCGTATACTCGTGGACAATAATAACTCCAGCAATATTATGAAGTTCGAAAATGCTTCTCGAAAGCAGACACCACTAAATTACGCAACTCACCGCAACGTATTCTCCAAAAGTAATTTTCCCAAGAAAAAGAATAAAATTATCTGCTATAATTGTGGACGACCCAACCACAAAAGTTTCCAATGTTGATATAAACGCTCTAAAATGGACTCCGTAAAAAACGTTGAGAACTTTGAGGAAGAACATACATTTCTATTCACATGTAACTTTGATAATACCACAAACGGTAAACACCTCCTTGTAGACTGTGGTGCTATAACACACGTTATCACCAAGGAATCTGATTTTATTAATTTTGATTCAAACTTTAATCCTGAAAGTCATTTTGTCGAACTTGCCGACAGTAGTCAAATAAATGATATAGTCTTGAAAAGAGGCGATGCTAAAATATACCTAAAAAATAATAAAGGCGAAATCTGTAACTGTATTCTAAAGAATGCTCCGTTCATACCTACATTTAAGCAAGACATATTTTCCGTGCAGGCTGCAATTAAACAAGGCGCAAATATACAATTTGGCCAAAATACATCAAAATTGACATACCCCAATGGAACTGTATTTGACATTAAAGAAAATGGCCGACTATATTATTTAAAAAGTATGGTTCCCTCAAAAACTGCCTGTCACGACTTGGAAACCTGGCATAAAATTCTAGGACACTGCAATACAGCTGATATTAAAAAATTACCAAATGTAGTCGAAGGCATGAAAATAATACCTTCAGACGATCTCCCAAATTGTGATGTGTGTGCACAGGGGAAAATGACAAAAGATATAAGCCGAACGCCAGACAAAAAAGCTACAAAAATTCTCTTACTTGTGCATTGTGACTTAGCAGGTCCAATCAGCTCGATGGGGAGAAACAATCTAAGGTACGTTTTGAACTTTATTGATGATTTTTCCAGTTTAATTATGGTTTGTTTTCTAAAAAACAAATCCGACACTATCCTTGCCACTAAGAAATATTTAGCTGATGTTGCCCCGTACGGTTCAGTAAAATGTATTCGCTCAGACAATGGGACTGAATTTACTAGTAAAGACTTTGAACTTCTACTAATTAACCACCTTATTAAACACGAAAAATCGGCACCGTACTCCCCCTTCCAAAATGGCACAGCTGAAAGGGCATGGCGAACCCTTTTTGAGATGACAAGATGCCTACTTATGGAATCGAAATTAGCGCATAGTTTATGGACATACGCTTTAATGGCAGCAGCATATATCAGAAATAGATCGTTCAATAAGAGGCTAGGAAAAATGCTGTATGAAGCTTTTGCGGTATAAAACCTAAAATGAACAGAATGCATCTATTTGGTTCTGATTGTTTTGCATTTATAGAAAACACTAGTAAACTAAATACTAAAAGCGAAAAAGGTACTTTCGTAGGTTACGATAAATATAGTCCGGCATATTTAATCTACTTTGCAGCTCAAAATGCCATAAAAAGGGTTAGATGTGTAAAATTCAATGATACATTAAATTTAAAAAATGGCGATCCAGTGAATGAAAAACGTGAAATATTGCCTAGCATCTTAATCGATCACAATGAAAATATTAATAACGACGACAATTACAGTACTTCTGACGAAAGCAGTAACCAGACAAGTCGATACCCAATAAGGGAGCGAAAAAGGCCAGACTTCTTACAAATTGAAAAGGTACAAGATTACGCCGTGGATTACTGTTCTTCGTTGAACAGCGCACCGGAAAGTTATAGTGAGGCGATTAATTCACAAAACCACCAAGAATGGGAACAAGCTATGGTATCCGAATTGAAAGCTTTATCTGAAAATAACACATACGAAATAGTGGCAAAACCAACAGATAAAAATATAATTTCTTCACGCTGGGTTTTTCCCAAAAAATATCACAGTTTCTGGCAGTGAAACTTTTAAAGCAAGATTTGTAGCGAAAGGTTTCTCACAAATTCCTGGAGTGGAATATTGTGCAACATTTTCGCCAACGACAAATTTAACAACAATTAGAATTTTATTACAACTTGCCACGCAATACAATTTAAAAATACATCAAATGGATGTAAAAAATGCTTATTTAAATGCTCCGATTGACTGAAATCTACATTTACCCTCCAGAGGGATTTAAAATGAAAAATAAAAATTGAGTGTGGAAATTAAATAAATTGTTATATGGACTAAAACAAAGTGCACACAATTGGAATTTAACATTCCATAATTATTTAATAGAACAGGAATTCAAACAATGTCCCGGGCACGACGTTAAACTGCGACCATTTCTGCCTTACTAACCAAATTAACCAATTAATACCTAACATAATGTTTCCAATTTTTGTTACAAAAAAAAAAAAAAAGCCACTTGTTAAAACCCTTTTGTAAACCTCATATTTTGTGAAATAGTTTTTTTTGTATCTTTTTTTTGGCAAAAATTTGTTAAAACAAAAATGTATATTTGTGAATTTTTGTGCATATGTTTATATGTATTTGAAAAGTATTCTATTTGTATGTTTATATATATTTAAAAAGTGTTTATTTTTATATGTATCCAGAAAAAAAAAATGGCTTCTTTTGCACACATTATACCAATATATTAATTCTTTTTGACCAATGAGAATAAAGACAAATTCCCATAAAACCAGAAGAAAAAGAGAAAAAAATACAAAAAAAAAAAAAAAAATTATTTTATTGGTTTATTTTTCTTTGCTCATTTATTTTTATTTATTTATTTTTCTTTCCTTTTCTCAAGTGAAACCAAAATTGAATCCGAAAGGATTTTTCCATTATATCAAAAAAAGGGGGGGGGGTGTAAAATGTTTTTGACTTGTGATGGGGGGTATGAGACGAATAGATTCGCCAATCATTTTTATAACAAACGGCTGTGCTAAACAACCAATCAAAACGTCGCAAAATTATTATAAAAATCGTCGAATTTTGGATGCAATCAGTTCGCCATTTGCTACGTCACGGACCACATTTAATTCTTCGCCGCCATCTTGGTTACTGATCTGAACTACGCCGCCATCTTGGTTACTGATCTGAACTACGCCGCCATCTTGGTTACTGATCTGAACTACGCCGCCATCTTTGTTCAACATAATATCTCAGAACTTAAGAGGTTACCTACGTGACGGACCGCATTTGATTCTTGGTCGCCATCTTGGTTACTAATCTGAACTACGCCGCTATCTGTGTTCAACACAATGTTTCAATACTTAACAGTCAGTCTGCAGTATAATGAATTGTCTGTGTAAATGTCAGTGGAACTTCGTAACGGCAAAGATAATAGAAAGAGCTTCTTTTTCGATTTGTGAATAGTGCTTTTCTGCCGGGAGCAGAGATCTTGATGTGTGTGCAATCATTTATTTTATTTTTTACTTCCGTCCAGCACCTACTATATTTAGCTTTGGGTCATAGTGTATGAGGAATAGATCTGATGTCAGGTTGTTTTTTTTTAAACGTTATTGAATGCCACCTGGCATTTAGGTTTCAATTTCCACACTGTCCATATTTTAGTAACTCGTTTAGTAGAGCCTGTAGGTCGTGTATTTTTGGAATAAATGTTTGATAATTGTTTGCTAACTTCAAAACTTTATAATTCTATCATATTTTTTGGAGCCAGTATATCCTTTATAGCTGAGGCCCTTTCTAGGTCCTGTCTTCTGTCTCTTGTCTATGATATCTCCCAAGCATTTTATTTCTTCCATGAAGAAATCACACTTTCCTTTTATTTTAAATCCAAATCTCTGTATTTGAGAGAATACCTTGA
Source organism: Euprymna scolopes (assembly GCF_053919585.1). Classification (NCBI taxonomy): domain Eukaryota; kingdom Metazoa; phylum Mollusca; class Cephalopoda; order Sepiida; family Sepiolidae; genus Euprymna; species Euprymna scolopes. The sequence goes on from NC_136502.1 coordinate 58,915,014, forward strand.
GAACATGTTCTTCATTAATTTTACTTATGATAATCTCATTTAGGTATACTATTGTGAAATCAATGCTGTCAAACATGGTATCCATAATTTCTTGAAAAATGGTGGGCAGTGCTACCTTGACTCCAAAAGCTAACCTTTCGAATTTGAATAACCTCTTATCAGTGTTGACTGGAATTTGAAGATATGCATCATTCAGAATGAGTTTAGAGAAGATTTTTCCTCTGTTTAGCTTAATGAAAACTTTTTCGGGGCTAGGAAGTGGGTAATGGTAGTCTTAGTACTGAATTCAAACCTGTGCTGGAGTTAGTGCAAATGTGGATTTCTTTCGACTTCTTTTTGACGTAGATGGTAGGGCCTTTTAATAAGATGCTGGTTTTTACAAGTCTTTTAAGCTCCTCATTAATTTGTCCCAATGAGGTGAATGGTACATTTCTTTTCTTGAATACTGGTTGCATAATATTTGAAAAGTTTGAATTTGGCTCACATTTTTTGTGCTTTTTCCCAGAACGGCTGAGAAAACTTCAGGCAAACTTTCTTCTAATCCTAACTTGAGGTTTTTTTTTTTTTTTTTTTTCTGTTATTTCCACTTTTTGACAGAATGTATTTAAAGGCAAATCCCACAAACTTAATTGTTACATTCAATTGTTCCGAAAAGATTTCTTGTGTTTGTTTTAACATGGGCACTTTTAATTTCTTTGTTGCTTTGTTTCTTTGTTGTTAATGTAGCATTAGTGATTAATTCATATTCAAATTTATTTTCCATCCAGTCACTGTTTTGGTTGTTTTGCAAGAAAGATTTTGGCATGCTAGATTTATTTAATCTCCATGTATGCAAAGTTATGATTGAGAAGTTTGATCCTGAATCTAACTGAAACTTCACATTTTTTATTTAATGTTTTCACCAACACATATTTGTGTTTTTATTGTCTTTTTCGTTGGTTCTGGTTTGTTGTACCCAACTTTTAATTTTGCTCTAGAATTGGAGCTTTTATGTCCAACTCTGTTACAACTTAGGCAAGTTTTTGTGCAGTATGAGCAGTTTTTACCCCAATGCAGGGTTCTGTGCCGAGACCATAAACTTGGTGGTGACTTACTTTGATTTTCAGTGAAATTGTTTTCTCTGCATGCGAGGGTAATAATGTCCTTTTGTTTTTATTTTCTCTGGAGAATAGGGTTTTGAATTTTTTTGTATCCTTAGTATGCGATGTCAGATTCTTCAGTGTCCTTTGAATCCTTTTTGAATAGTAATCAATTGTTAGCAGTCTTCCGAGTTTTGTTGTGTCAAGTTTGGTTCATTTTCTAATTTAGTTAAAACTTTGCATCAAATTTCAGTTTTTTGTCAATACCAATCCTAAATGAATATCAGGCATTTGAAACCGTCAGTACTCAGTTCAGCTAGTTTAAAATCATCGCAATCCTTATTGACTATTGATGCAAATGTTTAATAGTCCTTGTCCTCTTTCTTGGTTAAATTCAGGCATTTCTTCCTTTTATGATATCACACGTTTGGGCTGAACAGTTCTGTTAAGAGTTTTACAGTTTCAGGAAAAGTTTAGTCGCATTTTTCACAGTACAATGTAATCTATGAATGTGTTGTCTTCTGTGAATCCCAGTTTTTCAAGCAATAAGCGGACCTTTTTAGTGTCTGCCCAGTCAGCATAATCAATGTTATACAGGTCCTTATACCTTCTAAAATACCAGGCGAAGTTCTTGTCTTCGTCTGGAGTGTAAATAAAATTGTCAATAGTGTTCTGTGTTTTGTGAGAGTGCTATGTTACTTTTTGTGACTTGGTTTTTATTTGTTTGTAATAAGTAGTCTGTTTTATCATGCTGTTCCAGTAATGGGATTTTTTTAAGTCTTCTATTTTTTGTTCCTGAAATCTTTCTTTGCTCTTTTTGTTGCTTCTGTTGTTCCATCTGATATTCGACCCATTCAACCTTTCATTTTTAATTTTTTAATTTTTGCTGTTGTTGCACTAGTTTTTCATCATTTTATTTTTGCTGCAAATCCATTTGATATTTCCACATTTGGGCCAAAGTTGATTTTAAATCTTCTATTGTTTCTTACTTGTCTCTTTCAAGAAGAGAGGGAAAAAGAATATAGTTTTGAATGTGTGATAAAAATTATGATTTTCCACATAGCCTATTTTTCCTTTTTTAATGATCAACTCAATGTAGATCTTGAGGTAAAAGAAAAAAATTAATTGCCCCTCTCTCTCTCTCTCCTCTCTCTCGTAAAGCTCATCTTTTTTTCCTTGACAGAAAAAAAAAAAAAAAAAAAAAGAAGTTAAATTCAGATTCTTTCCTTTTGAGAGAAAACACAAGGGGGTGGGGCACAAATCCCAGGAGTAACTTTTTAGTTCAATAAATAAATTAAAAAAAAAAAAAAAATGAACTTGTAGATTTTTAATTTTTTACCCATTGAAAAAATCTTATCTTTCTTTTTAGTTGGTGCCATGAATGTAGAGTTCAGTACAACTAGCAATACACATACCCGTTAAAACGCTTTGGATAATCATAGATTTCAAGGGGTTTCTGCTAAAATGGTCATATTTTAAAAACCAAAGCACTTTAAGTCTTCAAACCAAAAACCAAAGCACTTTAAGTCTCCACGGTTTTGTTCAGAAATGAATATACTTTCAAATGAATTAGTAAATAACATACATTATATATTTTTAGAGTTTTAAGCAAATAAAGTGATAAAAATGTGAACATCATAAAACAGCATTTTCGGTAAGATTTTGTCACGCCCCCCCCCCCTGATTTGTAAACATTTCTACTATGTTTCTGTGAAGAATTTTTTAATGAAATTTGGAAATTAGTCAAAAGAGATATCATTTTTAATAATTTCGAGTGTCCGAAATTCATGTGACCACTCGTTTTTTGTTGTGTTAAAAAAAAAGATTGAAAATTTTGAAAAAAAATTCTTCGGACACTCACTATTAAATGAAACAATCTTTTTACTATGTTTATTCGTTAAAAAGATGATTGAACAGTGTTTTCTCTAGTGGTTCGTAGCAATTTAAAAACATAATATCCGAAAAAATCGTTATGAATTTGAATCAAGACTTCTGTAGCAGCAGCGATAACATGGCGTAAACAGACATTTTGTTTTTGTTGTTTATTTTTTATTCCAAATCGATTTTTTTTATATTCTGGTTATAAAAAAAAAATTCTTACATGTTTAGTTAGAGCTATTTTGTTATCAACCATACAAATATTTTTAAAAATTGGGTAGTAGTAAATTTTAAAATATTTTAACAAGCGAAAATGTGAAATATGATTGTTTTGGTTCACGTGTACGAACGATAACACACTTCTAATTTTCGTCCCTTAAAAAATGTTTTCAGTGAACTATTATCAAATGGAAACTAATCTACCCAATTAGTAAAAAAAATAAAATAAAAAAGATAATCAATATTTAAATATTTGTAGGAGGTGCTCAGTTACAAAATAAAAACGGTAGGAAAAGACATAAAATGTAATTAAAAATCAAAATAATATTAATTCAATAACATTTATTTTTGTCTGTTTGTCATAATTCTTGTAAAGTTTCACAATGGGTATCAAACACCCTCTTAATAAAAAAAAATTTAAAAAATGCTTAATTCTATGTCTAATCCTTGGTATGAGTGGCAAGCCTCCTCCTAAAACCTTTAGCCTTAACAATAACGCTAAGTACAAGTGGCAGAGCTCCCCACTAAACAAACTTCCTCTGTGAGCTCATATAAGCGTAAAAAAAAAAAAGCATAAAAAACGTTTAAAGAAAAGTGCACATGATTAATCTCCCATAAAAAAATAAATTGGTCAACTGTCCTAAAACGCTAGGATTGTCTGGAAATGGTGAATTATTTTACATTTATGTGAAACCAAGCCCACTCTAAATTCTAAGATTGTTTTTGTTTTGTTTCTATCAAGTCTTCAGGATGTTCACACATAATTTTCCTTAGCCCTATCATTAACCCAAAGTCAGAGTGGCAACCTCCCCACCTCATAATTGCACAAAGACCCTCTTAAAACCATGCATAATCACCTAAACAAACAAAAAAAACACCCAGGATTTATCTATCATAGGAAAGGGGGGAGGTAACTGCCCTAAAACGCTCGAATGATTCAACATGGGAAATGATTTAACATTAAATTCTAAAATAATTTTTGTTTATCTTTTATTAAAGTCTTTCAAGTTGTTCACATGCAATTGTCTATAAAGGTAGAATCACATATCTTGGGGAGGTGGTCAGATGGGGAGGGGTAGCAGAAGGTATTAATCTACAATAATACCAAAGGAATATTGCAATATATTCATTTTTAACCAATCCTAGATTTCGATTTCAGTTTTTGGCACATAAAATGCATTACAACTAAACTTTGAGTTCTCTAACGTCTTTTCTTTTAATGAATACATGGCATTTTTAAGCAATCGCAGCATATTTATGTGCATTTACTGCAGATTATTTGGAAACCAGTCATTTTTGGAGATTTTCAGTAGCATATTCAGATTCCTTGCACAAAATACACTTATATGGCAAATTTCATTGCTTACTCTTGTGTTTTGACAAAGATATAGCATTTTTACTGAAAAAGTAGTGTAAAAATTGTGACAAAACACTATGGTCTTGAAGAGGAGAAAATATCCAAACACGCAGGGCATAAATATAGTCATAACTTCCTTGATTTTTATTGGATTTAAAAAATTTAAAAAGATTCGCCCTTAGCTTATCAAGCTCTTTCTATATATATACCAATATTGAAATATGTTAAGCCATTTAAATTTTTTCATGTGTATTGCTAGTACAACTTTCATAATTGCTTTCTGGTCCTTAAAAAAGTTATCTGGTTCTACAGTACTCTCTGAATGATTCGTTGTTAGGGTTTTTGGAACACTATCTGCTCATTCGAATACTTTGTAACAAAGTCAGTGTTAGTGAGGTGGGTCCTTTGAATATCTTGTCACCAATTGTTGTGAAACACTGAGGTATTTTAAATTCAACTTGTCAATGTGCATTCTTGAATCCTTATCGCTAATTATTGTGAGAACACTACAATATTTAAAATTTGGTTTTCCCTCATCAGTTCTCAAAACCTCATTGCCAATTGTGGCCATAAGAAAGGGTCATAACAAAAGACGCAAACAACAAGTTTAGGTAGAAAGAATATATTGTATAAGAAAGTGAATACAAAGAAAAGTTGTTAGTATTTCTGACTGTTAAATTGGACAGTCTGTAATCTCTCGTTAGGTCATGATATTTCCCCATAAATGTGTTCACACTGGAGGTTTTCTAATGGTTAGATGAATCCATTATACGTGAATGGGTAAGTCCCCATAACAATAACTAAGAATAAAGTTAAAATCATTTAACACTTTTATTGTTCATGGATGATGAAACAAGAACACCCTAAATCTACGGATTAAATGAAGGGTTCAGTTTGAAATTTGTATAAGTTCCCAAGTTCAAAAACATGCATCTGAAAAAGGTTGAAAATTACAGTACTTGTTTAGTTTAATCCAGACATTAAAAAATGAAAATCTTGAAAAAGAATATATTGTATGTACCTGTTATGGAATAATGAAAGTTCTTATAAAAAAAAGTTCACTTAATTTGATCAAGTAGTTTTTTTTTGTTGCAGAGGAAAATCAAATTTTAATGAGATCGATCGTATCCGGCCATGCCTATTTTGCTGATGAGGTGGGGTGGGAGCACCAGGAGAGATAATTCCAATCACCGCTTAAAGTTTGTCAAAATTTGACGAAATTATTTTGAAACATGGGCAGCACAAATACCTAGATAAATATTTTAAAGTTTTTTTTCACTTATTTTACAGAGTTTCTCCGTCCTTTTTTAATCCCTTTTTTTCCTTTTGTCAATCCCGTGTTCATTTAAATGCATTCCAGTTAGATAAATTGTTTAAAATTTTTTTTGAGATGAGGATTGTATTAATTTTGATTGTTTGGACTATCGCTCTCATCTAAGTGATTTTTCTCACAATAGAATCTTTAACGACCCTTAGATTTTGCTGAAAATGACCCAAAAGCAAGACCATATGAATATTTACCCTGGGAAAATTGTGGGGCTGGAGCTCCGGGGTGTTTTAGGAGTAAAAAAAAACACCCCTTTTAGGGCTCATTTTTATTTTTCTCAAAAATTCATACTTGTGTCTAAATAAGGATTTTGAATGGTACCAAATTCAAATTAATGCATCATTTGTTATGAAATGATGTCACTTGGCTGTTTTACCCTGATGTTTTAATGGGGTTTAACTGGTGAAAATAGCCAAAATCAGTTGGGGGACCATATAGGTTTTGGCTTGTTTAGTTTAGAGTTACCCTTGAATGATTGTTAGACTAGTGCTAGCAAAAAAAAAAACAAAAAAAAACGATATCACGAAGGAGGAAACGAATTTGAAAAAAAAAAATAGTGACATCTTTACCGTTGCGTCCATCGCCAAATCGGAGGTGGCAAAGGTTTAAATTAAGGCTAGTCAATCAAAAAGAGAGGATGATTTTCAAAAATATCGGCGAAAAAAGCAACCCCTCGTTGTAGAAAAGTGCCCAGTTGAGGGTGAAAGAATTAATGTTTTTAGCCAATGTTTTTATATTTGTCATCTGAAGAGCTTCAAAACGATACCGATCTCGTGAGAATTTGTCGCCTCTGTCGAAATTTTTAGGCAGACATACATAAATATATATACATACATACAAACATACATTTAAACAGACAGGTGAGATTTATCTATATACTAGCAAGGGGTACCCGCATTGCCCGGGTGTTTGGAGGTGTGTATGGAAACTGTGGGGGTGGGGGCTAAAAAATGTTTTGGTAGGTAAGTATGAGGATCGAACCTGAACCCTTGTGGCAAAGTTGTAAATTAAAGTACGAAAAAAAAAACATGCGACATTAATCATTACCCCATCGCGAGGTGCTAACTGAAACACATTTGAATTTATTTAATTACTTGGATTTGGCAGGTGCCCGTTTTAATGACTTAATGAGGTCAAGTTTGACTGCGGGATAGTATTTCATTTACTGCGGGAACGCTTCCCAAGATGTTATAGGAAAAAGACTAACCCACATGCGGCGAGCGACAAATGTTGAATATTTATCTTCCCAAAGTCGAGCAAATTAAATAGACAGGCAAGCTTCGTTGTTAACTGTAAGATATTACGATTTATATGTGATATAAAAAGTTTTAAAAAGTTGTTAGGTGAGCGACCGCTTCTCTGAAAAAAGCCTTTTGTAAACATACAGAAAAAGCGAACACACATACACACATACATACATTTTTGCTTTTATATTTATAGATATAAAAGCTAAAATGTACATATGTATGTATATGTGTTTGTGTGTCCGCTAAAAACTTTCGACAGACAGAACAAAAATTGACAAACTTGATATCGTATTGAAGCTCCATCCTTCGCCCGAAAAATATAAAATATTGGCCAAAAACGTTAATTTTTTTCACCCTGAAATCAACAATTTTCTACACTACAAAAACCGTCCTCATGACGAGATCAGTTCTACACATGCATCAGATGACGTCATGACCTGATTTAGTTTAAATAGTTGAAGAACTGACTAAATTTCATGTACGTCGTGTTAGCTCTGTTGGTTAGAGCGTTGGGTCATTATCTAAATGTTTTGAGTTCGAATCGGAGTGTGAGATTTTTTTTTTTTTTTTTTTTTGATTTTTTAAATTTTAATATTGAAGCAGTGTTATTTAAGCCATTTTTCATGTAACGTTCGTTTTTCTGTTTTTTTTTTTTTTTTACTTCACTTATTCTTAGGTTTTCATTAACACCCCCATCCCGACCGACCACACACACCCAAAAACACCCGGGTACCCACTGATTTTTAAAATTTTAATATCGAAACATGCTTATTTAAGACATTTTTCACGCTATTTTATTTTTTTTTTTTTTGGTTTTAACGTTTTCTTTTTTGTTTTTTCGATTTTTACATTTATCATCATTCGTTTGCCTTACATTAGTTATTTTGTGTTTTTTTTTTTTTTCGATGTTTTGATCCCCCCACCCCCGCTTAAATTTTAACGTTCGTTTTTATGTTTTCTTTTTTTTACTTCGCTTATTCTTAGGTTTTCATTAACAACCACACACACCTCCAAACACTCGGGCAACGCCGGGTAACCCCCCCCCCCTCCGCTAGTATTATAGAAAATGACAAGTGGCATTTCTCTTTTAAAAATCGAGTTATCTGCTCTTGTAGTGTGGATTGATCAATGGTAACAGGTAGTACTTTTAGTGAATTTACCTGGCAGTGATCTTACTGGCTTAAAAACCAATCATTCTGGACTTCACTTCATTCATCTATAAGATGAAAAGTACAAAGTGTCAGGACTCTCTTTCTTTGCTACGGCGTTAAAAGTAGATCTATTGAAGTTGACTACTTGATGTACTAGTATAACTGATAATGAATTGCTTTCTGTGTTTTGGGAGCTAAACAAAGGCATATTTTTGTGATCTCTGAGCTAGACTACTTCTACTGAATATTGAAAAATGAATGTGTATGTATATATGTGTATATATATTATGTATCGATTTCAGTATTTACTTCAATACATCAGTAACGCTACGTAATAAATTACAAAAAATATACTTATTTGATATCAATTTATATTGTCATAAATATATTTTCTATATGTATATATAGCTACCCAACCACATGCACTTTCTCTTTGTGTTCTATTTTTATTTTGTTTAATCACAATATTAAACAAAATAAAAATAGAACAGAAAGAGAAAGTGCATGTTTTTTGTATGTCTAATTTCACAATAGTTTTGGATACACAATATTTTTGGTTATTCTATGTTCTGTGGAATTATAACAATTTTGCCAGGTTGGAATGCTCAATAAGGCTCTTTTCACAACATTAATTTTGGGCACTAAAACTAAAATTACTTCAGTTTATGAACATTGTTAGCAAAAAAGTAACTTGTGATACATGCTATATATATAATGTGTGTGTGTGTGTGTGTGTGTGTGTGTTAAGAAATTGTCTGTGCCATGTTTAAGTAATGCTTTATTATGTAAGAATTTATTAAAAAATAACTATTATCCAAAATAAGGACTCTCAGTTGATAACCTGCAAGATATTAGATTTATTCAAAATACCAATCTTTCGATTTGGAATCCAGAAAATCTTAACAGTCAACTTCATTGAAAGACACAGATCAGCAACTGTTTATAAAGTATTTCATGATCAGAATAGACTCTAGTCAAATGGAGCAACGTCTAACCTATATGTGGCACACACTTCCACACTATCCATTTGTTTTTCAAACTAGTAATGTGCAAACAGATTAAAAGCTAAAATGACTTCACTGCATCCTTTGTAACTTTATGAAGATGCAGCTAATATAGGACATATTCCTTTTTTTTTCTTTTTATTTATGAAAATAAAAATTAAATGTTGCAAATTCTTTATATGTCCTAATGTTTTTATATTATGTTTTAATTATGTATTTCTTGTTTACAGGTACAAGTAAACGAAAATGGTCAAAAGACAGTCGGAATCCTCCTAAAAAGTTGCCACATGAATTGGATAATGGACTTGTCCCTTTGCCAGCAAAACTTTGTTTTGTCTGCAATAAGTTAGTAACTACATGTATTTTTTTTTACATACTTGAATTTCTATATGATGATAATATGCTAAGGCAGTTTATGTTCATACATTATCATCTTTCAAATATTATGTGAAAAAGTGAGATTGTCTGCTCACCAAAGATGAAATGCAAAATAATTAAAATTTTATCCATTTCAGAATGCATTATTTTCTAAAATTGAATAAAGATTCATAAATAGGATTCTGTTGTGCCATCAACTTTAACAATTTTACAATATATTTTTGACATGCTTTTAATTTAATGAATCTAATTGTTGCATCTTAAATAAGAAAATTATTTAAAAATATTATAAATTGTTACAATGTATATACAAATGAAAAGGTGAAAACATTCATTTTATTTATTCCAAAATGTAGTTACCACTATCAACTAATATTTAGCTGACGAGAGCATTACAACTACCGACTAATACAAAGGGTGTTCCAAAAGAATGCCTTCTATTTTCCTTCCACCCGAATGGATCAAAGGGGATTGCAAATTGCATTGTTATGATGACTGAACTTATTCATTTATGACCTGAAAGTTACATCTCTCTGTTGCAGATATTGATGGTGTGAGACTCTAAGAAAGCAACCCATCATGGACATGCATCAGAAGCAGATGTGTCATTGAATTCCTGGCAAAGTGCATTGAGAATGGTGGGTACTATGTAGAAAAATAAATTCTCAAGCACAAAAGGTCACTAATTTTAATGATACCACTCTCATCTTTGTAGCTCTTCAACTTTTTGAGTAAAAAGAAATAGGAGACTTTACTTTTGGAATGACCCTTGTATTTAACTGACACACACATCCTTTCGTGTTAGTGTAGACGCTATGTATTATTTTCTTGATTTTATCTTTTTGGGATTCCAGACTTCAATCCTCTTTTGTCAAGTCCTTGATGTTTGCTGTTGTTCATTTTTATAATTATAGCCAGTGGTGATGGTTTAGTTGTGGGTTTAAATGGTAGGAAGCTGAAATGAAATCATTAAGAAATTCTTTGTCTTTGATTGAAAATAAAGCAAAAACCACTAACATCATTAGGTGATGGCCCATTTATTGGGGATTTGAAATACTATCATGCCTGAAATGGTAGGGGGAGAAAAAAAATCCTCATTTTCTTGAACCCATATTTAAAGTCTTGCCAATAATTCGTTTCTGAACAAAAACTAACTTTTTTTTAATAATGTAATTCCTCATCCCTGCATCCGTAAGTAATCTAGCATTTTAATGCTGCTGGACAGCATCTTTAAAAATTCTCAAAGTACAACTAAACTGAAACCAATTTATTAATTGAAACTATCTAAATTACCTATCATATATATCACATAAACGTTTTTCTTTTTCACTCATATCTGTGACTGTTTTTATTTTTATTGCAGAAGCTGTCGGAGGGCTCCTCTGATCCAGTGTGATTTTTGCTCACTCCTTTTTCATATGGATTGTCTTGATCCACCACTCACAACACTTCCAACTGGTCGCTGGATGTGTCCTAATCACCCCGAAAATTTTATTGTGAGTGTCTGTTGGATGGGATTGTTTCTTATTTTCTTTTTTATTAAATGTTGAAAAAACGAATTACCATTATTTTTTTTATTAAATGTTGAAAAAACGAATTACCTTTATTAAATTGAAGGGCTATCTCATTGCTAAGTTAATCAGTGATAAAAGTGTTCCAAATTTTTTTTGCACTTCTGAGATTTCAGATTTTAGCACTTGGGAGATCTAATTGAAGAATTTAAAAATTAAAAGAACGAAAGCTGAAGAAAGCAGATTTGTATATGAAAGAGACCTTCATAAATTTGACTAAAATAACAATTCACCAATCCAATTAGCACAAAAGATGAAAAACAAAACTATCAGAAGTATACTAACTGAAGAAGTTAAAAAAATTTTTAAACGTGTTGTGTGAACATTCTTTCCAAAAATGTAAATTAAATTCCATTTTTGGAAATAGTTTTAAATATTTTATTTGGAATTTTGTTAAAGTTACTTTCAACATAGATCATCATATTGCAAATGATCATCATTTTTGTTACATATGTATTGATTTAAAAAAATTATTTTATTTTTTCAATTGTAATTTATGTAAGATTTGAAGCTTGATTATCGCCAGAATCCATCACACTTGTCTATTTTATGTCAAGTTTTCCAGACCCAAATAAAGTTTCACATAATCACCATTTTAATATCAATACAAAATATTTCCAGGAATTTTGCAAACTGTCACTTTTATCTATGATTAATGGACTCTACCTGTAAGGTTCTATAAATAGACATGATTTTTCTGTTACAGAACTCCTTGCTTTATGTATCTTGCACAGGTTTTCAGGCTTGAATCAGAGTGAAGTATGATTCTGTTCAGTTCTCTGCAGGTCATCTTCCCAGGTATTATTACTTCACTCATTCTTAGGTGACGATTGCCTTAGCAGCAGGATTACAAATTCATCAACTGTAGGGGTAATACTCCAAACACCCACCTGTAGGCCATAGGTGACTACCTATGAAATCATGCTGAATATCAAGTCATATCAGTATTCATGGAAATAAAAAAGATAAACCTGGTACCTTCCAATACTAAGATTCCATACACTGATCTTTGACCTCTTATAAATAGGATAATCAAAGAAAAATGGCAAAAATCTTTGGATGAATACCAAAGTATCAAGATCTGGCAAACTATTGATGAGTGGCTCTTTGGCTACATAAAAGTAAGAGATTGTAGTGGCTAGACTCCATATAGAACATACACATATTATTCCTAAATATTTATTGGGAGGTGAAGAGTAATGTGTATATCCTGTCATGAATTGTATAATCAAACCTAGATTAATAGACTGTCAGTATCTACAACAGAGCCAAAGGAAATAAAACTCGAAAGATCTACTGGATTTGTTTAAAGACACACACTCAACCAAAATCTTAGATCTCATCAAAGAAGTTGAACTTAACAAAAAAATTCAATTTCACAATTTCAATACTTTTTTTTTTTTTTTCCAAAACTATATGAAATAATTATTGTAGCCTAGGATTTCATTTGACAACTTTATTTGGCATAAAATAACCTATAGATAGCTGATACGCTGTAAAACAAATCAAAACAGAGGTGGCAAGTAGATTACTCCCTCTTGTTTCTTTTTTTGGGAGGATGCATTGAATTATCATTAATCACCTGAGATACTCTTAACAAGGCAATGGCAATGGGCATGATCAGTCAATTTTTTATATCTATCTCAATATTGATCTTAGACCTCTTTCTGGTTCTCGTGGTGAACCCAGGTTAATTTCAATCTTGTGTCATATATTGTTTTTTTGAGCAACAAGTAAATCATATTTTGTTTTATCTACTTATGAGATTCATTAGCATTTTACAGAGAAATAATGAAGTTTTAGTGATTACTTTGTGTACACTTAAAATTAACCCTTTCATGCATGTTTTTTTACAGAAATTCTACGTACTTGATCTAACTTGTTCTTAAACCATGTACCTTCAAGTTTAGCTGATTTCTAAGAATGTCCTATAACCAATAATGTAGATAAAATACTCATTTCAAAGGATTCTAATAAAAAATATACAATAATTGGTTAGATAAAAATTTATGACAACTTTTCTATTTGTTGTAAAACAACACTATGCATGGAGGGTTGATGTAATAATCGTGAGAATAAATTAAAATAGGAAACCAGAGCTTAGCATAGAATTTACCACATGAAAGATTCTAAAATTTTAATTAATATATATATAATAGCGAATGCTGTTTCTCCACCCAATTCTTTCTCACTCAACTGCAGCACAATGGCAGATTTATGATTATTTGGGTTTGCAATGTGAAATTGAGCAAATCCAATGCATCAGATCAGAGAACTTGCTGAAAGCACTACATTTGCCGAATATAGAGGTTATCCTAAGGATAAATCGGTTACGCTGGTATAGTCATGTGGAGCGTTCATTCTCCTAGATAAGTTGTTGCAGAAATATGAATGTCTTGAATCGTAGGGAGTTGTCACTTGGAAGCGAATAATTAGACAGGACTGCACAGTGAGAAGATGGTTAATTTGCTGAACCATGAGAACTGGAGATAAAAATGTATCAGAAAATGTTTTTACCTCCTGAACAAGTGAAGAGTGATATTGAATGAATAGAAAAAGAATAGTAAACATCATTATATCTGATTATAACATTAAACAATGACTGTGCTCTTGTTTGTTGAATAAATTTTAACAAGGTTAAAAAGTTTTTGTAAATAAGGAATTCACTGTTTGAAACAATTTAAGAAAAATATCTATTAAATATTTATCAAAAACAATTTCACACTTGTCTGGTCTTTCTAACCATTAAATCTTAATATTTAAAAAAATACTTTTTGTTTTATACTTTGTATTATTTACTTGGCTCAAAACAAATAGAATTTTTTATCGGCATTTAATTAAAACAAAAACTTATTTCAATTTTTTTTATCAGTGATTGATTTAGCTGAGGGTTAATTTATTACTTACGTAAATCATAAATATATATACTTTTTTTAAAATCATATTTGCTTAAAACTTTTTTCTCGCTCATGTAATAGCAATATACTTATTCTGAATTCATAGTAGTGGGCTGACGACAGTGTTTTTTTTTTTTTTTTTTTTCAAACTGATATGAATTATTGCACCTTAAAATAATTAAAACAAACATCATTTAACAAGTATAGTAATACACAACTTCATTTTCTTTTTTTATATGACCTGAGCAACACCGGATACTTCTGTTAGTTGCCACTATAATAATAATAATAATAATAATAATAAACTTCATTAGAGTTTTTAAAAAAATTCTGTAATTCCACCCAAATAACAGGTAGTATGGAAACATTTTTCAGTTGTGACTGAAAAATAATAAGAAAATAAAGTTTTCCTTACAACTAAAATTTTATTTTTTTTAATATAAGTTTAAAAAAATATGCAAACAAAAATTTGAAACTCAAATTACATCACTGTATGCGGGTCATGATGGGTAGATATGGTTAATTATCTATAATTTATTCCACTTTGAACACTATATTTTTTATTTTCATTTTCTTTTTTCTATCTCTCTTACAGGATGAAAACCTTTTAAAATCTGTAAGTCTCTCAGAAAGAGTAAAACTCCGAGCAAAGTTTTCAGGTCATATCAACATAGATGCTGTGAAAATCAACTTCCTGAAGAAGGTGCACAGACAATCTCCTCCATTTCGATTAAAAATACGACATCCGAAACGAAAAACAATTGCGGTAATCTTTTGTTTATTATTTATTATTTTAAAAGTATTTATGAATTTTTAAAAATCTTTTTCTCAATAATAATTTCTAAAGTATCATCAAATTCTGAGTTATACATTTTAAAAAGAATTGGTGTGCATGCATGTGTGACAATAATATATATGTTTGGTAAAAGTCTAAACTAGTGTCGAATAGGTATTCTAGGTATTTTATTCATTTTACTGATCATATTTTACAAACCAAAGCTTTTGTACATTTTTACAGACAGTTTCGTTCACAGAACATCTAACTTTACAATGTCAATCCTGGATCTTTTATCTTTAGAAACCAAAACGTTCTTCAGAAAAATATACAGCAAGTCAGTATAAAACAAAAATGACAACAAACAAAAACAACTCGCATTGATGACATATTTACTGAAAAAGGGATATAGAAATTACTATCCAGAAAGTGCAGCCATCTTATTTTATGAAGGAAGCCATGAATAAATAGGCACAATATTGTCTAAGAAAAATTGCCATAAGAGTTAATTAGTTGAAAGTTTATAATTTAAAAAAAAATTCTTTATCAACATACAAATAATAATTATTATATATGATATGAAATTTACAGTTAAATTGAAAAAAAAAATCATTTCAAAATAAAAATACAAAACATATGGCAGTGAAAATAATCAATCTTGAAAATGTCTTGGGCATCTATTGAAGGGGGAAAAATATCTCTATTATATAAAAGGAACACTGTGTGTGTGTTCATTCCCTATGAACTCCTAAATGCTAGGCCATTTTTTTTTTTTTTTTTTTTTTAAATTTCATACAAATGATAATCAAAGAAATCTGATGAAACAAGGAACAGGCGATTTTGACTAAAGGTAATGCTTTATACCACCTAACATAACAGGTGCATTTGAAAAGTTTTATTACCACACAACCAGAAAGACCCTGCATATAAAATTATAATATAAAATAAAATAGGTTATTTGATATGACAGGGGCACATTCAAAATGAATGTTTCTGTTTAGAGTACAATTGAAGCATGATGCTTAACTTTTGCATTTAAAATTTTAATTCATGCCATTATATTATTTAATTTTATAAAATCAACAATAGGTTCTCTACAGTGCAATGTAAACTACAATGTATTGTGGACAAAGTCACTGGGGGAGGCATGTTAAGCTTCTTCCCAGTGCATCACAGTGGGTCCCCAACTAGAGCAGGCGATTGATTTGATTGAAAAATGGGCAAATTCACTGATTTCGATGACAATAAAATATGGGAAGGTGAAACATCCGTTGATCTTTATTCAATCCTAGGCAACATCGGGTCTTTCTGCTAGTCTAACATAAATATAGAGATATTTAAAAGTGAAGATTGTGTAGTAATGAATGATTATTTCCAGCTGAAGCTTATTTTGATAAGTATGATGCAAAAAGTTCATTACTTAAATACATTTTATTATAATATTAATTTTTTCAATATTTGATATGATTAAAAAAAAGTCAAATTTTCCTCCTTCATTTTTGATGCAGTGAGTAATTTAAGTACTAATTAATAATTGCTTTTTTTCTTTTACTTTTTTTTTTTTTTAAATCCATTATTCAGATCCCTCCATCAATCAGAGATTTATATATGAATCCACCACCTTTGCTTCCACGTGTGTCAGAAGTTGCACTTCTGGCTTCTACACTACCACCAACAAATAACGGTAATCAGGGTTCAATTCTAAGCATCAACAACAACAGTCAATCTCCTCAGTCAATACTCAATGCAACCACAACAACAGTCACAACAGCAACAACAACAACAACAACAACAGGAAATGTTCAAAGGGCAGCCACAATGGAAGAACAGGAAGAAGTGAGTAGAAAGAGAGAGTTAAAGAAAGATTTTCCTTTCAACATCCCCCTAACTCTACTCATCTTGTTGTTTATCCTCTTTTAAAAATAGCTACTTGAGTTACCAGAGGAAATATATCAAGATATTATTTTTAATTTTAATAGCAAAAAAATTTTGAGGTTTTTTTTTGTTTTCTTTGTGTTTTTTTAATTAAAAAAAAAAAATAAATTGTGCATATCCACATCTAATAAAAGAAAGTAAATTAACAGAAAGCATTAGAATAATATATATCAAAAATTATGATTTATGAACTACCATTTTTTTTTTTTTTTATTTGGTTAGTAGCCACTTTGAAAATGGTGATCATTTTAAAGTTGAAATACCAGAACTTGATTTTCTATGTCAAAATTATCTGGAATAAATTTATTGACCCTTTATCTGCATTTTCAAGGGTTTCAAAGTATTTTGCTATGATTTTTTTTGGCCATTTTATTTTATGCTAATTATCTTAAGCTAGCAATTCCACTAAGCTTATCTATGATTGCTTCTTCCTACCATAAAAATACTTGTTAACTAAATATTTGTTTAAACTAATGAACAATGTATTTATTGTATCAATATAAGCCTTTTGAAAATAATTATCAGCTAAATATCCTTTAAATGAATAAAACATGATTTTTAAATTGATTTCAATGACAGAATTTTACTTATGGTGTCATATCTGATTTGAAGCAATTATTTTTTAAATGAATAAAATATAAATTTTTGGTATACAGTGACACCAGATATTTTTTAATTATTTTTTTTTTTTTGCATTTGATGCAATGATCAGACAATCTCATTTTTTTAAAACGAGTGTGGAAGGTTTTAGGAGGAATTTATGTACAAACAAAAGTACAATCCTGTTATTATATGAATTATCTAAGATTGAAAGCAATGTGATCTAAATAGTTTTAATATATCCTTGCTATTATCATTACTTATATTTATATTATTATTGTGTTTATGCAGTTTAGCAAAGATATGAAATAAAAATTTCTGTGTATATGCCAGTTATTGAATGAAGTTCTCATAAAAGAAATATTGTTTAATTTGATCAAGTACTTTTATTTATTCATTTATTTTTTAGAGAGGAAAATCAAATTTTATTCAGACATTTGCGACATACATATTCAGCAATTTTAACTACAAGGAGGGGGCATGGGGAGATAACTCCATCTAATTCTTGAAGCTTGCCAAAATCTGACGAGATTCTTTTTAGTTTTGAATAATTTTAGGTATTCCTGATTTCTTTTCTTTTTTTTTTTCTTGTTTTTTTTTCTTTTTTTTTAAAATCATTTCAAAATTTATTTTTGAACTTCATATGCGTTTGGAGAAATTTCAAGAATTAGAGTTATCTCCCCTTGGCGCCCTCTCTCCTTGTAGGTAAAATTACCAATATGTCTTATGACGATTGTCTGACTAAAATTTGATTTTCCTCTGTAAAATAAATTGTGATCAAGTTTAAGCGTTTTTTTTTTCTTTTATGAAAATTTCATTCCATTATCAGCATGTACATGAGAGATTTTTCTTTATCTTTGTTTTTTAATATTTTTGCTGAACTGCATAAGCACCATTATTATTTCTGTTATTGTGTTGCCTGTGTCCTTAACAATAATATTATTTATTTCTGATTTCAGTGGTTGGCAGGCGTGGTTTCTTTGCAGACAAGCATTGCGAAACATCTTGCTCAAAAACAACTCCTTAAACAATCTCCTGAGTCAAGCAAGGCAGATATCAACCGGCCAAGCCAAGTTCTAACTGACAGTAACCAAACGAGTTGCAGCAATGCTGCAGTCAGTGTGGACAACAACAGTGGTATGTTCCAAACTGCTGGAACAGTTAACTTCATTTCTGATAGCGAAAAGTGCTCAATGACCTCAACTTCTAACATCGCCGCTGGCACAACAACGACATTGACAACTACTGCCACAACTACAACAACAACAGGATCACTGATACAGTCTACAAACTCCCAAAACACATTAGAAATTGATAAATCCTTTGGTCACAATCGAGCACTGACCACTGGATTGACCGCATCCTCTCATGATCTTGTCACAGGCACAGCAGGCACCTGTGGTAGTGACAGCCCCTCCATAGAAATCAAACCATCAGGGGCAACTATTTCACTTTTAAATAATAACAGCAACACCCCTGCTACTCTGAACGGTGACGTTGACATGCAGGAGATGAGCGGCCGAACGTCCCTCACTTCTGTAAAAACGGATGCCCTTGTAATCAAAACAAAAACTAATGGTAATGAATCTGTGATGTCACCCAGCATCATGAAAGTGACATGGCCCTGTGGAAGCACAGCCACAGGAAGCGCATCTCCTACGTCGTTGGTTTCTAATGCTGCATTCGGCAAGAACCTGGTGATTAGTACTTCCAACAAATCCAGCAACACGCTGATGACCAAAGTCATGTCCGGTGCCGGTCAGAGTAGCAAGATTATCTGTAACAACAGTGGTAAACTTGGTGCCAACTCCTCGATGGTCATACAACGGCTGGCAATGCAGCCCTCTATGAAATTGGCTGGTAACATGGTCGGAAAGCTATCCACAACCATTTCCAATGCAAATGGTGGCGGCACCAAAGTTATTACTGTTTCTGCACCATTACAAGGTTAGTCCCGTTGTTCTTTTTCAGCAGACAATTCTTACATATGCTTGCTTATATGCATGGATTGGTGATACTCTACAGAAAGTTTTCTACCGGGAAATTTCGGAAGTTAATGGCAATACACAAACAGGAAACAATCCCTGTAATTATATCTTATATACAATCTTATATCTATTCTAGCTGACCTATATCCTAGCATTGCCCAAGAAAGTAGAATAGCTCCAGCAGTTCTATGCATAACCTTGGATTATTTAATTATTTGCTGCTTATAACTTCTCTAATGTGAATGCAGATTTAACAATGTTAAAAGTATTTCCTGAGAATTTTCTATACTTTTGATTTGCTGTTATCTATTAGTAGTATTTGTAATAGTACTTTCACAAATACCATGCTGGTTAAACAGCTGAAACCATTGGTCTTGTAAATACCTATCTTATTCATGTGATACCAAAGCTAGACTTTGAATTTTACTGAAGCAAACAGCCAAACTATTTGTTACTAGTTGTTTGTCAACTTCTCATTTAAGAGCCAACTATTTTAATTCTGTTTCGAGGGGGGGAGTATATTTAACATGTTTTCTCCTTATAAAGAATCAAGCCATCTACTACAGAAAGAAAAATTAATGGTATGTTTTGCTATTGCACCTATTTTTTCTGATTATATGTAAAGAGCCTAAAAAAATATGCAAAGAAAAGGAATTAAAAAAAAAATTGAAAATTCTTTAAATTATATATAAATTAACATAAAATTAGCATCCACTTATGATCCATTTTAGTATAGCAGTCATTTGGTGTATGTAAGTGTCCTGGGTTTATTATTCCATTTTTCTTTCTTTGTTCATGATTAGTACTTTCGATTTGATTCACTAAATCAGGCATGTCTATATTAATGTTTTACAATTTCGTCTATTGTAATTTCCAACTTTAAAATAGGTGTCTGTAGTAATAAAACGTTGCATATGAGCATGACGTTTAAAAATTTTGCATGTAATCATGAAAGTTTACAATTATGAGCCATTAAAAAACTAACCGGAAAAAAGACTGATGTAAATTCACCAAGAATTCTCTGATGAATTGCTGCATCAAATCAAACTTGTGAAAAAAGAAAGAAAAAATGTATCAAGAAACACATGGAGCTTATATACACAAATCCGACTGAAACACTAAATGGATTTTGAAAAAAAACAAAAAACTAAAAAGGCTCATCAAACAAAAACTCTGTTATTTAATGACATTTTTCTAAATGAAAACCTGTTGCTAAATTTAATACACAATAGTATATATGTATACAACAACATCCCAACTAGTCACATCAACCACTGTCACTTACCTGTAATGTTTCAAAGTGTGTTCTACATTGCTGTTGATGGCCCAGAGCAACACGCTAGGGTGCTTAAGATATGGAGGGGGTCAATTGATGATAACCTGATCCTGATGAATGGCATGTGCAAAATGACAACAGATGGGGAATGTTGGAAGTCATTCATGAAACGTCTAACCTCAGCATGCAAAAGAGGATGAACAATGAAAATAATAATCTATACAATATTATACACAAATATGAAAGAAGTAAATAGACACTTTTGACCTTGGCAATATTATTTTCCGGTCACTATTACAAGATTAGTTCTGTCTTTTGCTTCCAGCAGACAATTGTTACATCTGCTTACTAATGCATGGATTGGTGATACCTATCAAAAAATTAAGTTTTAGGCATTGAGAATTTGGATGTGTGTGCTCGGGTGAGGGCCAGCTGATGGCTATGAAGACAAATGGAGACAAATTAAGCTTGAGGTTCACAAACTTATTTTGTATGTTAACCTGATGTACAAGGGATGGGGAGAAAAGACAAAACATAAAAAAAAGTTTTTGATTCAGTTTATGCTCTTGTACTTCTGATTTCAGTAAATATTCAATTAATATTAAATTTTTGGAAAATTGATCATGTTTGCAACAAATATATCTGAAAGTGGTACAGCATTGCATTAATTGAGGGCAAGGTGAGGAAATAACAGCTCAAATGGTTTAAACTGGTGCTGAGGCCCAACAACGACAACGTTGCAAAAAATTTCCTTTGCACTAGAAGGACTGATATGATGATGAGATGGACAGATGCCTTGCACTTTAAAATAACTTTAAAAATTGGCCTTCACTTAGACTGTAATCGGGTCAAGTGGAGACAAAATTTCATCATTGTAGTTTGTTTTGCTATATGGCATATCAACCCTTTTCAGATTATTTAAGCTGAATCCAGTAATTTTGGAAAAAAGGTTTTATGCTTCAAGGTTTATATATTCAAATATTTATTTATGGTGCTTAGTTTAGTTGTTTTATAAAGAAAAATTGTTCTTTTTGTTTTTGGCTTTGCTTAAGGTTTGCAAGAAGAAAAAAGTAATAACATCAATGCTTGGTGCATTTAAGTCAGAAAACCAATATCTTCAAGCAGCCTAATCTAATGGCACCAGAAGCTCTGGGTTTATACATAAGAAAAATAAATTTTTCAAATATACTACATCAATGTGCAATTATCAAAGTTATACTAATTTGAGAAAAACACAAGTTGTCTCATAATTTTATTAATATAGATTATTTCATTTATTCTTTCAGGTTCGAAGGCTGTGTCTACATCATCTTCCATCCCAGTGTCACATTCAAAATCTGTGGTTGCCAACACACTCAGCTCATCACCTGCCATTGTCAATTTAAATACAACATTGCAACATTGCATTGAAGGTCAAGGAGGTAAGTTTATCAACATCAAAATATAATTTATTTTATCAGACTTTTCATCATTGTACTTCCTTACTGGCCATATTTACCTGGCAATATTTTTTACTTACTGGCCATATTTACCTGGCGATATTCCTTACTGGCCATATTTACCTGGCGTACAAGTACACTTGCATTTATATCATCTTGTGTTGATGTATGACTATCGAGGATAACCTGCATTCTTCTACTTAAGAAGGATTTAATTATGTTAAGTATTCGTCCAGTAATACGATATGATCTGATTTTCATGAGCAGACCATCGTGTCAAATGCCATAGATATATTTAGGGCTCCTGTGCTAGCGTCTCCTGCTTTATCTAGTGCTTTGAATATATGTTCAGAGATTACAGTTAAAAATCAAGGCAAGGCACAGAGCATCTCAAGCAAGTTCCTAAAATTGTAACTCTGTGCCGGGTTAATTAGACAAAGAATACATATAGAAGTTAGGCGATAGGCAGAACTTATCTACTCCTTTAGTAATATAAGTTTGCGAACTGGAGAAGTTTGTGATGTCACCAGCTCTGGAAAGGTTGTTGAATGATCCAGGAGGCACCCTTCCCAGTGTTTCAGTATTTAATTAGTTTAGAAGTGAATTTTATATATATACTAGACTACCCGTGATCCATTGGGTCAGTATGTTAGATTAGCTATGGAATTAATGTATGAGCGTGACACTTGTGACGTAAAGAAAATATTTTTTGTGACATAACAGAAACGTTTCTATGAAAGTATATTAAAATGAAAAAAGAATATAGATAGATTTCTATGAGTTATTCTGTTTATAATTGTTTATTTAAAAAAAACAAACTTACAGCCATTGAATTATAAGTAGTTTGCCATACTTATAGGTAAATGTGCACTGAACAGATACCGTAATACTGCAAGTTAAATTCAAATTTTGATATATCTTTTTTAAATGAAATTGTTAATTGAAAGTATAGAATAGTTAAAAAAAACACTCTCCCCATGTTAAGAATGGCTTTTTAAATAGAAAATGAAAATAAAATGTAACTTTTTTTCATTTATTTTAAACAAACATTCATGACCCATTGGGTCAAATATTTAATTTATGTTAATAATAAGGTCAATAAAACTAATTAAGACAATGTGGAAATGAACGATGTAAAAAAAAAAAAGCAGAAAGTATTAACAATTGTTTATTTGGATAATGTAAACAAAAAAAAAACAATTGGGATGCTGAAAACGTATACAGTAAAACAATACGTTTTATTGTGTTGATTATTTATTTGTAAAAAAAAAAAATTTCAGGGTTTTTTATTTATGTTGGTAGTGTAGAAGAAAATGTATGAATGTTTTTAAGAAAGATGTATTAAAAAATGGAGAATAAATTTAAAAAAAAAAAAAAAAAAAAAAGGAAGAACGTGGGTAAATCGCCGTTGTAAAATGTTCTTATAGTTATCAACTGATCAAAGTTGATTTATGTGTAAGAAAATTGCGACAGTATAGTTGTAATACAGAATTGTTGCAAAACATCCCCACCCTTCCTATGTTAAATAATAATTTCTAAATAATAACGCTGATATTTCAGTCTGCAGGTCAAATTATGCAAAAGTAGCAATTTATGTTTATTTGTTTACGCTGTTATGGGTTTATGTTTATGTACACATGCGCAACCGGAAGTCGTAAACTAGATGTGTGGTTACAACACTCATTACAAGGTCATTTGAGTTTTACAATTATATATCTATATATATATATATATATATGTGTGTGTATGTACCTAATTTCATATAAATATATATATACAAAAATATTTTTTTTAATTTGGCTTTTTTGATTTCTTGTGCATGCAGAAGTGGAATTGAGCAAACTTGACCAGAAATTGGTGCAAATTCTTGCCTGGCAACGGTTGCAACAACTGCTTCCACAGCAACAAACAACAGTAACGGCAGCAACAACAGAAAAGAAAAGCATTTTAAATGGACTTTTGTCTCAATCAGGTAATGTCACTATTTTCACATTTTTGTTTTATTTTGAAAAAAAATGATACAAACCATGAATGGCAACTTTGTTCTTTTTGATATATGTTGTCAAACTCTGGCTAAGGAAGCCATTTTCAGGAACTATCATATAAAAGGATCAAGTAAAGAATAGATACCCCGTAGCAGACGCCGCCGCCTGGCGGTGCCAGGCGCACAGTTCAACTAACACCGGTGATTCGACCTTGACATTGGCACAAGCACATGGCGTCGGTTGTTTTTAAACACGTCAAATAGCAAACATGCTCGAATATTCACCAGCATTTTTAAAAAAAATATATTTACAAAACCTTTGAAGATTTAAAAGAAAAAGTATATATTTACAAAACATTTTTTTAAAATAAGTAACAAAACGAACGTATTTAAATAAAAGATATTTAAATAAACGGGTGTCTCTTTCTATTTTGGATTTTTGCGACCAAGATTGATTTTTATGTACCGTGTTTTGGGGGGTTCTGTGTGCGTTTTTAAGACAATTCAATATTTATTCTTTAAAACATTAACTTCAGCGACAATTAATATATTTTCAAAATAATATTTTTAAATATTACATTTTTACGAATATTTGCGAGCAAGATTTTTTTAAAAATAAAAGATATTTCAATAAATGGGTGTCTTTCTGAGTGCGTGTTTAATATATTTACAGAACTTTTTAATAACTATTTTATTCTTTTTATCAAACAAAAATAGAACTTTTATACTGACATATATATTATGGACTGTTTCGAAATTTTAAAATTAAAGTTAGTTTTATTTAAAAAAAAAAAAAAAGACGAGGTGTTTTTTTTTTGTTTTTTTTTCAATTAAATTATAAACTTTATTTGAACTTTCAACAAACTTTTACAGACATAAAAATAGACTTTATAGATATTTTATAATAATTTTTTAAAAATATATTTAACGAAAAGTTTTTTTTTATCATTTCATTGTTGAATAAAATTTCAAAGTAATAAATGGTGAAAAAAAATATCTCAAAAAGAAAAAACACCTCGTCTTTTTTTTTGTTTTAAATAAAACTTTAATTTTAAAATTTCGATGTTTGAAAAACAGTCCATAATATATATTTCATTATAAAAGTTCTATTTTTGTTTGATAAAAAGAATAAAACAGTTAATAAATAATAAATAAATAAAAAAAACAACAGTTCATTAAGTTCAAATAAAGACTGTTTGAATAAAACTTATAAAAAAAGGTTCATTCTATACGGTTTTGGCCATTTCTTTTTTGTGCGTTTTTAATACAATTCAATATTTATTTACAGTGCGATGTATGTCAGTGGTCAGTGAAGGAGAAATCCTTTTAGGCCGAGGCAATTTTTTATGCATAATAAAATCACAAGTATAAACAATCGAGATAAAAAAAAAAATATTATTTTATTCACATATCTTTTTATAACTTTTATTTGGATCAAGTAAAGAATATGGGATTATCGATAAAATATTTCACACATATTTCTCGAAATGCAGCATATATGTCATTGGCCGTCGGTTTCGAAATATTCAGTTGCATCATGGCATTTTTTTTGGCTTATTCTTTGACTCCATAGATATATTGCTAATATCCATGATTGTAAGGATAACTTAGAATTAAAAAAAAAAATGACTTGTATCGTATAGATGTTCTGTTTTTATAATTTTGACACATTTTATTTTGGCATTTCCAAACATATTTATCCAATGTCATTGAATGTTTCGTCCAATTCATACGGACATTACAGAATTCACAATTCATTTCATTTGCAAGTAGGAAATGCTGTTTCATCCATTCAATTATGGATAGATGGTCTCTAGAAATCAACGGACACACAACATCTTTGAAAATGGCTTTATCCATTTGTTACAGTATTTAAAACAAAATGGTCCAAATATTAATTTCTTTTAATACCTCGTAAAATTTTGGCTTCTTCGACTTTTGGATTTTTTTTTTTGTCATTTAATAAATTGATCACATGATGGTATCATGAGATTAAATCAAAATTCAATATTAAAAAATATTATTTAAAAAAATATATTAATTGTCGGTAAAGTTAATGTTTTAAAGAAAGAATAATGTAATAAATACTGAATTGTATTAAAAAAACACACAGAAAAAAAAAGAATTATAAAACACTTTACATAAAAATCAATCTTTAGCACAAAAATCCGCGAAACATTATTATTATTCTAAGGTTTATCTTCAAAAGTTTGTAAATATATTTAAAAAAAAAATTGCTGGCGAATATTCGAGCATGTTTGCTATTTGACGTGTTTACAAACAACCGACGCCGTGTGCTTGTGCCAATGTCAAGGGCGAATCACCGGTGTTAGTTGAATTGTGCACCTGGCACTGCCTGCTACGGGGGTATCTATTCTTTACTTGATCCATATAAAATTGCCAAACTTCCGGCAAGAAAAGGTTTTGTGAGTTTTTTTTTTTTTTTATATGGAAGTCACTCCAGACAAGGCATAATGCTACTTGATGTAAAGAGCTAAAAAGAATGAAAGATGATTGTTGTAAAGATCAAAAATGTCTATTGACCTTAATTGTGAAAAAAAATAGGAAAATAATCAGTAGCCAGTGAGTTCCACAAACCTGTAGTTCTTGGAAAGAAGCTACTGAAATAAGTATCTGATTATCTGAAAGACAGGAGATTGACCTTAATCTTGAAAAGTAGGAGGAAAATAATCAGTATAGAGAGTTCAACTATCCTGCAGACCTTAGAAAGAAGCTACTGAAGTAGGAAGCTATATTGCAATGAGGTATTAAATCCGCAAATTGATGGCAAGTATTAAACCAATGTGTCAAACCAGCTGGAATAAATGAAGCAAACAAATCTAAAGAACACATGTCACAATAATATTTATAAAAAAGACTAGCAGCATTATGTGGGTGCGAGAGAGGTTGCAATAAAGGAGAAACAGTTGGGCCAATCAAATTACAAATGCGTTTTTGTATTGTAGAGGTTGGTGAGAGATGTTGGATTGTCATTATCTATCTTAGAAGTCTAGTTTGAAATGAAAAAAAGAGACACCAAGTTTTGGCTAAAAAGAGAAACTTTGCTACAATTTAAATGAATTTCATTCAAAGAATATCCATACAAAATATCATCCGAAACGAATTATGAAAACAGGAAGACAAAATAGGTGCAATCCATACTATAGAAATGGAATCGAGTCCATAAATTCCATCTTATCTAGCAAAGCTGTTGTTGGAGAAAAAGCAAGAGATAACGTCTTGTTGCATTAATATCTCAAAAGATCTTATGTCACCTCTAGCCCAAATCATAACGAAAGTTGAGGAAGGAAATATTATGTTCAAAGTTTGGCTGTTCATAAAATTCACACAAATTGGCAGTGTTATTCTTCACAAAAGTGTTTTGGTCAAACAATGCATTAATCGTTCAATCAATGAAAAGGTGCAAGTGCAAATGGATTAGAATTATGTAACTACTACAGATCTGTTATATAAATATATTAAACAAAAGTATTTATTATATTAGTAAAAAGGGATACAATGGATTTTAATGTACTGATTTTGTGTATTTTTTTTTGTTTTTTCTTTTTTATGGAACAGGTTCAGCAGAGATTCAAGCTCGAGCTTTGTTATGTCCTTTGACTGGAAAAGGAGAGCCTGTCTCGATGCCCTACCGAGCACTCAGTATTGGCACAGGTACGTATTTCATTTGCTTTTTCATGACAAGTTGGACACAAGATTAATTTAATTCAAGGTTTCTATTACTTTGAGACACCTAGACTAAATTCCAAATAAAAATATATTTTTTAATGACCATCTATTTCAACAACACTTTGAGCTTTTTACTAGCATCAGGGATTGACTCTGAACCTCTCCTGTCTGATCACTTATATGCTACAGAAATACTAAACAGAATTGTACCAAATTTGGCATGAAGCATTTTTGTCATATTGAAAGTGTCTTGATCATAACAATTATGTCTACTGATATTACATATAGTTCTAAACTTACTTTAAAAAAATGTCACAATGGTAATCTAAATTTCAAATGCTGAAATGACAATTTCCAGCACCACCTTTCTACTCTCTGAAAACAAACTGTCCTGCTTTCAATCTGCAAATTATTTATTCACATATGCAAATCAGTATCAACTATAAATATCTACAATTGTAAATAGAAGTCCTTATCTCCCCTGATAGATGAGCATGCATAACATAGAAGGCATCTCATTGGCTTTTCAGCTGTTAATTTCTTGTTTTTATTGTTGCAATATCACTTTTAAGAAACATTTAATATAAAAAAAAGCATCGGACAGAATTGCAACAAATTTAAAGAGCTCTTGGGTGTTGGGGGATGAGGGACACTACTACTAATGAGAATCACTTATAGGCTCCAAAGCAATGTGTTTTGAATTGCTCAATCTAATTTATAAAACTCACTATGTCTGTCTGTCTGTCTCCATATTTTCAAACTCTATCCTTTCTGAAAGTAAAAGTCGCAAAGCGGCACTAGGGGCCTTAAATGATTGGATTTTTTATGGACCATTCTTTTATGGGTCTTTAGCTGATTAAAATAGCTTTTAAGGGGTCAAAAATGGGTCCAAATTTTTAAAAATCATTAGACATTTTGTACATTCATCTTAGTTTATTTTTAATTTTTAATCTGTTCATATGCGTGTCATGTTGGTACAGTGGTAACGTCACCAGCTTTGAATGCTACAGTTTTGCTTTCAGTTTCGTTTCTAGCTGATGGCACCCAAATACTTTTCTTTTTACTTTTGAAATCACGACTCTATAATAATATATACGAAATCTGGACAAATTAAAATATATTTAAGCATATTTCATGACTGGAAAAAGCTGGGCACCTCCCTGCTCGTTTTGTATAAAAAGTTCTCTAGATGCTGAATATAATGATGATGCTTAGATGAACCCATTCATGTGAGGGGGCTAAAAGTTACATTTTGGCCAATTTTGTGTCTCCTTTTTTAAAAATACATAACTTCTAAGAAGGATGTAATGAAAATCAAATATAATAAATAGCTAAACCTTTTTTAATGACAGATGTAGAGGAAGACATCAGTCCTTTCCTTGAATTGCTTCACTGAGTGTTTAGCAAAGAAGCATAAAGAATCAAGTTTATTTTTTTATCTTTGGTATCACTTTACTGAGGATTTAGCTCTGATCTTTCCGCCCATTAACAAACATTCATTATGTCAAATGATATACAATATTCTTAGTTAAATGAAGAAATCTAAGTTAGTAGTTAAATCACATGAAGTCATATTACATAAATAACATTCAATTATATAAAGAGTTTTGTAAATGAAGTTCCAAACTTTCATTTATACAAATATTCCATAAAATTCTGAGTTCAAATTTGGATGTCATTTTATTCCAAAATCACAAGTCATTAAAATTACATTGTTCTATGGTTTAATTTTTTTTCTTCTTCCAAAATTTCAGTTTTCGTTTTTTTCTTTTATTATTTTTAAAGAAACCTTCATCAATTTTACTCGGTTCCATTTCACAACCAGTGAATTCTAAAAGAAAAGACCGACTTCCTTTTTTGGATTCTAATGAGTTGCTGCTTACCAATGGCCAAAAGTTACTCGTGGATATAAGGGTTAACTAAGATTGCCAGTTGGATGATGAACAATATTATGTGGTGGATGAAATGGCCAGAACATTGAACTTGAAGATGATCATGTTGTATCCTGCAGGGAAGCAGTCTTGATTATCTACATTACTTTTGCAAAACAGAATAATGTATCAAAACATTTTGTGTTTTCAAAAAAAAAAATTGTTTTCATTGTTTTTTTTTTTGTTTTTTGTTTTTTAAGCAATAATACTGTTTTAACTCTAAAAAAAAATCAGTGGATAAAATCACAAAGTGCATATTTGGAAAGACTGTTTTATTTATTCATTTTCTAACCATACAAATGTTTTTAAGATTGAACTAGAAAGAAACAAAAATTGGATGGTTGAAATGATTAAGGGGCAAATTTATTAATGTCACACTTGTTGAACATTAGGTAAATATAATTTTGTTAGGTGAGAATAACAGGAAATAAGGTTCAGTGAAGGTCAGCTTAGTGTATTCAAATGTCAGCTTGATCTTCTGAGTTAGACATTTCATGAAAGAGAATGAGAGATGTTGGGATTCGCTTGTAAGCACATATGCGTAAACTTGTGATATTAAAGATGTCCAAGTAAGATATAATTAACTACTAATTATCGACTTTTCTCCGTGTATTTTAATTGTTGGTACAGTGGTAACGTCATCAGCTTTAACCCAAAACTCTCCTAAGAGAGCAGGCTTACATAATTTACTATTGGATGTTAATTTTTTTTTTTTTTTTTGTAAAATTTTACTTGTACACTATATGTAAATTCACCCCTAAAATACAAGATTCTACTTTTTTATGCAAAACTTGGCAGTAAAACATAAAATGAAAAAAAAAGCTAAAATGTTTTTTCTTCATCTTACAAAATTTTGAATGTTTACAAAATAATTTTACAGTTTATTTTTTCAATTTTCTTTTACATAATTGCAGGTGCTGATATGGATGTGTGCTTAACTCTCTTTGGACACTGCAACTATGTGTCACCCAAACATGCTTTTATTTTCTTTGATGAGGTAAGCGGTCATCCACAGCTTTATAATGTTTCCTATATTAAATCCCCAAATAAGTTGTAGAAATCTAGTGGCATCGCAATCCTTTCTATTATGGCTGTAACAAAGAAATAGAAAAAGGATCAGATAAACTCTACACACTTCTACAGCAAATTACTTTTATGAGACGTGTATACAACAACACAGCTGAGAGTATTGTAACTCTTGTGACCTTGAAATAGGGTAATTACCATCATGCCATAACGGTAATCAAAACTCAAGATATTATTTAACATTACAGGTAGGTTAAGAGAGGATAACCACTTTGCATGCAAGAAGTGTAAGACAATGGAAGCACATGAGAACTCGGATATGGAGAAAATATATTTGAATGGTGAAGATATCAAAGTTTTTCAGAATTTTGTTATTTAGGTAATTCCATTGGAGCACAGGAAACGGCTGGTACTAATGCAGTTGCAAGAATTAAAAATGGCTGGCATAATTTACAAAAAACTTCTCCCATTAATAACCAAAAGAGTATTACTGCTGTCAAGTAAAGGAAATGTCTATCAGACATTTGTATGCAGTGTGATTATGTATGCAAGTGGAACTTAGACAGCAGTTAAGGTTGAGGATATGTGTTGCATGAAGAGAAATGATATGTGAATGTTATGATGGATTTGTAATTTGAGTTGTCTCTTACTCCTCAGTTTAGATTTGAGTTGGGCATTGCTCAGGAGTTTTTAATTTAATTTCTTTTCAAATTGTATAAATATTTTAAGAGTTACAACAAAAGAAATCAAATTTATAAAAAAAAACTACATCTGTTACATGTTAGATCAATATTTGTTATGTATATTATTGAATATATAATTTCTTAACTTTGACATTGTTTGAAAGCAGAAACAGCCATAACTGCTGATACTTTCAAACAAACATGCATGTCTGGAACTTTTAGTAATTAGCATTCATCCTTTATGACATCATTAATTTTCAATATATATTTATATTTCATTCTTG
Organism: Euprymna scolopes; assembly: GCF_053919585.1. Classification (NCBI taxonomy): domain Eukaryota; kingdom Metazoa; phylum Mollusca; class Cephalopoda; order Sepiida; family Sepiolidae; genus Euprymna; species Euprymna scolopes. The sequence goes on from NC_136502.1 coordinate 58,946,733, forward strand.
AATGCAGTGACAAGAAATCAGAATAACAAAAAAGATTCCTTCTGGATCTAGATTGTTCATCTAGTGTATGTATGTATGTATATATATATATATATATATATATATATATATATATATATATATATATAGTAGGTTCAGTCACACCGATGAAATGTGTGTCCATGGATATTTAAAAAAATATATATATACCTCTTTATCTGGTGGCATCACATTAGTGAAAGAAAAATTATTCCCAACTCGTATTAAGAAAAATATCCAAATGTGAAAATTCGCTTCTCCAAGTTCTGCTCTCTTAGGCCAAAGTGGTGTGTCCTCGCTGGTTCATCAGGGACCCATTCAGTTTGTGTGTGCAGCACCCATCAAAATGCAGTGTTGCTTGTTGATGCAATTGACTGGAAATGCACGTACAAAGATTTGATTAAGAAACTGGTTTGTAATACAGATAACAGGGTCTGTATGATGCATTGCTACGAATCATGTCCTGGGAGTGCAGCTCTGGAACAGTTCCTGGACGATGAACTGTCACACCTGGATATGGAATTCGAATTCCACTACTGCCAATAGCAGACAACTGATCAAGCTGCCCTATTGACATTTACAACAACATATGGGGATTACAAGGATCTTCTTGTGGAGAAGATTAATGAAATGACTCGACACTCGTACCTCACTAAAGCCCAAGCACATTATGTGAAGGCAAAATGAGGTCATGGTATTGGGGGATTTCGCTGAAAACTATCAGTTTCTCATTCAGGATGAGATACAAAGTTTTCATTGGAGCAAAGAGTACTGCACACTTCACTCCCTTGTAATATACTACAAAGACGAAGTGGGAGTTCTACAGCATCACTCGCTATGTTTTATCTCTGACGGCAATACACACAACATTTGCTTTGTTAAAAAAATACAGAGCATGATGACAGATTTCATTAAACAACATCTCACTGGTATCAACAAAATTTATGTTTCAGATGGTTGTGGTGGCCAATATAAAAATTTTAAAAACTTTCTTAATCTGTGCTTCCACAAAGATGATTATGGTATCGACGCTGAGTGGATATTTTTTGCAACCAGCCATGGGAAATCCCCTTGTGATGGGATTGGTGGTGCTGTTAAACGGCCTGCAGCAAAGCGAAGCTTGCAGAGACCATTTAACAACCAGATTCTAACTTACAAAGCAGTACTGGAAGTGTGCCAAGCTGAAATGAAGTCCATTGTGTTTATAAAGTCAAGTGACTCTTTTGGATTCCTCTTGTGGAAAACCTTGTCCATACAAATTTTCAAGATTCTACCTAGTCTAGAAATTGATTTATGCCCAAAAATCTAATTTCATAATTTTGCGAATTTGCGCCTCGACGCGATATACGTAAAATACCAAAATTTCGATATTTCTGGAACCGCTTAGGGTTAAAAGCTCAAATTTTCAGGATTCCCTAGGTTTTATGATACCAACATATGGTGAAAGTTTGGAAAAAAATCTAAGGTGTCAAAGATGTTTTTTTTCTGGATGATTTGAGATGGAATTACCCACTTCAAAACGTATGTGAGGGTTTTTTTATTTTTTTTTTTTTTTTTTTATTTTAGATTTGCTTTGAAAAGATCTCACTGTTAAATATTAATTATTGTTTCTTGATATATTTTTAAGGCTGTTAACACACAGAAAAAAAAAAAAATAGAGTAGACCTGTATAATGCACACACCCTCCTTGTATTTTTTTCTTTTCTTTTCATTTTTTTTTTTTCAATGGATTACACCCTCTTATATAAAGGATTTTTCATTTAATCTAAGGGCAGCAATGTTAAGACCTTCATTATCTAATGTATTCCGTATTGTTATCACTGGCGTCATGTTTCCATGCATGTAGGTGCATTCAGTTTTTTGTGCATTTATTCATTAATCCTGTAGAGTCACTTGCACTTTTATACATTAATTCTGTATACTCACTATTCCATAGCTAGCTATAATATAGAGCAATAATTTCAGTACAAATTTATCTTTTTCAAAATTACTGTAAATAAAGGAAATAAAAAAAAAAAAATTAATTTGCTTCAGCAATAGTATGGGGTAGGAGTACTTTTACCTTAGAAACAGATAGCCATTTGTTGAAAATCACATTAGTCCCACAATTACTAAACAAAAATACTAAACTTTTGTCCACAAAATAAAACAATATACTTAAACCAAACTATTTGTTATATTAGAGTTCACTATTCATTGAATTAATATAAAAATATATAATAATAATAAAATAACTTTTTTCAAAACTAATATGGAAATTAGTTAATTTTATGATTCATATTGTGTGTGTGTGTGTATATATATAAGATGGTGCATCTATAGTGTAAGTAACTAGAAGTTGGGCATTTTGACGTTAGTCTGAGAAATGTACCTAACTTTTGCATTTATTAATTTGCATATACATATAGTTCACGTAAACGACCTGTGATCCAATTGTCTCTGTCTTAATAGGTAACATCATCCTTTTTTTACTTCAGCATTTATGATGTCATAAAGTATCTTCCTGTTTTAGCGTGACCATCGTCATAGATGGCCTGTCAGCTGAAAACTGATGTCATCGCCATAGGTCTTAGCAAGCAAGATAAGTGGAACACAGACTGTTGATAATGAGCAGACATTTTTTACAGAAAGCGTTAGAAAACTTCAAAATTGGATTTAAAAAGATAAACATGATACTTTGTACTGAAACTCATCCAATATTAATAATAAAAATATTAATAATAAAAAAACGAATTGAAAGGGAGAAAAGTTGTTAAAAAGTTTAAAAAGAAAAGGAATATGATTTGATTTGTATGAAACTGAAGTTTATTCAATAGAAATAAATAAAAATGACAATAAATATTTTTTAAATCGAAAAAACAATATTTTAAAAATCAAAACTGAAAAGCGAACAATAAATTGGTTTAACTGAATAACAAACAATAAGTTAAAAATTAAATTCAAACAAATGTTAGTATAAACAAAGTTACTAAGTCAGAAATATTTCAAACATTGAATATTAAAACTTTTCAAAAATCTGTTGTAGAATTTAATTAAAAGTTTGAATTTTTCTTTTTCTGATATTTTGTTTTTACTAATATTGTCATTCTCTTTGCGACAAAAATTGTTTATAAGGGAATTCGATGAACTCCATATCAGCATTTTTTCAATTTGCTGAATAGTGTGACCCTCATCACAAGAGTCAACATGAAATAATCGATTTTGAACAGCCAAAATATTTAAAGTTATGTACATGGCTAATTTGCTCTGATGAACCGAATGTAAAAAAGAATCGCATTTTGTAAGTTTGTTTATAACTATATAATTATATAAAACAAAATTATTACTTATATCATTTGGGTATAGCAGAGAACCTCTGTTAATATCCTGAAAGTAGTTATTTCTTCAACAGCCTCTCTCCCGGATATTAAATTTTTGCAGCTATTGCATTTCAGGTTTTTGAAAACTGCATGAAAGCAATAACCTGCTAAGTATAATATAACTATTGTCTTGCCTAATAGAAGTCCAATAATTTTTATCTATAAACGTTAATTTTTTTTCTAAATCATCAATATTATGGAAAGTTTTACGTTTGCATAACTCTAACTCGTCAGCAACACTTTCACATAATGCACGATTAAGAGCAGAATTTTCTAAACGCATTTTCTTTGCGTTAGGAGACTCTCTAAAAGTGGTTAATGACGATAAATAGGAGGGACAGTTTGGTAATATTCGAGGAATAGCACCATCCTTAAGATAGAGATTTTTTAATTTAACACTAATTGTCTTTCCAGTCCTTTCATCAAATACTGATGCCTCTCTCTGTATGTCTTCAGGTCGAAAATGAAGTTCACATACCTAAAGAAACAATTTAAAAGAAAATCGTACCATGTTTGACTTATTACAAAAAAAAAGAAAATTACATGACAAAAAACGATAAAATAAAAAAATAAGGTAAATGTGCAGAATTAGTCCACCCTCGAAAAATCCTTTTAAATTACCACTTTTATAGATTTTCGGGGGTGCTGAAAACGAAAATAACGTTTAAAATTATGACAGACTAGTAGTTTCCAAGATATAAAGAGATGTTAGTTAAAAAGGGGGGGGGGTAATTTAACCTAAAACAACCACCCACTTTATGGCCATTTTTTTTTTTTTTTTTTTTATTTACGTGGGCAACGAGCAATTTTTTTAAAAAGTTACATTTTTGCCTCAAACAAGGCGAAGTGCCTCTTTGATGTAGAAATGAACACAACTAAATGTAAAATGAGCACCTACAGTTGACCCCCCCCCTCTCCCCGACAAAAATTCTGTTTACACTTTTTGTAAGGGGGTGCTCATTTTACGTTAAACTGTTCATTGTATGTTGACTCTCAACCCCCAACATAAAGGTGGCCATACTCATTTTTCTTTGCTTTTATTTGTTAAAAAGAAAGCGCCCTAAAAAAAAAAAACAATGGCCATAAAGTGGGTGCTCATTTTACGTTAAATTTTTATAGAAAAGTGATCCCCCATTTTTTAAAACTAACATTTCTTCATATCTTGGAAACTACTCGTTTGCCGTAATTTTAAACATTATTTTCGTTTACAGTGCCACTAGCAGTATCAGAATTTTGGTGAATTTTTGACAACCCTAACACAAAACTGCGAATAACATATACAAAACTCGTAATTTCTCCGTTTAAAGTGGGTTGTTTATTTTCTTTATACAATATACTTCCAAAATAAACTATTAAAATTGTTTAAAATATAATAGAAATATTATTTATTTTATTGCCGACATTTTGTAAATACTTTTTTTTTAATAAAAAATAATATTTCTATTATTTTTTTAAACAATTTTAATAGTTTATTTTGGAAGTATATTCTCCAAAATTCTGACACCTACAGGGCCACAACATTTACCACAAATAATTATTAATAAGCTTTTGGGATAACAAAAACGGTCATAAACTTTTAAAAAAAGTTTAATCTATTTCACACTGATATAAATATTGCACAGTAAAATAGTTGAACTAAAAAGATAAATGATTTTTCTTATTTAGAATTATTTAAACAAGGACTGGTACTACCAGATCAGGCTGTCTATTGGCTTCCTGAGACAAAATGCACCTACATCGATTTTCTGTTTTTGTTTTCTATTCTCTTTTGTAAACTTAATTATGTTCTGGAAAAACAACAACCCCCTTCCCCTCTCCTTTCCTTTTCCTTCCCTACTTACCCCCCCCCCCCCCCGCCTTTCTTTTTCTTTTTATGCCCTGTTGGTAGGGCACTAGAATAAGTCGACTGCCCCCCTGCAGAGGGTAAAAATCCCTCAATGGGGCAACCAGTTAGCCGTGGGTTGCTACCCGTAATGCCTTAGGACGTGATCCTGGTGATTGAACTAACCTAGACCTGGGTGCATAAAAGTCTAGGCACTGCAGCACATTACTTCGGCTAGACGGGCGGTCGGAGAGGCCCGATCCGACCAATTGGCCAGTCACGCCAAGCCCTAGCACTTACACCTAAAGTACCAACTACCACAACAAAGAACGAAACTTAAAGGTACTCCCATTTTTTTTTTTTTTTCTTCCCCCACTACAAAAAATAGGCAAACCAAGTAAGTGCTAGAAGGCCACTGCAAGGGTCAATCAATTGGAAAGACCAGAACTCAACACTCCATCTGAACAAATGTATTTTTGAAGACATATTGAACAGAAAATATAGTGCTTGAGAACTCCTTACCAAAAGAGTATATCGTCCAGGTAGCCCCGACATGGTCAAGGCGAATGGGTTTCCCCCTTACTATGCCCCAATTTTGGACTCCGAGGTGGGTAGGGAACGTGGTTGATGAAAAATAAATCCCAAAATCCATGGCTGATAAAAACAAATGCATCCCCCTCAAAACCCTTAAAAGAAACCATTCCTCTGACTCTGACCTCTCAAGCTCAGATGAAGAACAAAAATTAAAAACTAGAAAAACCGTTCCAACTATAGACGAAGGAAACTTCCCACGATTCTTGGTTATTGAATTAATCGAAAATAAAAAAAATTGGAAATTTATCACCTTTCCTAATAGAAAAGACATTATCCACAAAGAGAAAACCAAAAATGATAAAAAAAAAAAACGAAAGATGGAAATCTACTGGTTGAGATAACCAATCTTAGAGATGCTCAATCTCTACTCAAAATGAAGAACTTCCATGAGTACAAGTGCAAAGTCTTTCCCCATAAAACACTAAATACTTCGAAAGGAGTAATTCGAAGTTATGAACTATCGCTGGCAACTGAAGAAGAAATAAAAACTGAATTAGAAAAACAAGGAGTAATCAACCACATCCGCATAAACATAAAAAGAAACAATAAAATAATAACCACCAACACATACATACTAACGTTTAACAAACCAACAATACCTAAGGAAATAAAAATTGGCTACTTAAATGTAAAAGTAGACAAATATATCCCAGCTTCATTAAGATGTTTTCATTGCCAAAAATATGGACATCATAAAGAAGCCTGTAAAGGAATTAAAATGTGGAAAATGCGGTAACAAAGAGCCTGACCACACCAAAGAAAAATGCATAAATGAGGTGAAATGCGCTAACTGCAAAAAAGATCACCCGGTCTTCTCTAAAATATGCAAAACATATAAAAAAGAAAGAGAAATTATAGAAGTAAAGTACAAAAAAAACACAACCTTTCCAGAAGCCAGAAAAATAGTTGAGACGTACATGAAAGACAACACATATGCTGAGACAACAAAAAAGACAACTAAACCATACCAACATAATGAAATACATGATCAATATAGGGAACTGATAAACATTAAATATTAAAGAATGGCCAGAATTTCAAAATTGCCTAAAAGAAAAATACTTAAATCTGGGAAACAAAATAGAAATAACAAATCCAAACAAGGAAAATAATATTCCATCCACAACAGAATCATTAAAAAATTATCACAAAAACCAACAAAACAACCATCAGAAATTAATAAAAACATAAGCAATGATAAAACAGCAAATAAAGAATGTTCCAGAAAAGAAGAAAACCAAACAATAGACACTCAGAATAGATTCCAAAACTAGAAAAAATGGAAACCGAAAACACCCTAGATAAAAAAAGAAATCAAACACAAGTAATCAAAAGGGAAAAAATGAACAAGAAGCCAAAACAGCAACATCTCAAGCAAGATCCAGATCGACGTCCAGATCCAAACAAAAAAAGAAAAAAACCCAGCAAAACACTTCACCAAAGACACAAACTCCGACAAAAGATAAACCCTCTACTTCTAAAGAGATGGAAATAGAGGAAAACTAAACAACCTCATGGATAGAAATAAAACACAACAAATTATCCAATGGAATTGTCGTGGAATAAGATCTAACTATAATGAACTTCTTATACTTATCTCACTCTTCAACCCAGCCATTGTTTGCTTACAAGAAACCTTCCTACAAAACAATAACCATTTCAAAACACCAAACTATGAACAATACAACTATTTCCATAACACAGGGCTTCGTGCTAATGGAGGCACCTCAATTCTTGTAAGGAATAACATACCTCAAAGCAATTTCTCTGTCAAAACAAATCTCCAAGCAATTACAACTCCAGTCACATTACACAAAACAATCACAATCTGCTCAATATACCTCCCTCCCCTCATGAACCAATAAATGAAAATGAACTAGAAAATTTAATAAAACAACTACCTCCACCATTCATTCTTCTAGGAGACTTTAACTGTCACAGTACGTTATGGGGATGCGAAGTCACAAACTCAAAAGGAAACAAAATTGAACAATTAATTAACAAAAATAATTTGTGCCTTCTCAATCCAAAAAATCCCACATACTTAAATCCAACAAACGGATCAACTTGTGCCATTGATCTTACCATGTGTGATCCATCAAGCTTCTTGGATTATACATGGAGCATTTATGAAGAACCCTGTGGAAGTGATCACTTCCCCATTATAATCAATTACAGTAACTCTATCCAAAACCACATACCCAGGTGGAACACAAACAAAGCCAACTGGGACGAATTTAAAGACCTCTGTTCACTAAAACAGAACATCAAATCCAAACAAAAGAAGAATTCAAGGAAGTACTCATAACAATAGCCAAAAAATGCATACCCAAAAATTCTCCTCCTGGAAAAAAAACACAAACTATGGTTCAATCCAGAATGTAAAACGGCTATTAGACAGAGAAAGGCAGCCTTAAGAAAATTTAAAAAACAATCCACAACGAACAACTTAATAGAATACAAATACCAAAGAGCTAAAACTCGAAAAACAATTAAAGAATGCAAAAGATCCTGCTGGCAACAATTTGTCAACAAAATCAACATCACCACTAAACCCAAAACCGTCTGGGATATGATTAGGAAAATAACTGGAAAATATAATCCGAATCCAATTCTTACAAATAAACAGAAAATAACTGATAAAAAAGATATTGCTAACACACTAGCTAAAACCTTTGCCGGAAACTCATCATCAAAACACTACAATAGACAATTCCAAATACTTAAGAAACATGAAGAAAGTACAAAATAAACTGTAACTCCAAAAACCAAGAGCCTTACAATGAAATTTTCTCACTCAATGAACTAGAAACCGCCATAGAAAAATCCCATAACTCAGCTGTAGGACCAGATGAAGTGCACTACAGCTTCCTTAAAGAAATTCCACCAGAATCATTAAAACTCTTTCTCAAAATTTATAATAAAATATGGGAAACAAAAGATTTCCCAACTTCATGGAAAAATGCAACAATAATACCAATACCCAAACTGGGAAAAGATACATCAAACCCAGAAAACTACAGACCAATAGCTCTCACAAGCTGCCTATGCAAAACGTTCGAAAGAATGATTAACTACCGTCTTATATGGTATCTAGATGACAACAAAATAATTTCTAAAATCCAGTGTGGATATCAAAAAAATCGAGGATGTATAGACCACATCACTAACCTCGAAAATTATATCAGAGAAGCTTTTATCAATAAGGAACACGTAACATCTGTTTTTTTTTTTTTTTGATCTTGAGAAAGCATATGAAACTACCTGGAAACACGGTATCATAAAAGATCTCCACAACATCGGACTAAGAGGCAGACTACCTGAATTCATAAAAAACTTTCTAACAGACAGATCTTTCCAAGTTTGCATAGACTCAACTTTATCAGACCCACAAAATCCAGAAGAAGGAGTGCCCCAAGGCAGCATATTATCAACAACTATCTTTAACATAAAAATCAATAACATTATAAAAGAACTCTCTCCTGATATACATAGCTCCTTATATGTAGATGACTGCTCAATTAGCTACAGATCTAAATACACTCACACTATTGAAAGAAAACTACAACATAACATAAATAAAATTAATAAATGGGCAACTAAAAATGGTTTCAAATTCTCCAAAACTAAAACAAAATGCATCCATTTCTGTAACCAACGCAAACTCCACCCTGACCCAACCTTACAGGTTGAAGGCGAAAAAATTCCATTCGTAAATGAACACAAGCACCTGGGAATCATTTTTGACAAAAAACTAAATTTTATTCCACACATCAATCACATCAAAACCAAATGTAATAAAGCATTACAACTCCTACGAGTCATCACCCATACAGATTGGGGAGCTGACAAGAACACACTACTCAAACTATATAGAGCATTATTTAGATCAAAAATAGATTATGGTAGCTTCATATATCAATCCACCAGAAAGTCATATCTAAAAACCCTCAACACAATATGCCACTCCGGACTAAAACTAGCACTAGGAGTATTTCCAACCTTCCCTGTAGAAAGCCTGTATGCAGAAGCACATGAAACTCCTCCAATGCTCAGAAATCAAAACCTTGGTCTAAAATACTACACAAAACTTACAGCCAACTCCACAAACCCAGCACACAATAGCACTTTAAATCCAAACCGTAAACACCTTTTCGACTAAAAAGAAAACGCAATCAAAACCTTTTGACATAAAATAAAATCGATTTCCAAAGAAGCAAGTCTACCTATAACTAAAATTCACGAAACTGTCCTACTCAAAACCCCTCCCTGGAAAATCGTATCCCGTAACATCGACCTAAGTTTAAGTAAATATGAAAAGAAACATACTCATCCAATAACTTATGATAATCTTGATAAAATCAAAGAAAAGTATCCAGACCACACACACATCTATACAGATGGGTCTAAACAATAACGCAACAACCAGTGCAGCAATACTCAATAAATCAATCAAAAAACATTCAAACCTCCCAAAAGAAACCTCAATCTTCAGTGCTGAAATACATGCTCTAATCCTAGCTCTCAAACTCGCTTCCAATAACAAAAAAAAAACAAATTTATAATCCTTTCAGACTCCAAAAATTTCAGACAAAAATTACTCCAAAAAATTAACTGAACTAAACAGTAAAAAAGAAATCATTTTCTGCTGGATACCGAGCCATTCCGGTATTAAAGGTAATGAATTAGCAGATTCAGCAGCAAAAAACGCCTTAAATCTCCCAATCGATGCAAATTTTAAAATTCCATACATAGATCTAAAAAGATGTATCAACGCATATACAACAGAGAAATGGCAAACCTACTGGAATGAACACCCTAACAACAAACCTCACGAAATCATGCCAAAAATCAAAAAACAAAAAAATATGAAACTAAACAGAAAAGAAGTCAAACTAACAAGAATAAAAATAGGCCATACTCACTTAACCCACTCATATCTCCTAAAAAAAGAAAGCCAACCCATCTGTATACCTTGTCAAACACCACTCACAATCAAACACATATTAATTGAATGTACTGATTTTGTAACAGTAAGAAATCGATTCTACAAAGAAAACAATATTAAAGAGTTATTTGATAAAAACAATCCCCCACACCATACTCTCATATCTTAAAAAAATTTAAAAAGAACCCTTTATACAACGAGCCTGGATATGACCTAAAACTATACCCGATGGTCTAGCCCCACCTTGCGGGCCTTGAGGAGTGTGGAGCCACCCTTTAATTGCCATTGCTCCCAGGTCCACTCTGGCCCGGAGTGGTAGTACCTGTTAGGGTCCCAACTATGGGTTAAATAGAATCCAACTTCAAAAAACAAATAGACTCCATTAAAAATCGTTCCTCAAAATCACTAGATTCGGCATACAATAACCTGAAAAAGGTTGATATGCCGTAAAACAAAAACAACCAACCAACTTAAACAAGGAATTCCCTTTTTACGATATCGCTTTTATTAAGTTGTTAGGTGAAAGTACATAATATTTTCACCATACTCCCCATTTTAAATAAGTTTCTAAATAATAATTCATTACTTCAGCACATAACGTAAATTACATGTAAAATTCATTTTTTATCTACATACTTCCATTTTTATTTTAAAATACGTTCTAAAAAAAATGAATAAATAAAAAATTTAAAAAAGGCGCATTTTTTTTTTTTGTTTTTTTTTTTTTGTTTAAATATCTCAAACATTTTAACACTTACTCTGCTATATTTAGATGGAGTAAAATCCTTTCTTTTTATTGCATTAATCCACTGGTAAATTATTTCCTTTTTTTGGGGGAAATGAAAACACAGTAACTTTTTGTAGTTACCTCGGCATTTTGGAATTATACATCTCGACGGCATGTTTAAATTTATTTAACCCTGCAAAACTTTAAACAAACTTCCAGTTTAGTCATGAGACACGTGACCAAATTTCAACAGACCTGACGTCACCAGACTAAATTATAGTCGTCGCTAGGCCATCATATTACGCTAGCCACGGTTTTAGTCATCATTGTCTACAGGGATAAGCAAGATCCACAGTTTTAGTATATAGATGAGAAGTTCAAAGGTGTCAGAAGGCTGATAGAGAAAGGGTGAGTTCTGATTATAGGGAGGAGGAATTGACTATGTTGTGTCCAAGTGAAGATGAGAGCCGAAATACATATATTTTTTTATAAATTTTGTTTTAGTTTTGTTATTGCATTTTTATTTCAATAAATTTTTAATTAATAGTAAATAAATTATTCAATATGTAAGTAACAAAGTTATGTTGATATGGGAAAACATGCACACATTTGTGTTGTTTCAATTGTATTGATATGAATTTTTAGTTCTTGTCCAGAATTTCCCCTACATTAAAAAACATAAAAATCTGTATTATTATCTGTGATGAAATGAAAATATCATTCCAAAAAATTATATAAATTGATCAAGTAGTTTTATTTTTATAAAGAAAATCATTAGCAATTAGTTAGAATTCATAGGCATTGCAACTATTACCTTGCAAGTTTGAATTATTGAGTTATCTTTTTTCTTTTTTGTCTTTTAAGATTATTTTCAAAATTGGTGGACAAGACAGCCACTTTTCTGTTACTTATGAAATTTGATTTTTCTTGTTTAAAAATAAAATTACTTGATCAATTTATATAATGTTTGGAATGTATTTTTTGTATTGTCATAGGTACATTTTTCTTTTCTTCAATAAAAAGAGAATTTTGGACAAGACCAAAATTTTTTATGTGACTTTGACCCAAATTTAAAAAGAATTTTTCTATTCTCGTTTGTTCAGACGACTCGTCATTATGAATTACTCAACTACAGCGAACATGGTACAACGGTGGACAATGTATTATATTCATGCGATTTCTCTGACAAAACGGCAACCACCCCGCAGCCGACGCCTTTTGTGGCCTCCGTTCGAAGCATAATTAATAAAAAGAAAGGCAATGCTAATGCGTCAATTGCAAGCAACCACAACTCTACCTGTAAAAAAGATATGACAACAACAACAACAACAGAAGAGACAAAAGATGGAGAAAAGGCAACAGTCAACAATAGATTAACAATGAGTGCTCGGTGTCGAGGTGTAAGCATGTTTTTTTTTTTTTTTTTTTTTTGTATTTTTTTTTTTTTTTTCTTGATTCATGTTTATTCAATCGTAAAAAGAATCTTAGATTTTTTTTACAATTTCAAACATGAAAAACTATTTTATTGGCAAAAAGATTTCAATAACTAGATTTACCACACAATTTGATTATTTTTCTAATAAATGTACGTTAAAGAAAAATTCTCTAAACTAATTAAAAATAGGAGTACTAGTAAAGCTTTTGAATTTGACAAAACCAATTTTTTGCTTACATAAACAACGATAAGATGCCGATCAGAAGCTTGAGAAGCAAACAATTTTATCTGTATTAAAAAAAGCTTATACAGCTTTGGAACTGGAAAACCCAGACTGTTTTGTTTTTTAATCCTAATACAGTGTAACCCAGATATGAGACTGATCCACCCCCTCACACTATAATCACACTATAATCCTGAAATAATTGGGTTTTGTATACTTCAAAAACTGTACCAATGCAAAAACAAACAATCTATAAAATCGTTCATTATATATTTTACAATCTTTAGTTTATTCATAAAAGTAAACATGAGTTCTTGTTTTCATTCTTTTTTTTTCTTTTTTTTTTTTTTTTTTCTGTTGAAGCGATGCCAGTTCATTTTGATTCAGGTTTTTTATTTCTGTATTGGCAAAAGTTTCATAATAAACTGGATGAATTCAGAAATAATCAATTTGCAAGAACACTTTTGGGATCTCTCTGATGAAAATATATAGGAGAATTTAGTCTGAGATTATTTCATTTTTTATTTTTTGTAAGTTGACATGAGATTATTTCATTTTTTTTATTTTTTGTAAGTTGACATGAGATTAATGATTAACTATGACATGGTCAAAGAATATAAAGTATTCACCGTTATTGCCAGGAAATTAGACACAAGGTCAGGTGTTGGTTTGAAAAGCCAGTACATTCTGGTTTACAAAAATCTCTAAGCAACCTTGATGGTGGTGGTGGAGACTTCCAGGTGATTAGCAATAAACTATTTCTCAAAAAAAGGATAAAGCCTGGGAGTATGGACCCCCTAAAACCGAACAGAACAATACACCAACAAAGCAATTGTTGGTCTAATTGTTCAAATGCTCAAAGAAGTATGAAAAAAAAAGTCTTTAGAAATTAATTGTTTGTTTTTTTAAAAAAATGAATTTTTATTTTTTATTTACTGAAGGAGAATGGGATGCGCTTCTTACTATTTAAATTTAATGTAAATTTGTTCCTCCCTTTTCCCAGGAAATTATTGCCATAATAAATCTCCAAAGTTATCTCTTTTAGTTATACTAAATGTATAATAAAATGTTATTTTTCTCCATATGTGTCTTCTAACTCCTCCCTCTCTCCAAAAAATCAAAATCCTTGAAATCCTAGCTTGCATTTTTAATTATTAAAAAAAAATATATATAAAAAGGCACGGTGCTTATTCAGATTAGAACTTATGGCGGCATTTAAGATTCAAGAAAATAGAGAAATGTTTGTATGATGTCATGGAGTCATGGAACGAAGATGAAAAATTCCAAAAATCACTTAATTTGATCAAGTAATTAACTTTTTTATTCAAGAAAATCAAATTTTACTATTTCAATGAGAGTGGAAAAAAATTATATCAACAAATCGGCAGATAAGGAGAGACAACCCTAATGGAAACTGTCAAAATAATCACTGATTACCTCCCTTTATATTCTCTAGTGAAACATAGCCTTGTCTGTCACTGATCAGTAAAAAAAAAATGGCAAATTTGTTTTTCATAAATAAAAAACTAAAAAAAAAAACTACTTGATCAATTTTTGTGATTTTTGGAATCTATATTCTTCATTACATGACAAGTAGGTACAGTATAAAAGTTTTTCTTCATTTTTGTTTATCGCTATATGTGCCAATTTGAATAAGCACTAAGGACATATTAAAAAAAAATAATAATCCAGTTTAGTTATTGGGAATTGAAGGATCAATTTATGTTAATGTAAATCAAATAGAAACTGACAGCACTCACTTGTTGTCCTCCACATTCCATCCTTTACACAGCCATATAAAAATTAATGTCTTTATATTTTTGAATCACAGTTAGATATAAAAAACTGCATCCATTCTTTTTAATAAGTTTTTTATCCTTTTTTTAACATCAATTTCAGTTTCTTGGATATTTAAGAAAAAATCCTTAGAGAAACAAACATTTTATCATACATTTAGTATAATAATTGTATCATTTAAAATATTTATGCCTTGGGATTTTTGTATTTTTGTTAATTTCTCTTGGAAAATGAATTCGTTTCTTGCATTTTAAATAATCTTTTTCTATTACCAGGTAAAGAAACAGTGCAGCTGTAAAGGAAGTAGTTCCAGCCTAATTGGAGGCAGTGGTGCAGGCTGGGAAGGCACGGCACTGTTGCATCATGGGAGTTACATAAAAACTGGTTGCCTCCAGTTTGTATTCAGTATTGTTGATCATGCCACTCTAGAATCATCTCATTTTGTTAAACGAGAAAGTTCATCAAATATAAAAAATGAATTAAAATCATCTTAGGATTACTTTTTAAAATTGGACTATTATGTTTTTTTTTTTTCTTTTTTTTTTGTCAAAAACATTTTTTAAACAAACATAACAAAAAAAAACTGCTATGAACAAATACAAAACCGAATTTTGATATTTAAAATTTTATTTTTAAACTACTACTTCATATTGTAAATATACCTTATTTGTATTTTTTTTTGTTTGCACTGGTTATTATAAAACAACACCCCCTACCCCCTCCTAAAACAAGAAACATAAAACCCATTGCTTGCCATTACAATTAGTTTGTATGGTAAAATAAAAATATTAAGGAAAACTTCTTTGTGATATTTTCATTTCTATTTGATAAACCCAGCTTTTCATTGTGATTTATATACATAACAAATAACTAGTTAAATATACATGACTAGTTAAACTCCTGCCTCACATATGGCTTTCAGTATATAGTCTGTTCAGCTGATTTTTTTTCTCAATGCTGTCTATATTTGAAATTAAAAAAAATATATATTTTAAATAACTGACTTTATTGATTAAAAAAAAAAAAAAGGCAATTAAAATTTTTTATTCAAATTTGTTTTCTACACTTTTAATAAATTCTTATATGTCAATGTTTGTGTTATAGAAATCAATGTTAGCAGAACATTCAAATACATTTCAATAAGGGTTAATTTCTTTATGGATTCCTAGAAAAATTTAAATTGAAAAACAGCATTAAAATTTATTTTATTTTATTTGATTTGATAGGGTATGGCATAAAGGTTTACTTCAAAAAATCTCCAGCTATGAAATAGCTAGACATGTCTTCTCGATTATGAAATCATTTCTCTTTAATAGATTTATAAGAATAGTGGTTCATAGGCAGAAATCAGAAGCTTACAGTATTAACATTGGTGTCCCTTAGGGTTCCATCCTGAGCCCAATTTTTTTCCTGATCTTCATCAATGATCTCCCAAATCACATTCTTAGATCATTCATTGACATTTCTGCAGATGACAACGCCATCTACAGTAACACTTTAAAGGCCGGTAATGATTGACATCTCTCTGATTCTTTCTCCTCTGATCATGAGTATGTGATGCAATGGGGGAAAAAGATGGCTGGTTAATTTTAATGTGTTTAAAACCAAGATTCTCTCTTCTCATCATCAACGCTCAGACCCCTATCTGGAAAAATAGTTGGATCATTCTAACGCTCCAGTAGATATCTCACTGCCAATGCAATCCTCTACCTGTATAAGAGCCAAGTACGTCTTAGGATGGAGTATTGGTGCCATATCTGGGCAGGAGCTGCTCAGAGCACCTATCCTGCCTTGACAGAGATCAAAACCAACTTTATAACCTAGTAGGTGATGCCCTTTTCTCTTCCCTACAACCTCTTTCCTCACAGAAGAGACATTGCTAGCCTGTTTCTGCTCCATCATTATTTTCATGGCAAATACTTGTCTGATCCTCCTTGCCAATCTTTCACAAAAAAGACACTCGTTTAGCTACAAGCACTATCAGTAATTTACCATCTCTATCTGTGCCTAAACCTAAACATGGAGTCCATGAAGAAAGCTTCTTTGCTAGTGTGAAACTCTGTTCCGTTGACTTGCTTTCCACCTGACTACAATATGGTTGTCTTCAAGTTCAACGTAAAATATTTTTGTTGACCCATCCCCTTAAATAATCAAATTATACCAAGTTTCTACTACTAATGATTACTACACTATTGCGCCAATGACTACCATGCACTACTCATTAATCCTTATCCTCGGGTAGCCTCTGGGCCTTGACAAGTGATGACTCCCTTGTAAAAAAAAAAAATTTCATCTTTTAAAATTCATAAAATAAGTGAAATATACATAAAGAAATGATAGTCATTTTCTTAAAATAGATTTTCTTTATTTCAGAAAAAAAAATTAAACAGCATTTTTGTGATGAATGTATGAAAAAAAACGTTAAAACATTTAAATAATTATTTTTATTGATATCTTTTTATATTTAAAATAAATGAAAAAATCTGTTTCAGTTTCTTTAAGCCATATGAGTTTTGCATTTATTTATAAGAAATGTAACGTCAAGAATATTAAAAAAAAACATTGTTTTTATTACTTGGACTCATATTGGAAATTTTAACTTTTTTTTTAATTTCAAGACAACAATTATAAAGGACTTTATTTGAAATTATTTCTGACTAGTAATATATCTTGACACAGGCAACGATAAATGAATACTTATGAATATGCCATAAGGTTTCAGTTTGCCAAATATCTTTTTGCGGCTAGAGCACTTCAAATGAAATTACCTACAGTTTTAATGAGTGCCACAGAGCCAGACACAAAATGTCATAAAGGGGCCCCGTAATAATTTTTTTCATAAAGTATATTTGTAATATGAAGTGGGGTAAAAAAAAAATATTTAAATCCATCAAAAAAAATATCAGTTTATAATACACACATTAACAAAAGCTCTATAAGACATTATTACAAAAATAAATGCAAATAAAGATTTAAAAAAGGAAAATAAATTTTTATATATATATATATATATATATATATATATATATATATATAATTACACAGGCCATCAAAAATGTTGAAAAAAAAAACAAAGAAAATTTATTTCTGAAAAAACAAAACAGAAAGAAAAAAAAAATGAAAGAAAATGAACATTGCAAATAAAATTAGAAAAAAAATTGTAAAATAAATGTTTCCTCTCCAGAGGTATCCTCCAACCAAAACGGAAAAAAATGAAAGTTCCTCTTGTGTAAGCTTCCATTTAACTTTGATCTTTTTGTTTGTATCTTTTCTGTTATAGGGAATTTGAAATATCCTTTCCTCATCCTCTCACTCCCTCCCCCAAAAGGAATCGGTTGTAAATTGAAAAAACACTTCTATTCTGTGTCTGACATCATCATTACCACCACTAAGGTTGATACACATGGATAGATACATATACAGAATTATATATAAGAAATTTTCAATGATTATAGTGCAATTTGCATTAAAAGAATCACATTTGGAGCTTAATCAGAATTTTTTGGGATATCAGAATCGAAAATTGATTTATTCCAATGTCAAAGACAAGTCTTTTGTTTTTGTTAAAAACTTAATTTTCTATTGTTAATGATAAATATTTATTGATCTTAAACTAACAGTAAAACTAAAATCTACAGATCACCTTTCCCAATTTTGTGAAGCTCAGCGGAGTTTAAAGTATTTTGTTTTGTTATAGTTTACTATTGCATTTAATGGCTTGTTGAATGTTGTTTGGTAGGATTTTCAAATGAAAAGTGCCGGAGTGTGACCGATTAGAGAAAAGACAAATTCTCTTGTTCTAAGTTTTAATTGTAAATTTCTTTGTAGAATTAATGATGAAAATAGAAGAAACACAATTTTCACTGGAAAAAGAATTGCCTCAGAATTTCTCCTTAAGTGAACAATGAGATGAAAAAGTAAGTAGATTGTAACAATAGTAACTGCAGAGCTTTTATAAAAAAGTTAAAGAATAAATCTGAAACAAATACTTCTTGAAATGAAAAAGAAAAAAAATTTGCCGCCGTGTAGATAGATTTGTAATTGATTGATGAAGGAAAATATTAAGTATATTATTCGAATCATAAAAAAAAAATGTACAAGTAAACATTTTATCCACAATATACTATTGGAGCTCAGGATGGAGCTGGTGCTAGTGTGATTGTAAGAATGATTGGAGTAAATTCAGGAAACTGCTGTGATTACTAATCAGCAGAGTGTTAGTGTTGTCGATCAAGGGAAGAATTTATCAGGCATGTATTCACAGTATGATAATGTGAAACCTGGCCAATGAAATTCAACATCAAGCAAGTGAACTGTTTGCAAAAATATATGGATATATTAGATGAATTCGAAAAAAAAAAAAAAAAAAAAAATTATAGCTAAATATCAAGAAATTTAAAAAGAACCAGAATTAGTAATTGTATCGGTATCAGGAATTTAGAACAATCAGTATTTGTATCAGAATTGGGGGAAATATTGGAATTGTCCCATCACTAATCTAAATGAATTGTCCAACTTGCAATAAAGAAAGAAAAACTCAATATTTTTAGGTAAAAAAAATAGAGCCATAAAGTATATAGAAAGTCAACAATTAAAAAAGAGGGACCTCCTTTAGCTGGTGTCGTCTGAACCAGTGAGTCAACATGTACTGATAAATCAAATCTCTATTTGAACAATATTTTTCTTTATTGACATTATTAATGTATTTTTTCTCAGTCTGTGTTTACTCAAGGACAAGTTCATTATATCATCTTCACTGACTCAGACCAAGGTTTCATAATGTCAAGAAATAAACATATATTGTTCACAATGTGAGGGATTGGAGTTATCTTTAAAGATTCTGCTTTTAATTCTATGATTTATGCAATGAGAAAGTGATAAACCAGACACCAGCATTTGAATCCTATTCAAATCTCATTTTTCTATTTTTCCAGCTCTGGAGATAAATTAACCATTTCATGTAATTATAGTATAACATGCATAAACACGAAAACAGTATTTTATAATAAATAAAGCAACCTCTCAAAATCGGAATAGTACCAAATTAAGTCAGCAGATGTTGAACACATAAAAGGCTGTTACTTTAGAAACAGATATTAGTAATAAACATGCATTGACACTTTACAGTAGTTGGATGACATTATCTAAATCCAATTTGTTGGCAAAAAATAGCAAAGAGCAACAAATCATGTAAAAGAACAAATTTTATACTTTTCATTTTGTTCATGTCAACTTTAATCCTGGATATGATAGACATTGTCACAACTCCTGGCAGGTGTTCTATGAAGCAGAATCACGGACAGAGAATGCCGTCTTTTATCATTAGTCATAAGATAGAGATAAAAGTGACTCTGTGATATATCTTTTATTGAATGATGTTGAGACTATCACTTGGTGCTGTGGTGAAAACATTGTGGAAAGATGTATTTAAGTTCTGGCTGATGCTGTTTTATGTCAGAAGTACATTCTCCACTGCTTGAGTAAGGAATATCCTCATACATCCAATGCTGGTTTGAACTGTTTGGTCGTCTGTAGGCTGACTACAGCTTCTGGCAGTGTGTTTCATGGTGCAGCACGTGTACTGGTAATGTTTTGAGGAAAGATACTAAATTATAAACTTCAAAGACTATATGAATAAAACAGATGTGTAAATATTTAACTACTGATCACATGACACTCAAATTAACAGGAATCAGTAATTATACACAAAGGATGGTTTATAACGAATAAAATCTTTGTTTGGGTTGATGAATAATGCATACAGACATATATCAGCAAGTTGAAATGCGAAATGTTAATTTCAAATGGCCCACATGTTTTTACTTCTACGCATGCTTAGATAAAATTCATTCCTTCAAATGTATTAATATTTAGACTTTATTATCTTTGTCTCGATACCAACATTGGTAGAGAATGCGGCTGGAATACTAAATGTTTTGGTTTCGATTCTAGCTGATGGTTTTTAAAAACTTTTGCGATCATGTCTTTGTATCAATAAATGCGAATATCTGCAGGAGTATTTTACGGAAAGTGGAATCAAAATATTTAACTACAGACCTGGAAAACAACTATTCTTTTTAATTTCTTACAGATTTTTTATTGTCTTTTAAGACAAAATTCCTCACGAACGAAGACAAAATTTAATGAAAAAATTCTTCCATGAGGGGACAAATTCTAAGTACAGTTTTGAAAGAAAAGCTTACTCGGGCTAATGTTAGGTTCCTGCATATTTTTTTTTTCCTCTTTTTTCCAAGTGATACATAAATATTGCTTGAGATACTGAAATTGGAAATATTTATAGTCTGGCCTAACTCTAGTAATGTTATTTTTCTTTAAATCAAATTATTACTCCTCTTCCCTATATATAATTTTTTCTCTAAATAGCTTTTCCTTTACTTCAAATAACTTCACTCTTTTTTCTGTAAATAATTTCTCCTTTTCTTTTCTTTTTTATTCGTTCATTGAGTAGATAAACAAATATTAATTTCAAACCAAAATTCTTAAGTTTTCAAATGTGTGTGTTGTGTTTTTTAGAAAGTTTTACTTACACATTTACTGAATTCAAATATTTTAAAGAAAATTATGACAATACAAAATAGGTTAATTTTAATACAAAATAGAAATTTTCATAACTAATAAAATATAAATAATCATTAAATTTTGAGAAAACAAATATTAATTTCAATGACACTTTTTAAATAATTAGTCTCTTTCACTAAAATATAAATTTTGGGGTATTTTTTTGCATTAACGACAACTCACCATTCATATTCGAAATGTTGACTTTTACAGTTTTTCAGGTAAGCTGACAATGAACATTACAATTAAATTTGGGGCTGATAAATAGTTTACCAGATATGAAAACATTTGTTATCCAACCTAAAAGCTAATTTAATCTCTGGCAGTCATTTTTTTCACAACCAAGGAATTAATAATGCATAACGGCTTTCAGAATAAGCACCCCCAACTTCCCCATGTTCAGAACAGCTTTTGGAATAAATCCTCCCAACCTCCCCCATGTTAAGAACAGTTTTCGGAATAAACACCTTATTTTTTCCAATTGGGGGTGGGGAGGTGGTGTGAAAAAATATTTGCTTTGTCGTCTGTTTCAGTTACACATGTGTACTTGTGTATTACTATGTACTGTGAAAACAAAATGTCTGCCAGGAATTACATTAACTTTTATGTTGGATATCATGTTTTCATATCTGGTAACCGACTTATCAGCCCCAAAGTTAACTGTGATATTCATTGTCAGCATACTTAAAAGCCTATAAAAGTTGACATTTGCAATCCAAAAACCGCCACGAAACTGAAATCAACTAATGAAAGGTTCACAGGAAAGCAATCGTTCAAACATAAACAGAAGTTCTCTTTATTGTCCCTCGATTTACGTTTTCAGTGGAGTCTGTGCGTCTGTTAGTCCCGACTGTTGCCAGATAACCGTTCATTAATTTTTCCTGAAATTTTGCCACAAATTGTATTTCAGATGTGCACAGTAAAAAAAACAGTTTTTTACAAAAATTCCTGTTGTACCCCAGGGGCTCAAAAGAGGTAAAAAATGGCCAAAAATGACACATTTTGCCTCATAATTTTTTGATCCATCCATTAGATTTTTTTTTTTAAATTTGGCCAAAATGTGGAGCCAGATTGTACTTAATATAAATCCAGTATGGGTGACCCTGGCAAAATTCTGGTTTGCATCCCCAGGGACTTTCAATGCTAAAGATGTCCCTTTTTGTGGCTCTTTTTTTCAAATTTCTCAACAAAAACTTTGTCTGACTATATAGTGGTTTTTTCACAGTGGTTAACTCAAATATACATGTGGTAAGGCCTGAAACTGCACCATTATCCATTTGCACTGGTATTCGGCGTCCCCAGGGTCTCAAAAGAGGTAAAAAATGGCCAAAAATGACACTTTTTGCCCTATAGCGTTTGATCCATTCATTAGATTTTCCTGAAACTTGGCCAAAATGTGGAGGCTATTGTTCTTAAAATAAATTCAGTGTGGATGACCCTGGCAAAATTCTGGTAGCATCCCTCTGAGACTTAAAAGGCTAAAAAAAACATGCCTTTTTAGAGCTCTTTTTTCATATTACTAAAGAACTTGATATGTATACCTAGATAGTAGTTTTCCATGATGCTGAATTCATATACATGTCTTAAGGCGTGAAACTGCATCGTTTGTCCATTTTCACTGGGATTTGGCGTTCCCAGGAGCTTAAAAGGGATCACAAATGCCTCCAAATTGCAAAAAAATGACACTTTTTACCCCATAACTTTTGCCCCATCCATTAGATTTTTCTGAAACTTGGAGAAAATTTGAAGGCAACGTTGGCTCTTCACACTTCTTACATTCATCATTTCTTCACTATTTTTCGTGACATCGTCTCACATGCAGCATCAGAGGACCATGCATGCACGACTTGTTTTTAAATGAAATTCAAAATTTGAATTTGCTCAAGAACAATAAATTTTATAAAGTTTATGTTCGTCCACCCCGCATAGGTAAGAAGTGCTAAGCGGCAGTTGCCAAGTCATTACAATATTGTAAGTATAATTCTATTCTTTTTACATTGTATTCCAAAATCATCCTACACCAGAACTTAACATTATTAATATTTAATTATAATATTACTATAAGTTACCCTTAGAAAAAAAGAGAGCTAGGTTTAAGAAAACTTTATAGTCTGCAATGTGGTTTATTTATCAAACAAAATGCTGCTGTCCTTGGAAGCTGAACGTTTAATTTGGTCCCAAATTCTTTCTTTCCATTAAAAATGTGATATGAAAATCCGGCACTTCTGTAATACTGCGTGGAAATATTATAAGAATACATTTATTTGATGATCAATCTGCAGCACTTTCTCAAATCACTTCCTTTTCATTGGCACTGGTTCAATAACATTGAATAGAGATCTTCAATTGCACAAATTACCATGTAACTTCAATTGGTGACCTGATAACTAAGGTTTTCCCAGATATTGCTAAAAAATTTCCATTTAATGGCTTTGTGAAAAAGCAATCTTGGTCTCTAGAAATGATGTTGTCAATATGGTTCATATTGTTTGCAAGAGTTGTGTGATTGTGTTATTAATGAAGGTAAGGCAGAAGAATTTCCTGTAGAATTCACTACAACCACCTGGAATGACACATAACCTGATATTGAAGGGAAGAGCTCCAGTTATATTAAATCTTGATTCGCCTAAAGTGTAATGACACACGGTTAGCAATAAAATCTTTGAAAACTAATATTCTGGAAGCCATTATAATAACTGGAGATTTTAAGAGTGAAATTGTTAATTCCTTGGATTCTCCTTATTCCGTCTGAGATGCCATTTCAGTTAAAACTAGTGTTGGAGCGATTAATCGGAATCGGAAAAATTTGAGCTCATTTTCCGATGCCAAAACCGATTTCTTAAATTATCTTTTTTTATTTGATTTTGATTTAAGAAACATCTTCCACTGCTTGTAGTAATAATAAAATAATAAATATCTATTAATTTAAACTTCCAGTAAGACTAAAATCTCTAGATCACCCCCCCTCACAAGTGTTTTTATATTTGAGAAAATCTATGCACATTTAATGTGTTTTTACAGTAATCGGTAAAAAATAACAATTTTATAGTTAAATATTTAAAGATTTATAAAGAATTGAAATCAGTAATCGTATTGGAATCGTCCCATCACTAGTTAAAACGTTTACAATTACTAATAAAATTAGTTTTGCCATGTCTATAAATAAAGTTCAAGGATAAAGTCTCAAAGTTGTTGATCTTAATCTTCAGACGACGTGTTTTTCTCATGTCCAGTTGCATGTTGGTTGTTCATGCATTGGAAGTTCTGAAAAACATTTACACACCTGTTAGAGGTCACACCCAAAATGTTGTTTATGTAGAAGCTCTTCAAATTTAATTGAAAAGCTCATACATTTTGTACATTCGTCTTAGTTTATTTTGAATCAGTTCATATGCGTGTCATGGTATAGTGGTAACATCACCAGCTTTGAATGCTACAGTTTTGCTTTCGGTTTCGATTCTAGTTGATGGCACCCAAATACTTTTGTTTTTACTTTTGAAATCATGACTATAATATATACGAAATCTGGACAAATTAAAATATCATATTTAAGCGTATTTTATGACCAGGTAAAGCCAGCCCCCCCCCCCCTTCGCTAGTCTTTATATATATATATATATATATATGAAACTGATTTTTAATTTAATTAAATTTTGATTTTTAAATTTAAAAAATTTTAAAACTTTTAAATTATAAATCACATTACTTAATATTGAATTAGCTCTAGGACATTTAACTATCGAGCTTATTATATATCTAAATTACAACGAGCATTTCCTGTATTTTAATTAAACTAGTAATTTCACTATTACATTAAAATACACTTAGCTCTTTAGACTATTATTCTAATCTCCTTTAAATTATATATATATATATATATATATATATATATATATATATATATTTGTACATTATATAGTATATATATATATATTTGTACATTATATAGTATATATATATATATTTGTACATTATATAGTATATATATATATATTTGTACATTATATAGTACATATATATATATATTTGTACATTATATAGTACATATATATATATATTTGTACATTATATAGTACATATATATATATATATTTGTACATTATATAGTACATATATATATATATTTGTACATTATATAGTACATATATATATATATATATTTGTACATTATATAGTACATATATATATATATATATTTGTACATTATATAGTACATATATATATATATATTTGTACATTATATAGTACATATATATATATATATTTGTACATTATATAGTACATATATATATATATATTTGTACATTATATAGTACATATATATATATATTTGTACATTATATAGTACATATATATATATATATATTTGTACATTATATAGTACATATATATATATATATATTTGTACATTATATAGTACATATATATATATATATATTTGTACATTATATAGTACATATATATATATATATATTTGTACATTATATAGTACATATATATATATATATATTTGTACATTATATAGTACATATATATATATATATATTTGTACATTATATAGTACATATATATATATATATATTTGTACATTATATAGTACATATATATATATATATTTGTACATTATATAGTACATATATATATATATATATTGTACATTATATTATATATATATATATATATTTTATATTGTACATTAAATAATTAAAACAAAAGGAGATTTAACAGTTTTCAGATATGCACTATAAAATAATAATTGCAACTAGCAGGACCTGTGGAAATTCCACAGCAGACTCTTTCATATATTGATATTGGCATTCTGTGGATGCACAGCGTAAATGGAGACCCCCTGATATTATTGTACCTATTTACAATGCCTCCCCACGGGACACAGTTAGACACAAGGGTCGTTTTTTAACGTGGTACAAAAATAAAAATTGTCTCAGTCGTAAAGGATTTTTCCTCCACTGAAAGAGAATGAGAAATGGAAGTGCCGCATCTGAAGATCAGATACTCTTATTAAAACTGCAAAAGTATTTATCTAATCTAGCATAACTTGGTCATAAAATACACTTAAATATATTATTTATGCAGATTTCGTATATATTATTATAGAGCCAATTTTCTATTGATTCTTAGATATTATAAAGTTGTGATTTCAAAAATAAAATATATCCATATGACTTTGGTGCATTAGCTTGAATCAAAATCAAAACTTATGAAGAAAAAAAAAAAAAAATATATATATATATACATTGACTTCCTTCAGCTATAACCAAAACCAAAACTTACGCAGAATTCTTGGTACAATTATTTATTACTAACAGTACCCGCTAACCGGTGTTGCCTGGTGGAAGTGGGCCCCCCCCCTCCCTTGAGAAAAATTATAGTACGTTTGTTGTTGCTGCTTCCCACCCCCACCTCCTCATACTACAAACGGCTTTTGGAATAGATAGCCCAACTCATGGTAAAAACGGCTATTGGAATGTTAAGAATGAGTGGCTGGCGGTTGCTGTAGTTTCTTGCTGTTTACAAGTTTCATCTGTTAAGTTTTCTACACTTTAACTAAGTTCATAATTAAATCTAAATTAAAGCTGGGTGCTTAGATCATATTTTAAACCGTAGAGGATGAAATGGCGACCCCCCCCCCCCATAAAATGTATTTTGTAAAATCGATTTTATAGTTAATTTAAGAATGGGGAAAAACAGAAACAAATAAATAATTGTTAACAAAGGCAGTAAAACTCCATCCCTGTATTTAAAAAAAAGAGAGAAAATGAAAATAAACCCAGAAAAAAAAAAAGAAAACAAAGCCAACTGTTGGATTACAATAGTTGGCTCAAATAATTGTTAACAAAGGCAGTAAACAAATTCAGTCCATGTCTGTCAAAAAATAAGGGAATAAAATTTATAACATAACAGAAAGTATATAAATGAAAATAAACCCAGAAAAAAAAAAGAAAACAAAGCCAACTGTTAGATTATGATAGTTGACTAGAATGTAATTATATATATCTTTTGGTAATGGATGACAGATAAATTGGTGTAGTGTTCGTTAACTAAAGGGAATATTTTCATTCCAATAATCCATGAATAGGGGAATGGCTCGTGTCAGGCAATCAAAATGTGAAGAATAAGTACGGGGAGACGTTAGTATTTTTAGTGTAGAAGAATGGAACGTAAATGCTGTCAAATAGTGAATAGATCAGTTACGTAGGAAGGGATCTAAATTTAAGTCCCCTGTGAGTATAAATATGTGGTGTAAGCGGGTGACGGCGGGAGTACTTGGTGGAGAGGGGGGAAAATGGGAACTACTTCATCTGTAGGTTATGATAATGACGTCGCTCCAAGGATTAAACCTAATGTTTTAATATTACGAATTAATGTGTCTAAAACGTCCTATAGCTAAATAAGGTAATGGCTAATAGTTTAAACATAATAAATTTGTATGTGCCATCTTGTAAACCTACGGTATTTTGGTTCAGAGCGGAAAAACTCTTTTATTATATATAGGGACAAGAAATGGAAGGTCATAACAATTAAACAACAGTCACTTGGAAGAAAAAAGATATAGGCATGACTCACAAAATCGTATTAATATATAGATTCTTAAATCCTATTTTGAAGGAAGAAAGAATAAAAGATTAAACTTAAACTAAAAAAGAGAATTAAGGCTACTGGTGTGACCTCTATAAAATAAAATGCTCCTACCTCATAGAGGATGTTGAAAAAGAAGCCATTATGAATTAATGCTTTGTTCAATCAATAAGATAATTATGTATGAGGACGGAATACTCAAATATATCAAATACAACCTGGTAACGCCAGGTACTTCAGCTAGTTATTAAATAACAAGAAAGAATTTATAGATTCATGCTGGGCTATTTTTGTGTTTTTGTCATGAATAATTTTCCTCGTATAAAGTCAATATTTTGTCAGTTCTTTTGGAGGATCGTTGCAGCTTATTGTACAAAACAATCAACTTTGATTTAATTCCTTCCAACAAATGCTTTTTATCAGTTCAGAAATGTTTTCATGTGGATATCTTTAAAAAATAATAACTCTGTATTAATACAGACTTTGAAACAAAATGTAATATTTTGAAAGAAACAGAACAAATTGCAAAAACACTATCATGCAACGTCAAGTAGGTACAATAGTAGTAGATAAATACTTGCTGTTTAAGATGTTATAAAAAGATGTTGTGCTTGATTTAATACTGAAAAAGAAATGTTGCTTATTCCATTTTACCTCAATATTTAAACTTGGTTGAAAAATAAAATAAGCAAAACTGTACAAAAAGATGTACTCATGCACTAAGTTAAAAAAAATAAAAAACAAAATTATGCAAATTCATCCAGTATTTTTGTTGTGAAAATAAATAAATTGATAGTTGAATTCTCATCGGCCATTTTTCACCGTCATTAAGGGACATAAGTCAAAATTTAAGAGTCAACACAATGTAAATAAGAGATGGGTTACTTGATAAATTAATTGTAAATTACAGTTGATTAAAACAATTAAAATGTAATGTTTTTCAACATTCAATCAATGATAAGTTATGCGTCGAGACAGGAAGTCCGAAATGAGAAAAAAAAATAAAAATAAAAGAAAAATGTTTCTTTCTAGACAGCTTTTAAAAATTTACTTGTAAACTGTTGTGACCTTGAAAAGCCAATAATAAAGAAAATAACACTGTAGTATATTTACAAAAGTACAAAAACAGTATGTATCTGCATCTGATATTGTGGCTATGGCTGCCACCAATGCTACGACACTTAGTTGTGACTCTATTCATAGTCTCAAGAAGAGTCCATCTACACCTGAAATAGAGTAGATTGGCATCACACCATAAGATTTATCTTTAGATATCTCTTTATTCCTCTTTCTCACAAATCCATCTTAGCTCGATTTTTCCAGTGTACATTTTAAGGCTAGCATTGTGAACGTTGTTCTCTTCTAGTTCTTCAAGTGTGTGGCTTGTGAAGCATCCTTGGCAAAAACAAAGTGATTAGTTTGAAAGTCGTCCAACACATGTTAGTATGTAAAGCAGACATAAAGCTGATATTCTATGCCACCCTCTCTCGCCCTCACCCTACTCTCTCCTTCTCTGTCCTATGAACTCACTGTTTTCGTTTGTCCCTCTGGAGAGCAAGTAAAGGGGAACTCACATAAAACATCCAAGAACAACAATATTGCTATTTTTTATTTTATTTCATTTTTTTTTTTATTGCATTTTCACCTAAAACAAGGCACAGTAGCCGGCTACATCAAAGTGGCACTATCTGGGATATAAATTGCAGGTATACTATGTAGGGAGGTAAGCAGTAAGATGTTTGAACTTCTGCATGTCATTACAGTTGGGGGAGCAGGAACCCGGTAGGGAATTTTAAAGTCTGGCAGTTCTGGGGAAGAAAACCTGACATCTGGGGATCTCTACTGTGTATGGATAGAACTTTGCTGCTTGTCGGGTTTGTTGGAGGTATTTACGTTGAGGGGGCACAACGGCTTGTTGTTCGTTGAAGCATCCACTATTAAAATACTTGTAAAATAGGCAGAAGGGTGCAACATTTCGTCGATGGGACAGAGGTTGAAACTTAGCTGACAGTTCGAGGACGTATCAAACCCTGTCCAGGAGTGAGACTAGTAGCAGATGCAACAGCCCAAATATGGCAACAATACTCCATTCGTGGGCGGATGGTGGCCTTGTAGAGGTACAAGATACTTTCAGGCGTAAGTAACTTTTCATCATGGTAGATAGAGCCCATCTTCCTTGCAGCAGCCTTGGCAATGCCCTTGATGTATCTGTTCCAACTCATGTTCCCTGTGAACGTTAAGCCGAGAAGTTTGAATGAAGTACTTTCAGGTAGCTATTGGTGGTTGAGAAGGTTTCTTGTAATTATTAAAGAAAACGAGCTTAATCTTGGCAGCATTGAACGTGACCATCCACTTTTATTTTGTTACATTATTGCATATACAAGAAGAAACAAATTAGAACTTTAGTGACTACCAACTAGACATCACTATCTAATGAACCAACTAATATGTTAGACAGTTGTTTCTGCTGATGAAGATGATAGTTCAATGATTGAAGTTAAAAAGAATAATGAATCCCTAACAACATCCCAGGAAGAGCCTGGACCATAGCTGTGAATCAGATGGCTAGATAATGCCTTCCTACTGACATGGGAATCTCCCCATTTGAGGCCTATCCTAGTTCCAGTGGAAAACACTCAGTCACCCGAGATGAAGAATCGGATGATCAAAAGATGCCATGATCTGATGGAGGCCACAAAACTAATTCAATGATCTGTGAATGTGCAGAAGACCATACGTTGCAACCACTGCTTTATCTGTCCTCTGCTGCCCAACCTGTACAGCTTGAAAGATCTTGCAAATAAAAACCAACCAAAATTAATTAAAAAAAACAATCAAGACAGTTCTAAGAAAAATGGCAAAGTAAAGTACAGATATACTGGTTTAAAAAACTTACGTTACATAAAATGTTACAGCCAAACCTGAAATCTATACCATATTTGATGAGCAAAGAAAGAACTAGAATTATGCAAAAAGACACCGAAAAGGGAATAGTTCTAAGAAATAGACCAAAATCTGCATATCAATCATATGGAAAATCTTAATGACATAATTGAATCTTTAGGCAGGCATTCAAATGTAATTCAGAATATAAAAGTTTGCCTTACAAAAGATGAAAGGGAAGGGATGAAATTATCCAACCATGAGGAAATGGGAGCACTTAATGGACATACAGTATCTGGGAGTTTTGGAAGCAGACGTTATTAAATTAAGAGAAATAAAAGATTGTAAAAGAATATTTGAGAAAAATAAGAAACTCCTAGAAACTTAAGTCATTTAGTAGAAGCCCCATAAAAGGAATAAACACTTTGACAGTGCCTCTAGTAAGGTACTCTGAACCATTCATAGTCTAGACAAAAGAAGAACTCAGACACTCCTGAACCAGAAGACTAAAAACTACTGAATATGAACAATGCACTAAACACAAAGGAGGATATTGACACAATTTAGGATATCTCCTCCTTTTTCTCCTTTTTACTTAGAAGTAAAAAAAGAGTGAAGGAGTGGAAGACTGGTAGATATAAAACACTGTAAGAAAGAAAATATGGAAAAATACATGTTCTATATGTTTATATACGTAGATCTGGAAACAAATGCTGAGCAACATTTCTTTATTGTAAACACAATATTGTTGTTCATATGGGATATGATAAACACTATTCGTATGACAGGATCTCAAATAAAATAAACCTGTAGTTGTTTCATTTCATGTTTTTAGTGTATGCAATACATGAACACTGATTAAAAAGATTTTCCCAAATCTCAATACTCCTTATGTCAAATCTTGAGTCTGTAGACCGAAAATTGACAGAGTTATTTGGTTATTTGGTAGGGAAGTGTACACAGACAGACAGACAGACACACACACGCACACATTTTCACTTTTATAGATATATAGATATTCTTGGCGGGCGGGGGGGGGATTGACCTAGCGCAATAAAGGACCGATTGAATAAATTCACAATGATTTAAATTTGTAATTATAAAAGTGTCGGCTGCTACAAAATCATTTTATTTCAATTGCATGCACTTATCGAACTGGCGAGTGTTTTGTAACTATTTTGGACTTTCACCCAACAATTTAATAAACAAAAAGATATATTGTATTGTAAAACTTGAATATAACTGGAAAATACTATTTAAAAAATAACATGCTAATATAAGTGCATACACACCACTTCATTTGACATATTTATATTCCAAAGGACCGTTTGAATAAATTCACAAGAAGCTAAATTTAAAGTGCTGTGCAATTATTTTAAAAAAATAATAATAATTTTACTTTCAGTTTGTGCTGTATTTCTTTAATCTATCTATCTTTACTCTATGAATTCGTTTTTCTTTTGTGTGTATTGATATTCATATTAAAACCCCTCTTTTCTATTTATTTAAAAAGAAAATACAATTTTCTTATATCTTGGTTGTGGAATTGCATTCACTAGTAAAAGATCTAGCTAATTTGCATATTCTTTTAAACATTCATTTTAATTAATTCTCTATTAGTTGCTTCGGTTTTCTAATGGGATAATCATCTTTAGTTAACTATTACGTGTAATTCTATACATGCAGATATTCTACATAATTTATACTTGCATAATATTTGCATAAAAAGTTTATAGTAAACACAAAATTGTTTCCATATATATTTATGTATACGTATATATTTTTGTTTAACAAATTTTGCCTACAAAATTCCTCGTAGAGTTTTTGGTCTACAGACATGAAACTTAATGTATAAAGTATTTGAATCCATGCAAAACTTTATATTTGGGTTTTAGCCCGGAAAATCCGTGCAAAAGTGGGAAAATTAAAAAAAAATGAAATTTGCCAGGTGAAGGTCAAACGCGGGCATTATGAATACATAACGTAGTAGCTATTGGTTCATGTTTTAACTTTTAGCCTTGCAGTAAACATGTTTTCATAGCCCAGTCATTTACGGCAGAGACAAAATAACTCGTGAGCTGAACGTTTTGGTTTTGATTCTCGGTGGTGGCGCATGAGTCTTTTTTTATACTTTTTAAATCAATACTATATATTGCATCCGATCTATCTATCTATATATATAAAAGTGAAAATGTCTGTCTGTCTTTTCTCTATGGTAGTTAAGGAAGACGGAAAAGACAGAAAGGCATTACTTTACATATTCACACTTTTTAATATACACATATGCACATAACCTTATGAACAGTACATAGGGCCCGAGCAAAGCCGGCAGAACTGCTATCTATCTATATATCTATAAAAGTGAACGTGTCTGTGTGTCTGTCTGTATGTCTGTCTGTGTACGCAATAACTCTGTCAATTTTTAGTCTACAGACTCGAAATTTGATATACAGGGTACTGAGATTTGGGAAAATCGATGTGATCGGTTTTCAGCCAGAAATTTGGCTGTTAAGGGGTCAAAGTTCAACGATTTGACCTTTGAGTACTCTACCAAACTCCTCTGACAATTTTGGGTCTAAACACTTGAAATTTTAGATATAGATTCCTTGGACATGGATGTAACTTAATAACTTGATTTGAGCCCCAAATAATAAATGTAAAGGGATCATAATAGGGGTCAAATTTAAAAAAATTGACCTTTTTTTTTTGTTTTTTGTTTGTTTGTTTTTTTTTCTTTTTTGCTCAGCATACACCTCCAAACACCCGAATAACGCCGGGAACCCATGTTAGTATATATATAAATGTGAACGTGTGTGTCTGTGTACATTTTCCAACGCAATAACTCTGTCAATTTTCAGTCTACAGACTCGAAATTTGATATACAGGGTACTGAGATTTAGGAATATCTTTGTAATCCATTTTCGGCCAGAAATTTGGCTGTTAATGGGTCAAAGTTCAACGATTTGACCTTTGAGAACTCTACCAAACTACTCCAACAATTTTGGGTATAAACAATTAAAATTTTAGATATAGGTTCCTTAGACATAGATCTAACTTAAAAACTCGATTTGAGCCAAAAACAATAGCTGTTAAGGGGTTATAATAGGGGTCAAAGTTAAAAAAAATTTGAACTCTGCGGGCTTTATCAAATTACTCAGACAATTTCTGGTCTAAACATTTGAAATTTTACATAAAGGGTATTCAGAGATAGGGCAACTTTTTAATCGGTTTGGGTCGAAAATTTTTAGTTACCAATATATAAATGTATGTATGTATGTATGTTTGCATGTCTGCCTAAAATTTTCGACAGAGGCGACGGATTTTCACAAGATCAGTTTTGAAGTTCGACCTTTCAGACGATAAATATCGAAAAATTGGCTAAAAACATTAATATCATCACCTTCAACTGGGCACTTTTCTACAGTGGGGGGTGGGGGTCGCTTTTTTCGCCGATACTTTTGAAAGTCATCCTCTCCTTTCGCTTGTCTAGCCTTAATTTAAACCTACGTTACTTCCAGTTTGGCGGTGGTTGTAACAGCAAAGACGTCAGGGTTTTTTCCCCGTTCTTTTCCTTCTTCATGGTACGGATACAAGCCTGCCTTTCCTACTACCACTTTTTTTTTTTTTTTTTTTTTTTTTTGCTCAACATACACATCCGAACACCCTGGCAACGCCGGGCTGAAATGCTAGTTTTGAATAATTTCACAATTATGAATAAATTTGCGTGTACTTTAAAAAAGTAGTATTCCGTCAGTTGTGCTTTATTTTATTATTTTATTTACTACCGTAATCACGTGAATATAATTTTAGCAGACGAAATATTGGGAGACAGAAGGGCCAGGAGAACCCTATTTCGTTATATTTCTTACTGAAATGAAAAATAATTGTTAATTAGTTTATTTTTTCTATGCGTACGCGAATCATGAATATAATGCACCAAAAAGGAAATGAAAAAAAAAAAAAAGGAAGAACACAACACCGAAACATATAAATATAATAATTAAGTTGGTTTTCAGGCTAAGTGTAGTATATGTTCTGATGATGCACCTTCATGTTAACATAACAAGAACATATGTACAAAGAAAACACACACACACACGCACGCACACACACACACACACACACACACACACACACACTGAAACTAATAAAGCCACGTAAACTTGGGCACGTGTGTGTTGGTGTTTATATACATACGCACATGTGTGTGTATAAACACCAACACACATGTGCCCAAGTTTACGTGGCTTAATTAGTTTTATGGTACACACACACACACACACGAACACATACCCATGAACACACACGCACGTACACAAGGACGCACTCAATAAAAAAAAAACACATACACATGTATTGTGAGAAATTCCATTTACAACGCCATGTTTCTTCGTTTTAAACCACCTACGCACAATTCTAGTAGACCATCTGTGAGTGGTTAATTTGTATGAGCCAAGTTAATTACTTGGCACCTTTTTTTTTGTAATCTTCTTTTCCTTTTCAGTCCACGATGAACACTCAGCATGAATTGACTCACCAAAGAACGGCTCTGAGAAGAATGCCTTATCGAGAATTGAGCTGCCACAATTTCTTCACGTTATATCACCTAAATGTTTGGTGAATTAAAGGACTTGAATCTCTACAAGCAGAGACACCTTATATTGTACCAAAGATATCCTAATTAGAGGATGCCCTCTTTGGAACATTTTCATCATGTTTATATCAACTAAATATTTGCATTTTTCTCAATTCAATTAGAGTCCCAAGGGACTCGATTTATGCCCAATTAAAGGAACCAGAATTCTTGCCGAGAACACCATGAATTACCATGGATCCTTCCAAAGGAAATATG
Source organism: Euprymna scolopes (assembly GCF_053919585.1). NCBI lineage: Eukaryota > Metazoa > Mollusca > Cephalopoda > Sepiida > Sepiolidae > Euprymna > Euprymna scolopes. Next base: position 58,982,567 of record NC_136502.1, read on the forward strand.
AACTACCACTCCACCATAAGGAGTTAAACTATCGGCTCTCTATTTGAGAGGCAAAAATGGCCCACCGTTTTGCAATGGACTATACCAGGGCCAATAACTTTTCTTTACTGTTATAACTGAATAAATTTTGAGTTTAAAGGTATGGCTTTTGTAATTTGTGGATTTATTTTGCCTCTGCCAGGGAGTATTGAGTCTGTGAGATTTATTTCTTACAGTATGTATGTATATACATGTGCACATGTATGTGTATAAGCACAAATACGTGTGCACAAGTTTTTGTGGCCTATTAGTTTAATCGCACACACACACACACACGCACACACACACACACACATGCACAAAAACACGCACACAAGTAAACAAAAACAAACACACGCACACACACACACATGTATGTGTATAAATACAAACACGCATGCGGAAGCTTATGTAGCCTATTAGTTTAATGGCACACAAACACACAAACACACGCACACACACCCACAACAACAACAACTTTTTTTTTTTGAGATGTAAATACATGTGTAATGCATTGTCGGTGTGTTTAATGCCATAAGTAATAAGCCAGAAGGTTTCTCTTTCGTATGTATTGAAATATAAGTAAGCATTTGGTTTTGAGGCTGATAGCGTTAATCGTGAATGTAGGAATACTTAGAGTTTAGGCAATCAAAATGCAGAAAATACAGCAAGGGAGACCTTAATTATTTGTATATATGAAAAGTGATAAGAATATGCGATGTGTATGAATTCAGTAGCCAGTTAATTGCGGCATAGATACAAGAAAGTAGGAAAAAGTATAAATTCATGCAGTGAAGAATGGGGTCGTAAGAGGACTTATGGAATAGTGGGAAAAATAGGAACTACTTCCTTAAAGATAATGGCGATAGTGATGATGCCGCTTCTAGGATGTAATGTATGATTTTATTATGAAGCCTAAATGTGCCTGTAATGAAGTTGTCAAGTTACAGAATTGTAGTGGCTAATAGTCTCGACATAATAGATTTGTATGTGGCATCCGCTGTTGCGAACCTACAGAATTTTGATGCAGAGGGGAAAAACTGTACCACTTTTATTATATATAAGAATAAGCCAGTAAAAATAGCTGCTAAGGGATCAAATTCAAAAAATTGGAACTTGGCAGGCGTAAGTCAGCTTAAAGTGCTCTTGTAGACATGCATATATGCAAATATATGTTTAAACGTTCACGTCGGTTTACTTTAAACTATTTCTCAAATCGTAACAGAAAATATTTTGGTTTCGATTTTAGTTGATGGCACCCAATCATATCTTTTCTTTTTACTTTTGAAATCACTACAATATAATAATCAATAGAGAATTGGTTCTATAATAATACATACGAAATCTGTGTGAATTAAAATATCATATTTAAGCATATTTTACAACCGGGCAACACCAAGCACCCTACTAGTGTGTGTGTGTGTGTATATATATATATATATATACACTGATGCACACATTTCCTAATATTTACGAAAACAATGAAGACAGCATAAATATTTAAAGGTCAAATATATTATTTTTTTTATCACACTCTTCAATCCCCACCCCCACCCATCCTGAACATACATCAGGCACTTCACATACACATCCTCTTTCCTATTGACAAAAATGCCTACCAGTCACCTTGAACTATCAGAAAGGTCATTGGCTTATAGAAGGCTTGAAAATTACTACCAGGTACAACAGCTATTATCAAATAACTGCTGCCCCCCCCATATTAACCCACTACCAATATTCATTGGTAAATTTTCTTTAGCTTTTTTCTGACATGTAATATTCCATTTAATACATTGTTTAGGTGGAGTTGTAGACCTCAACAAGAAAAAGTGAAACGAAAAGAAAAAGATAAGAATAAAAAAGAAAAAATGCAAAAGAAAAAAAAAGTTTTTTCCTAAATATTTATGAGAGAATTATGTTTATTTTATTGGGTTGATCAAAAAATAACCATTTATTTATTGAGATTATGTAGAGGACATTTAGTGAACTTTTCACCTCACCAAATTAAATACTGACGTCAAGTGCCTTCGAAATTTCTCTAACACTTTTATGTGAATTTTACACAGCCATTGCCTTCAAACAATCATTGTCAAAAATGCATTGCTGTCCTCTACCTTATGACTTCAAAGATTTCATTGCAAAATTTCTTAAACCATCTTTGTGCATGTTACATAATTCGTATGTAAAGAATGAACGATGTTGGAATGATTGACGGATTAGAGGCCAACAGACGATTCCAGTGAGTAAGCAGAAATTAAGAATATGACTTTCGAAAAAGTGAATTCTGGTCTATTTTATGCCAGACCCTTGAGCATAGCAGTTACAAAATTTGTACCTCTTTAAAACCCCAATAAAGATAGGGCAGACAAACAATAAGAAACTAGCATAAAATGGTGCCCCAAGCCATCTTTCTGTCTTTCTTCTTTTTGACAAATCTCTTAATGCATATCTACCTCTGATCTCTGTAGCTATTTGTTATTATTAAGTTAATAAATCCTCTATTGAAAAAAAGCCTCATACATTGATGAGTGAGGTGTACCAAGCACAGTATGTATACACACTATAGAAGATGTGACATGTAATATATTGCATGATTACTTCAGGACTTTTCTTCCCAGACTTTTTTTATATTGTAAACTGATTTAGAAATATCATGACTGAGTTTGAACTCATGCAAGAAAAGCATTTCTTCTTTTTAATTTTTTATATTACAAAACTAAGTGTATGGAAAGCAAGAAAGTGACAAACGAAAAGGTTGAGTTTAAACGTTTTATTTAAAGTTTAAACAACCATGAAATGAACTGTTTGGTGCGTCAGAATAATTTGACGGTGGTGGCGGCAGTGGGGCATCAGTAGGACTGCTGGTCGAGTGTTTACATGAACTCGGCCACGATCTAAGTTATTGTCAGGCTAAGGTTGGGAGTGGCAATGGCAGGAACGTGGTTTAGCGTTCTGGTGTCTGGGATACAGGTGCGGCGATCCTTAATAGCTGGTGTCACTGGTGAGGGGGTTGATGGCTGTTGGCTGGTGAGCTGTAGTGATCTGGCGGCAGCAGTGACGGCGGAAGAGGGGTAAACTTCAAGGCTTGCTGTCTAGTATCATGAGTGGTATGGCAGCGGCGCAGTAATTTCAATAGCTGGTGTCGTTGGCTGGTGAGCTGTGGTGATCTGGCGGTGTCGGTGCCGGAAGAGAGGTAGTCTTCAAGGCTTGCTGTCCAGTATCATGAGTGAGATGGCGGTGGTGCAGTGGCGGCGGCTGTGGCGCAATAATTTCAGTAGCTGGTGTTGCTCACGAGGTGTTAACTGTTCTCTTGATTTGTTGGAAATTGTTCTGCAGTCATTTACATTACTCAGCTCCTATTTTTCTTTTCTCTGGTAGAAGAAATATAAAAAACGAACTACAAATAATGCCATTATTTGCTTTGGGAGTTTAGTTTACTTTTTCTAGCAATTTATTTTTTAAAAATCGCCTGATCACTTTGACGTTGTATATCCAAAAGGGCCAGAATTGATCTCGCTTCTCTGTCAGATACTGCTTCCCATGACGTTATAGACGGCACAATAGCCATTATTCTAGTTTGCTAACTTTTAGTGGAATTTCTCACTACTCGAACATTATGCTTACTCTAGTCTCATATTATCTATATCGTTTGGACTACTGCTTTCATCTTGGAAACTATTCTCACAGTATTTCAGATGATGTGACTTCTGACCTTCTTCAGATACATCATGCCAAACTCAAGAAATTTTATGTGAAACTCGGTAATCTGTACAGAATTTTGAACAAAACCCTTTAGGATTAGTTTGTTCTTGTTCCCTCATCCTTAAATATATTTTTAATATGGAACATACTAAGGATTAAACCTTCAACTTACTGAAGATTTGCTTAGAACTGATTATTACTTACCACTTATATTCATTGTGCCTCTGCACACTCGACTCTAATCTTGCAACCAAATTATTTTTAAGTGCAACTGATGAATGTAACAATGCTTTTTGAATTCAGTAAAAAATTTATTTTGTATCTGAAATCCTCTGTACTGGTTTTTCTGTTAACACTATCATATTATTATATTATTATACTAAAGATGAGTTTATCAACGTCTATTTCTGCAAAGCTTTTTTTCCCTTATATTTTATCACATAAAATATATGTTTAAATATTCCTCAGTTTTTAGATTTATTTATGTCTGAAAAAAAAAAAAACAACAACTTTCGTATTAATTGTTCTAATTAATCACCAAGTGATCCATGTCATTTTCATCCTCACTCACTCACTCACTGTATGATGTTTAAGTCGCCCCCCTCTTTTATTTTATATATCTATCACTTTTGCTTCCATCATTCTTTCTTTGTTTAATAACAGTCGAAAGTCATGAAGGAAGATAAAGAATAAAAGTATTGGAATATCACCACAAGTAGTAATAATATTTGAATCGTAACAAAAAGAGGTAAAGAAAGAGATAGAGAAAGTAGAAAGAGACTAATTTTGGATTTTGTCTTTTTAAAAATATTTAACTGGCTCTGCAAGCACTTATTCCTGATTCTAACGCAAACTCAATTCTTGTATATGCACATATATTAAATAAGTGTAAGTCTAACTGCCAACTATATTCGTATCACCATACTTCAAATTTGTGCAGCACATCTGAATTAAAAGTGTAAAAAAATGGCAGATGAAGGACATGTGACACTATAGTCGACTGCCTCCAAGTGCTAGGAATTAGGAAAGAGAAAAGAAAAAGGAAATATAACTAAAGAAAATTACTTAGATTATTGAGTAACAAAAGAAATAGGAAATAGAATTTATCAGAAGACAATAGATAGTAAGGTAACTAAAAGAAACTTCACATGGGATTGCTGATTAAGATGTGACAAATGACTGTAACAAGAGATCATCGAACAATTGACCTGAGATATATTTAAATTTGGTTTTTGGATACTTTAGATTTGACAATGAGTTTTATGCTGAGGATTAGCAAGGGATTTTATGATATTTTACGACAGTAGTGAGTTGGACACTTTATGACACTACACTTAATGGGAATTCAAGGGGACGCTTGAAGAGTTGAAGTTTGGGCACAGTTGGAGCCAGATCATGGCTTGGAGCAGATGGGGAAATGAATTGTCCAACCAACTGAGAAACCTAGCCTTGAAAGGAGATACAGATGTGGGCCTTAGCATGTAGAGAGTCTGTGGTGACAAATACACTTATCATCCAACCAATATATCAGAGTCTGTATTTTATTTTTATACTTGTAAGCCTGTGTGCTACAATGAAGATAAATGAAAATTCACAACATGCAACATTGGGGTTAGTAGTGCTACTGAGTAGGATAACACGTGGTGTCATAGATATAAGATTGGTCGTCCTGCACCAAATCATACAAATTTCCAAGTGTACACTTGTGGGAGGTGGAGAAGTTGACATTAATGCAGTGTGGACTGGTCACTATGGATACCATGTTTCTGTCTTGTAAGTCCCATAGTAAAACATCCACTACATATGTTAACGACCTTCACTATTTTCCTGCTTGATTATATAAAGAGAAAGGGATGCCAACAAACATCTTGTATCGTTTTTGACTTCCTTCTGTACACTATCTAATCACCCTCTTTGATTTGTTGACATGTGCTTTCATGGTGAAAATGTTCATTTCTTCAAATCTAATTTTCTTCCAGGTCTTAGAAAATCCAGCAAGAATTAACAATATAACATGATACATAGCAGTTCACTTTTTTATTAAAATGTCTTTCAGGGAAGACATTTTATGGACCAGGTATGTTTGTTTATAATCCAGAATAATAGAATGCCATCATTGCTGCCAATGACAATAAGCGGACTGTTATGGGAGGAGAAATCAGTATTTTTGAATCAAATTTGATCAGCACAAACCAAAGACCAAGCAGAGGAAGAAATGGATATCAAAAGGTTACACTCGATAGCAAAAACAGTCACATGACTGACACGTCACGAGTATACATACTAACAACTTCCATTTTGTTTTTATTACAATCAAGAGAAAACTTAATTTTTTCACAACAAAATAGGAGCAAGCATATTTCGAACCGAGGTTTTTGTATATGTAATAAATGCTTCAGACATATTTGTAAGAAGTCCAGTCTGAAATTAATAGTGGCCATTTGCTTATTTTCTGGCACCACCGTCGTAACTTCAGCACTTTTTCATAAAGAGAGCACTTTCTTGGCTAAAATTTCCCTATGCCGGTTAGGGAGTAAGAAGCCTTATGAATTGCAACTGTGATCTGTCCAGTCAAGTCATCTGAGCCCAACAATCGAAAGGTCTCAGTAGTATTAGCAGCAGTAGTTCAAACAACTCTTTTAAGGGCTAACTATCACAAACTATATTATTGCGATTCAAACGTCCCTTTTTCAGACCTAACTGCCACTAACTACCTGTATGCAAACTTCACTCTCTACTACTGCCTGCCTTTTCAGACTCCTCTACAACCAGCAAACTCTAGCGGCTCCAGCTCACTCCTGCATCTTCCAGCTCACTCTTCCATCTTCCAGCAGCTCCATCTCACTCCTGCAATTCCTAGTGCTTCTGGTTTTCAGTGCTCATTGATGTTCCAGTTCTAATATATCCACTGAGATCCAGCTAGTAGCAGAATGTCAGTTGGTACTGGAACATCCAGTACCAACTGACATTCAGCTGCTTTTGATTCTGTCTCGCTCTTATCATTTCGTTTCTTGGTAAATAAAAGAAAATGATATCCAGTGTCTGTCATCCTACTTTGCTATTGCCATTAACTTTTTAGTTGTACGGTAGATTGATACCTTCACTCTTTCAACCCACTGCACCATATAGTGACCCTAACGTGATATTTATATATAGGAAAATGGTTAGTTGAGAAGATAGCGAAAAAAAACAGACAAACCAGAAATCGACACATCAGCTCTCTTGTTACAAATCCCACCATACAATGCGATCAACACCAAGAGTTGGTTCATTCAACTCGAGGCGATATTTTCAGCTAGAAAAGTCACATGTCAGGACACAAAATACACTTAAGTGGTACAGACCCTACTATCATCAATTACAGAAAAAGCGGAAGACATCCTTCTCAACACTCCATACCATCTTCTATACACTCGCCTCAAAGAAAATGTTAAGCTAACAGGACATTCAGACGAAAACCTCTCTGATGTGTCTTTCTCTAGTTGATAGAAGCCCATTTCAGTTCCTGCGTTTGATGTTAGGAACAACACTATGGCAGAGCCCATCCGCCAAAATCTATGGATAGATCGATCACCACCAAACATAATGCAAATTTTGTGCCCTGGTACCAGTAAATACGCCCCATGACATTGTGGCTGATTCAGCAGACAAGATTTACTCTCAGCCCACCAGGTCAAAAATTACTCTGGAAATCACACAACACCTTGAAGATAAGATGGCTCAGATATGTTCAGAGCCATACCTGCAGCTCAAATCGAGCACATATCAGTCCAGATTTTTATCAATTAAGCCAAAATCTAGGACAGAGCTAGCATCTGTATTATGCTCAGCTTCCCTAGTCCATGAAGAGGCACAGGAAAACTAATGTCCATTCTCAACTTACACACAGTCATACATATAAAAGGTGACAGAACACACAATGCTTAATTTTCTTGCACTATTGCATGCAAATTTGTGCTAACTGCAAACAATTGTATAAATACATTCATTTTAACACTCATCAAATTTCTTGCTGAACTTTTTACAATGACATATCGATCAAACATTAATGGTTACAAATAATTTTTGTAATTGAAGGAGGAAATTTTGATTGTAACTTTTCTGTCCTGTGGATATTTCAGAGCTTTTAATTTATTGATGAAAGCTTCCTCATTACTTTTTATTTTTTTTTTTTTTATTACATTTTCACCCCAAACAAGGCACATTGCCACTTTGGTGTAGGGGGCTACTATCAGGGGAAACATCTACTGGGGTACTATGTAGGGATTAGGGCAGCGAGATGTTGGTTCACGTTGCACTTGAACTTATGCATGTCAGTACAGTTGGGGAAGCAGTGACCCGGAATGGAATTCCAAAGTCTAGCAGTTCTGGGGAAAAAACTACTGGAGTAGAAGGATCTTTTACATCTAGGGATCTCTACAGTGTGGGGGTGGGATTTTGCAGCTTGTCGGGTCTGTCGAGGGTGTTCACGTCGTGGGGGCACAAGTGCTTGCAGTTCTTCAGAGCATTCACCATTATAATACTTGTAGAACAGGCAGAGGGATGCAACGTTTCGACGATGGGACAGAGGCTGAAGTTTTGATGCCAGTTTAGGGCCTATCAGATTTGCGACTCTCTTTTGAACCCTGTCAAGGAGCGAGAGACTAGTAGCCGATGCACCAACCCAAATATGACAGCAATACTCCATACATGGGCGAATAGTGGCCTTATAGAGGTACAGGATACTTTCAGGTGTTAAAAGTTTTCTAGCACGGTAGAGAGAGCCCACCTTCCTTGCAGCGGCCCTGACAATGCCCTCGATGTAACTGTTCCAACTCATGTTTCCAGTGAACGTTAGGCCAAGGAGCTTGAGAGACGTACTCTCAGATAAAGAGTCGTTGGCCATTGCTATAGGTGGTAGAGAAGGTTTCTTGTAATTATTGAATGAAACCAGTTTTGTCTTGGTGGCATTGAACGTGACCATCCATTTTTGTCCCCATTCCACTACTGATTGGAGGTCATCCTCTAGTGTTTCTGCCATTACTTTAGATATATGTTCGTTTGTTTTCCTGTCGTGCCTGCTATAGAGTGTGGTGTCATCAGCATATATACCCATCTCAGAGGCAATCTTGTCGGGGAGGTCATTTATGAATATCAGGAACAGCAGAGGTCCCAGGATAGATCCTTGGGGCACTCCCGCATTTATATCATATTGTTTAGATGTACGACCGTCGAGGACAACCTGGATTTTTCTCTTATCTAAGAAGGATTTAATTACGTTAAGTATTCTACCAGTGATACCGTAAGATCTAATCTTCCTGAGGAGACCCTCATGCCATACCCTGTCAAAAGCCTTAGATATATCTAGAGCTACCGCTCTTCCCTCTCCCGCTTTGTCCAGTGAATGGTATATGCGTCCAGAGATTACAGTGAGGATGTCTGCCGTGGAACGGGCTTGTCTAAATCCATATTGACGGTCGGTCAGAAGTTTAGCATCTGTAAGGTGCTGGACTAGAGCATGGTTAATTAAGGTCTCAAATATTTTGGCAAAAAGTGGGAGGAGGCTAATAGGGCGATAATTTAATGGGTCAGTTCTTTCGCCAGAATTCTTGAATACTGGTACTACAGAAGCAGTTTTCCAACATTATCTCAGCTAATGAATCTCTAGCAGTAACTAAAACGACCATAGCTTGCAGTTAAAATTTTTTGAATCTATGCTTGTTCTAAGTTCAGCGTTGGTTGGTGGAAGTATTTAACTTCCCTTTTGGCTTGGCCAATCAAAGGTCATCTTTCTAGTGAGATATTGTAAAAGAGTTAACATATTGTTTATTTTCCTTTTCTTGGCCAGGAAACGTCACTTTCAGCAATTTATCACGTTGCATGGATCCTAAATTTCTCTGTTGAGATGCAACCAACTATCACTGGGCGGTTTGGATACTGGGGCTTGACAAGAAAACCCAAGAATTCAACATGGTACTGCTAAACACGTGTACTTAATGCAACATATACACACATAGGCACAACCTGATTTCCACACCTGTAAACATAAACATATTCTCATATATGAACTGTTTTCCTTTTCATTACAAATAAAGCATTCATCCTATTATTCATATATGAACGCTTCATCGACACTTAAACCATGAACAAACACTTTTTGTTTTTCTATGTAAACGTTCACTTTTGAAATTATATAAAATATTTTTGTTAACTTGAGCTTTTCGTACACATTAAGTTGTGTGATTTTATATATAACTTTATCCTGTTACCTTAAAAGTAAGTCTCCTTAAATTGATTTCCTAAAATTGAGATACCTAAAGTATAATTCTTATATCTTTTCTATTTATGCAATGCATGTCTACAAGCGTCATTGGCCAGGTTTCACTTCGAGAGATCATTCTGCTGGTAATTAATGAGAGAAATTCCCTGAACGTTACTCCATCCATTCGATTAACTCTTGCAATCACACTAGCACCTGCTCCACTCTGTGCTTCAATGATATCACAAAGATAACAAACCTGAACAGCCACAATAGCTTTGTCATCCAAATTTGCTGTCTCCACATCTGACTTCTCATTTATCTCCATTGGTTTACGCATAAACTGATTATCTATTATATTTCAAACTACCGGTAATTTCATTGCACTTCTTGTGTACCCAATTCTTGCAAATACTACTAAAAAATTGAGTTGCACCTGACTACTTTTTGACAAACTGAGCAGAAGAACATTCTTCTTTTTTGTTGTATTTTCAACACTAAAACCACTGGTCATCACCACATTAATAATAATAATATATGCATATTAAGTACTGACCCAACGGGTCACGGTTGATCTAGTAATATTTCTTTCTTGATAATAATTCGGATGAAGTATGCATGTTGAGATGCTTTCAATTATTTAGGTTGTTCGCCTATTCACACTTCTTTTATCAATTTGCCTTTACTGATGCCATTTGCCATTTGTGTGCAAAGTAACAAGCAAACAAACAAAATAACCAAAGCCAGAGATTTATATGTATACTAGGAAAAAAAATGTGGAGCATTGCTTGAATCAAGAAAATCGTGTTTGCAAAACCAGTTAAATATAAGACATCAAAAGATATAATCTCAAATTAGTTGCTTTCTGATCATTACACCTCCCTCTCTTGTTCTTTCTTTCTTTCCATCTTAGCTACAGATTAAATTGTATTACTCCAATCTTTGTTTTTTTCTTTAATAATCTTTGAGTCTGAATCAGGGTTGGCAGACAAAAAAATAAATGTTTGAAACTGAAGCCACACTTTTAGAAATAAAAAAGGTCAAGTAAAAGCCAAATGAAAAATTTCTTTATTAATGCTATAGAAAAGAATGGCTATATTGAAGATGTTAAATTTAGGCTATATTGAAGACGTTAGCTCCAAAAAATGTTGTGTTCTTTTGAAAAAATAATTTCATATTCTTTTAGCAGTAAAGTTCCCTGTCAAATTGAAATCATGTTTTTTTTATATATGCTTTGTCGGGAAATTGAAATTTTACAGGCTGAATCAATAAAACTGCCACACAAGAAAAGACGACATGATTCCATTTCCGTTTGATGAAAACCGGTTTTCCTTTGTTGTAGACCATCTACTAGTTGGCCAGTTGTGTACAAATTCCAAGAGCGATAGGAGCCTTCTATCATGTCTGAAAGTGACACAATGTTCAATGTTTAATGAGTGAGATCGGAGATGCACTGCTATACCGATCCAAGTTATGACAACAGGACCATTGCCAGCATCCTCAATAACCTTCACTGGATTGTTGCAAATAACAAGGATGTGCCCAGGGTGATGAAAACAAAGTTTCTGGTCATGGTTATGGTTTTGGTGTGATTTCATGTGAGGGCCACATCATGCCACCTCACACCTTCAAAGTCGGCTTGAAAGTCAATACCAAAGTGTACCTGGATGTGTTGAAGAGTGTGGTGATCCCCTGGTGCAATCAGGTGGGCACTGGCAAACCCTGGGTGTGGCAACAAGACTCGGCACTGGCCCACAAGTTCAAAGAGACCCAGGCTTGACTTTAGAAGGAGTACTAGCACTTTGTACCGTAAGTTCAGTTCGGGGGAGAAGAGGCCCCCCTCTTCTCCCCCGAACTGAACTTACTGGACTACTTCGTTTGATCATACGTCGAGAATATCATCAACATGATCTCCCACAGCACCAAAATCTAGTATTTGCCAAGCTCACGCCAGCGTTTGTGGAAAAAACATGTTCCCAGTTTCGGACCTGTATCAAGGCGGTGATTGAAGTTGAAGGCGGTTACATTGAATAGATGTTAACTCTACTACATAATCAAGTTACCTGAATTTATATTTTTCAATAAAAATTTTGAAATAAAGCTGTAGTGTTGTTTTCTTTAGGGCAACACTTTTATCGTTCCAAGTAAAAAAGTATCAGTTAACTTTAAAGAATATTTGAAGATATATGTAAATTAATTGCTGATAAATTTGTAGATGAATACCCAAATAAATATTTTAGTCGATTACCTGTTGAAATAAAAAAAATTATTTCAGAATTTAGAGGACATCATTAGTTTTGCATATAAAACATTTATTTACATAAATTTACCATAATTTATTTTTATTTACATTAATATCTATAAAACATTTGTTTACATAAATTTATCACAGCCTTTTAAGAGTATACAACCAGATTTTTTAGTTAAGGGAGGTAAAATGTGTGTGATTTTTTTTTTTGAGGGGAGGGAGGTAAAAAACTATTAACCCTACCACAAACCCTAAGTCTACATGGCAACAGTTTCCCCACTGCACCTCCCAATCTCTATAAGTTAAAATGTAAAACGCTGTTATTTTCATATAATGTTTTGTTTTATTTGAAAAGAAAATTGTTTATTTTTTTAATAGTAAATGAACAAGTTAAAACAAATAATTATATCTTCACAAGTCTCAAAGTCCGTTATTTGAAAAAAATTATTAACATAAATCGAATGGTTTATTTCTATCAAAATTTGTATCAAGTGAATCAAACATTAAAATATGCTAATATATTTCCCATCGTACTAGTTATAGTGTTTGAAGTAGCAGCGACAATAAATGTTGCTTTTAAGTGTCAATTCTTGATTGTACAAAAGCTCAAATCAGCCGTTTAGCACATCACTCAATAAGTCCCAGATTTAATTAATAAAACAATTAATGTTAGCCAAACTTTATATATCAACTTCAAGAGAGATGCACTAATTCCAACATTTCTCTAATAATTTGATGCCCTTTTTTTACAGAACAATTTTTTTTATCTTAAAATATGTCTCAGTTTCCAATATCGCTTCTTCATTGGAGCTCAGTTGCTTTTCCCGGGGCATTATTTGGAGATCTGTAAACAGCCAATTGTGACTGAGAGGGAAGGGGCAGGTCTGGGTGTGGAAGCAATTTAATGTGCACTTCATTGCCATTGTTGTAATTAAATTGTGATGCAGTGTATTATCTTGGTAAAAAGAGCACCTTTTTCTTCATTTGCGGTAATTTTCGGTGATTTATTCCACCAAACATGCCAATAATTCTATATAATATACATCGTTTTTAAGCTAATCAATGGAAAAAATATCTTGCACCTCCAAAAATACAGAAGCCAAAACCTTACCTGCTGATATTTGTGTTTTGGGCTAGCTTTCATTTGCTGACTAGTGCATCCTCATCACATTATTCTTATCGTTATTTCATCCTCATCACATTATTGATGCAAACAACTCCATTATCTTGCATTGAAAGAGTTCCAAATGACACTTTGAATTATGAACATGTTTTTATTAACTGTGAGCACAAATGGCATCCATCTTGAAAACAGCTTTCTTATTGCAAAATGGTAATATACTCAACTCGTTTGCTATCGCATGAAACTTTGATTTATAATTAGCCAAAACGAGTTCGTGAGCTCTGTCATGTTTTTTGGGAAAATAATTTGGACAACCTGAGCATTCAGCATCAACTCTATCTGTATGAGATAGAGTTGATAGAGTTGAGCAAATTAATAACCATTGTTTTTGACGGAGTAAAGTCAAAATAACACTTATCAAACTATTGCTTTCCTTGAACAGTATTTTCCCCATTAGCTCCATTTATATGCAAAGTCGAGAACTTATTGTATGATGTGCTACAGCACAAGGAATACTCAGTCCTCAATTTGTGTGCATTCTAAAAAAAAACAACCAGCCTTTTTCTTTCTCTTGTATCTGTTTCTTTAAGACAACGTGCAGTCAAAACAAAGATGGATACTCAATTTCTGCTTTCAGAAAACACCTTTCTTTTACTAGCACATTCTCAGATTTTTTGAATTCTCAGTCATTATAAACACTTTATTTTGCATTGTCTTAATAGAGTTATGAATAAAACTTAATTATTTTTTATGCATAAACTTTATCATTTTTGCTTTCTTTTGATAAGGTCCTATCTTCTACAATGTTACATGTTTGAATACAGGTACCAATCATTTCAACTTTTGGCTTTAAAATGTGGATACGCATTAAAAACTCTTTACAAATAGATAGTTTTTAATATATACGTGTATAAACTGTACTTGCGCATTCATTGAACAACTTGTATCTACTTCACTGGATATTATCTTTAGAAGTCCATAAAAGTCTTATTCATCTATCAAGGCCTTTTTCACTAAGGATCAGAATTAACTTTAAATGACATAACTACATGCATTGATTAGGAATGAAAAATAATGAAACAAGGAGAGTTTGGTTAGATGATTTGAATATTCCTGACAGTCTTTTGAGGTCGAAAGCGTTACTGACTGGATTATAATGCATGTATATTCTCTACAAAAGATACAGAAATATGTTGTGTTTAGCTTTTTATACTATACGTTAGCTTTCTCTAATTAGCTGAAAGAAACTAGTAAATGGAGATTTTGTTATAAAAATATCATATTTACTGCACTATTCCTCTTAACAACATAAAATAATTTATTATAACGTTTTCTTTAATAGTTACTAACAATTCAGGTTTTATGCGAAACTGTTAAGAAGAAAAACAAAATTTAAAAAAGGCAATAACATTTATGAAACCCAAGCTGATTCAAGAACATTTTGTAACATTTTCACTAACTTTGCTTTCAAATAGATATAGTTGTAAAAAAGTAAAGAAAAAGATAAACTACAACAGGCCTACACAATATTTGAAGACTAAACTGCTTAAAATATTAATTATAACTTAATTATAATCACTTTCAAATAAATATGTTGATAAAATAATCAGAAAAAAAGCCAAAATGGAAGACAATTTGGAAAAAGGCCAAATGCAATTCGCAAAATTAAAAAGGCCAATCTGGCAACCCTGGACTCTGAATAAATAAAGAGAGAAAAATAAAGAGAGAAGGAAGTAAACAAGATAGAGAGAGAGGGGGGGGATAAGAGACTACAGATTAAGAGTGAGGTGGTAAAACAACACGATGAGAGAGTTAGAAAGTGAGACAATCACTTACACAATTGCAATTTATAAATAATTTAACAAATTAAAATAACTTATTTTTAAACATAACTTAACCCTGAACCTCTGTGTGATCAAAATATATAGAAAAAAGCCTTAAGGAAAAAAAACGTTGATTAACTCAGCTTTTTTATGATAGACAAAAGTTAGATTTTAAAAATGTATCTCCTTCAGATTTTCTGATTTGTAAAATTAGGTTATTCCTAAAATTACATATAAAATTAACACAATTACAAGAACAATAATTTTAAATATAAATTGTTACTTTAAATATTTGTTGGAGAAATGTTTTTTCTAAGTGCACCCCCCCATATAATAATACACATTTATTATAATAAGCAAAAGTAATTCTTAAAATTCATTTTAAGATGTTAAAAAGTTTTTTTCTTTTGCCTTTTAAGATTCATTTTTATTTAGTAGAAGTCTCATCTGATAAGATCAACGATTTCAGCACTTGATTACTTTGCTTTTTGTATGTAGGAGTTCCTTCCCTTTCCATCTTGGCACAGATTCTAATTTTTTAGATTACAAAAACTATATCAATTGTATATGGCTAGCATATTTTCTTTTTCAAATCTAAAAACGTTGAAAACAAAAACAATATTTCAAATGGACTTTTTCTCAATTTTGGTTTTAAAATTCAACTTGGTAGTGATGTATTCGAGCAATTACACATTTCTGCCGTCGGAAAATTGATCACATGATATTTTTGTTGACGGTGTAATCTCAAAAACCTAACCGCGTCTGTAATAAATTACAAAAGTTTCTTTTCTATAACTGTACTTATAAGGTACGAGCAAAAATAAACGAATAAGGATTGGGGGAGGGGGTGGGGCTAGTTTTGAGAGCCGATTTATCATAATTTTTTTAAGGTTTCCGGCTACTTTTTTTTTTTTATTGTATTTGAAAGATTAAAAACTAAACTTAATTTCCCAAAGAAAAAAAGTATTTTTACACGTGAAAAAAAAAAAAAGTTATGATAAATGTTTACACGGTGAGCTAACCAATTCAGCTAAATTTTGAAGTTAAATAAATTTATTGTAAAAATCCTTTTAGAGATTGTAATGTTTTGAAGGATTTGTTATAATAAAGGGAAAATATAAAATAAATAATTTATTGACTGACTATTGCAGATTTCGGTGATGTCTCTTTTTTGCCTTTTTTCTAAAAAGAGTTCAGTAAGAGAAAAAAAAAAAAAAGGTTTAACAGTCAAAGGGAGGTAATTCAAATTATCTTACATCTCTCTTTCAAATCCCAAATTCAAAGTGAGAGTTTCTCTGGTGGTTGAACTTTTCTACCACTCTTTGTATATTTTACTTTGGGACTTTCCGAATTAAAAGGTTGGATATCCTGGTGTAGAGTTGACTGCAGAACTGTCAGGTCAGTTTGATTCATAAGATTATTGTGGCTGTACTCAGGAATGTCTCTGGATGTGTTTGGTAAGACAGACAATTTTGTCAGTGTAGCTATTTGAGGAAACTTGATTTGCTCATTTCTTTTTCGAAGATGGCTTCTATTTCTATGAAACAATTCTGAATCAGTCTTAACCAGGACTGATCTTGGAGTAATAGTATCTACCACTTTGGCTGGGCTCGTTTTAGGTGTTTTCAACCAAACTGCCTGTCCTTGGGTAACGGGAGTTTGTTCTCTAGTTCTATGATGCTTGTCAAAATACACCTTTTGTTTTCTTTTGACCTGAACATCTGCTTCTTTGAATTTTTCAACATTTTGTTGATAATTTCCATTTTGGCAGGAGAGTGCTGGAATGCAAGTCCTGAGTTTCCTATTCATCAACAATTCTGCAGGACTTTGGCCATGCTGTAGTGGAATAGTGCAGTAATTAAGTAAAGCAATTTAAGGATCACTTGACTTTTTAAAAAGATTTTTGACTGTCTGGACAGCGTGTTCTGCTTCACCATTACCTTGTGGATGGTGTGGGCTGCTAGTGAGATGAATAAAGCCATAGACTTGAGCAAACTTCATTTGTTTTGAAAGGCCTGGCCATGAAACATTACTCCGTGTCAGTGCTCTACATTTCGCTATATCTTGGTGTCTCTCATGAAGACGATCCAAGATGTCTTTTTGAAGATCCACAGGGATTATGAGTCAGCTCTAATATAGTAAGAGTCCTTGGCAGATTGTAAGGTACTGCCTTATAAACCAGTAGGATCTCAGTTGAGGGTCTTGCATAGCAGTTTCAGGCCAATGGCCCATTTTATAATAGTTCATGACTTGACTGCAGAGTCTTGTTTCACTCTTATTTCTTCCAATCTCTTATAGGTAACAGAGATGTTTTGTATAATTGAACGGATGAACATGTCCGTCTCTGTCTCCTGCTCGAATTTGTGTTTGGTTGGTAGGCTGTTTGGAGCTCTAGATAATGTGTCTGCTGTAATGAGATTTTTCCCAGCGGTATGTGTAATCTCATAGGTGAATCTCATTAGGCGCATATGGAAACGCTGTATTCTTGGGGTCAGTTCATCAAGGCGTTTAGTTTTTAGTAATGCTTGTGATCTGTTTCAATTTAGTTTAGTTTTTAGTTATGCAGTCCAATCAAGAAATCAGCAAATTTTTCACAACACCAAGTGACCACAAGGGCTTCTTTTTCAACCTGAGCATATCTTTGTTCAGTTTCGGTAAGTGATCTTGAGGCATAAAATACAGGTTTCCAGTCATCCTCTTGTTTCTGGAGCAGCATTCCACCTAAACCATAGGAAGATGCATCAGCTGAAATTTTTGTTGGCTTATCAGCACTATAGTGGAGCAGTATGGGTGCAGAACTCAGATTTTTCTTTAGTGCATTAAATGCAGTTTCCTGAGGCTCATCCCAAAACCATGCATTGTCTTTCTTCAGAAGATCTCGGAGTCGTTTTGTGGTCTCTGCTAAATTTTCAGCAAATTTACCAACATGATTTGCCATCCCTAAGAGTCGTCGCAATTCAGATACGTTTTATGGTCTGGCCATGTTCATGATTGCTTTAATCATCTCTGGGTCTATTTGGATGCCTACTTCTAAAATGATTTGCCCAATAAATTTAATTTTGCTAACATTTAACGTTATTCCTGTTGCTTCCATCCTTTCCAGCACCATTTCCAAACGCTGGTCATGCTTCTGCTGGCTTCTTCCATTAACATGAACATAATCTATGTCACAGATGACCCCTGATATTCCTGACAAAATATGCGTCATGTCACGGTGAAAAATTTCAGGGCCTGAACTTATTACAAATGGTAAACGTTTGTAGCAATATCTTCCAAATGGCGTAATAAAAGTGGTAAGCTTCTAAGAATCTTCATTCATGATGGAATCCACTGTTGCAGTCCAGTTTACTAAATACTTTGGCTCCATCAAGTTGAGCTAATAACTGGTCTGAAGAAGGTAGTGGGAAATGTTCACGCTTCACAATTTCATTAAGTTTAGTGAAGTCAACACAAAGTCTGATTTTACCATCCTTGTTTAGAACTGCTACAATAGGAGCACACCAATCCTAACCCTAACACCAATCAGTAGGCGTTTTGATCGAGCTGATGATCTCTTCACTTACTAATCTTTTAAGCTCATCCTGGACTTTTTGCTTCATAGGAAGTGCTAGTCACCTGGGAGTTGTAATTGAAAAAGGTTGAGCAGTCTCATCCAAATGTATTTTATAAACATGATCCAGTTTTCCTAGTCCTGTAAATACTTTTGGAAATTTTTGTTTGTATTGATGATCTCTGCTTTCTATAGAGTTGATTTTGCGCAACAAGTGTAAGGCTTTAATTGCTGGTCCACCCAACAATGGTTCCCTTAAGTCTTTAACAATGTACACTTGCTGTGATTTTTTTTTCTCCATACCAGAGTGTAGCATCTATTTTCCCCATCACCTTTATTTTGTTCTGACCTGGTCCATATAATCTTTTATGCATCCACTTTATTATAGGAGAATTTTTCCTAAAGAACCGGTCTGGTACTACGGTCACATCTGCACCTGTATCTAACCTGAAGTTGACTATTTTGCTGCAGATTGCAGTGGTGACTTTTATGTTAGATTGCCAGTCAATTTTTTCTTCTTCTTCTTCACTGTTTTTAATATTTCCCGATGAGATCAACCCTAAAAAGTTATTTTCTTCCTCTGCAACTCATCTTACAGATTTACTTCTACATTCACATGCATAGTGTCCTAGTTTTTTTTACACTTGTTGCATTTTGCATGAATCGCTGGGCAGTCATCTCTGCCATGTGAGGTAAAATATCCACAGCATGTTCACTTCCTTTCAGTCATTTTACGAGGGGCGTACAATAAGTAATGCCCCTGACCCACTTCCAGTTGTCTGATCTAGCTGAAATTTAGCATGTGCAATGATTTATATCTCTACGGATTATGTGGCAAATTACAGCTCTGAACTAATTATGTTTTCTGTTTTACAGGTGTTTGAACTGAGTCAGGTTTGAAATAGAGCCTGTTGAATGTCGAGCAGTGATCCGGTTTTTGTATTTGAAAGGACGCACACCACAGGAGACTTTTGATGAAATGAAAGAAACTTATGGTGATAATGCCCCATCATATGACTTTGTAAAACGCTGGCTTCGTGAATTCAAACATGGCCGGAAGTCTGTGGAAACAGCTCCCCAGACCTGGTCACCCCGCTTCTGCCATTGATAAAGCATCTGTCCGTCAAGTTGAGGCTGCCATTTTGGAAGATCGGCGTATTACTATTTGTCAAGATTAGTACAGGATCTGTGGAAACTATCATTCATGACCATTTGCATATACATAAGGTGTCTGCCAGATGGATTCCCAGGTTGCTCACACCATTCCAGAAGTGAGAACGCGTTGAGTGCTCGAGGATGAATTTGGAGATGTGCCAAGAAGATAAGTCAAAGTTTTTCAAAAGACTGATTACACAGGATGAAACCTGGGTCCATCACTATGATCCAGAGACCAAAGCCCAGTCAATACAGTAGAAGCACTTAGACTCACCATCTCCAAAGAAGGCAAGGGTGCAGCTCTCCGCTGGCAAGGTCATGCTCACAGTCTTCTGGGACCGGGATGGAGTAGTGAGGACAGATTTCCTGGCAAAGAGTACCACAATTACAGGAGCCTATTATGCTTCACTTTTGAGAAAATTAAGGGAAGCTATCAAAATCAAAAGGCGGGCCAAGATCAACAAAGGTACCCTCCTCCTGCAGGACAATGCTCCAGTCCACAACTCGCATGTCATCAGATCAGAAGCACGGGCGTGTGGTTATGAAATCCTACACCATCCTCCTTACTCTCCTGACCTTGTACCCTCTGACTTTCACCTCTTCCCAGCCATGAAGTTGTTTTTGAAAAAAAAGCGTTTCCCAGATGATGCAGCCTTGATTTCTGAAGTCATGTCATGGTTGGAGGACCAACCTGGGGTGTTCTACAAAAATGGTCTCCAGAGCTGCATCAAAGGATGGGAGAAATGCATAACTCTGGATGGTTCCTATGTAGAGAAAGACTAATAACTGTGCCAAGTTTCGTTGCTCTAATCCTATGGGAAGTGGGTCAGGGGCATTACTTATTGCACATCCCTCGTATTTTTATTCTGAAAATTGCTTTTTCTAAATACACGGTTTATTTGTGTATCTGATTCATGTGTCGAGGATATAACCTGTGACTGTTGTTTTGAAGTTTGCAGGCATTTATCTAAGGTTAGGGCTTTATCTGATAAAAACTTTTCCCTTAAAATATCATCCTTCACCCTAACAACAACTTGATCCCAAATTAGTCTGTCCGTTAATTGTCTAAAATTGCAACTTTTTGCAAGCTGGCGTAGAACTGCTATGTATGTTTCTATATTTTCTTCAGGTTCTTGTTTTTGAAGGTGAAATTTGTATGATTCGTATGCTTCATGTGTTTCTCCGACAAAGAATTCATCAAATTCTTGTATTATTTTTTGAAGATTATTTCGCTCATCCTCTGATTTAAAATGCAACCCTTCAAAAACATCAAAACATTCCTCACCAATAAGAGAAAGAAAAACAGAAGTCTGATATTCTGAATCAACTTCGTTTGACACTTGACTCGCCACAGAATAATTTAAAAAATTCCGCTTAAATCTCTTTCAATTGCTCGCAACATTTCCTGACAAAGACATTTTTGCCGGGAGAGGCATTGAAATTTCTTTGAGCCATAGTTTGAATATATTTTTTTTTTATAAATAAAACACACTTACTATTTCTGTGAAGAAAATAAACTTTTTCTTTTTGATTCTTGGTACTTCCAATATTGTGTGTGGGCAATAAGTAATAGCAAGATGTCCGTGTTTTGTTTTTCTTTTGTATAAGTTCTTCTTTGTTCTGCGTATATTTGTTTTTCTTTTCCACTTCTGACACCATGTAATGTTTTGAAGGATTTCTTATAATAAAAAAACAGACTAAAGGGGAAATATAAAATGAATAACAATTTATTGACTGACTATTGCAGATCTCGTGGATCTCGGTGATGTCTCTTTTTCTGCCTTTTTTCTAAAAAGAGTTTAGTAAGAGAGTGATTCGGAAAACTAGAAAGGTAGACTGCGTTTGCTCCAGTAGTGCCGCCGTTATTAGAAGTTTCTGATAAAATTTCAAGCATCTAAAGTCAATTTTATCATAGATACAGGAGCCAGTGTTTCCATTTTACCACATTCCGTAGTAAATGGAATTACTCTGGAGCCAACTCCTGTTCATATCTCTACCGCTAACGGTGAAAGCATAAAATGCTATGGTCAGACAAACCTTGAAGTTAAGATACCCCGTTTGAGAAGATCTTTTCAATGGAGTTTCGTGATCGCAGATGTCACCAACCCTTTGTTAGGATTTAACTTCTTAAACAAATTTAACTTTATATTGGATTGTAAAAATAGATCCATCTGTGATAATGTAATGGAGCGTGAAATTACAGTCAATGCAGTAACGGGAACCAATGCTGTAGTGATTAACAAAATAGACCTAGCAGATTATGTTACCGAAGTAATAGGTAAATATAATAATGTGCTTTCACCACATAGCAACACAAACAAAGACTATGGTGGAGTGTATCACAGGATTGATACAGGCAGCCACGTACCAGTCTTTGCTAAAGCCAGACAACTTTCTGGTCCTAAGTTAGACACAGCACAGGCAGAATTTAAAAAGTTACTAAATACCAGAGTTATCCAGCCTTCCAGTAGCGAGTGGGCAACCCCTTTGCACTTGGTGAAGAAGCCGGATGGATCATATTGAGTGTGCAGTGATTTCCGTGCGTTAAATAGCATTACAAAAACAGACCGCTATCCGGTACCAAATATAAATTCCTTCTGCACACAGTTAGCTAATAAACAATATTTTTCCAAAATAGATTTAACTGCAGCATATCATCAGATTAAGGTACACCCTGAAGATGTGCCTAAGACAGCAGTAGTGACACCTTTTGGTTTGTTTGAGTTTAATTACATGCCATTTGGTTTAAAGAATGCTGTGGTTACATTTCAGCATTTTATGGATAAAATATTTTAAAAATTAAATTGCATATTTATTTATTTAGACGACATACTAGTTTTTAGCAAAAGTGAGCAACAGCACAAGGAAGATTTAGATAGAGTATTTAGGATCCTTAGTGATTATAATTTAAAGATTTCCTTAGATAAGTGTGTATTCGGAGTACCAGAGTTAGATTTCTTAGGTTTTCACGTAAGCAAAGAAGGCTTGTTGCCTACTTTAAAGAAAATCAAAGAGTTTGAAAATTTTCCGATACCTAAGGACTCAAAAAGCTTACGTAGATTTCTGGGGATGACAGGCTTTTACCGCAAATTAGTCCCTAATTATGCATCCATAATTTTACCACTATCCGAACGGATGAGGTTGGATCCTGAAGCAAAGACCGAGCTTAATGAGGAAGAAACTAATGCCTTCAAAACAATAATAAGCAAATTATCGGAAATTACGGCATTAGCTCATCCACAGTTTCAGCTACAGAATACTACTTAGTTACAGATGCTAATAAGCCGCTGGTGCTGCATTACACCAGTTGATAGATAAGAAACCAGTACCTATAGGTTTCTTTTCCCAGAAATATTCTCAAACCCAAGCCAAGTATTCCACATTTGACAGAGAGCTACTAGCAGCTTATTTTTCAGTGATACATTTCCGCCACCTCATAGAAGGTCGTCACGTGACATTATTCACTGATCATAAGCTATTATGCGGACCCTTTTATAGTCAGACACCAGCAAAGTCAGATCGACAACAGCGACACTTATCAGTGCTTGCCAAATGAATGCTGACGTGGAGTACATTAAAGGAGCTGAGAATATAGTTGCAGACTGTATGTCTCGGCCTGCATTAGCTGTGCAGATAGATGCATGCGACTTGGCCGAAATAGCGCAGGCACAAAAAGGTGATGACGAAATAAAGTCATACACTAATTTGAAGGAATACTGTGTGTCAAGTGAAGTCGGTTCAGTCCTATGTGATACTTCAACTAAGTACCCCAGACCGTTTATCCCAAAAGAGCTTCGTCAAGCTATTTTCAACAGTTTACATAGCTTGGCGCATTCTGGTACGGGAGCATCTATAAAACTGGTCAAGTCCAGATACTTTTGGCTTAGTTTAGATAAAACGATTAAACAATTCTGTGCAGAATGTGTAGTGTGTCAACAATCAAAAATTCACAGACACACAAAGTCTGCAGTCCAAGAATTTGAGTTACCATCTGCCCGTTTCCAAATGGTACATATCGATATTGTTGGACCCTGCCCTTAACGCGCAATGAGTCCAACCCTTACCTGAGCCCTTACAAATATTTGCTTACTTGCATCGATCGTGCAACTCGCTGGATTGAAGTACAGCCTATGACTGAGATAACTGCACAGTCGGTAGCAGAAGCATTTATCAATGCATGGATATCTCGATTTAGAGTCCCACTGCATGTTGTAACTGACAGAGGTAGTCAGTTTGAGAGCGGATTGTTCCAGGAATTAGCCAAGGTAGTAGGTTTTTACCGATTGAGGACAACTTCGTATCACCCTCAAAGTAACGGGATGATAGAAAGAGCACACTGTACCCTTAAAGTGGCAATAATGGCTTGAAAAGAATCATGGATGAAAGCGATACTGGTGATTCTGCTGGGTATACGTAGCACCCCTAATGAATCAGGCTTTTCCCCTTTTACATCTGTTACTGGAGCTCCGATATTGATTCCTCAGCAGTTGATGCATAAGCAGAGAGTAGGAGAAACTCCAGTTAATAACCAGTATATACGTAATTTGTGTGAATGGATGTCCCAAATTGATGTACTCAACAAGGGAAAAGGATATATCCATGACAGTCCCAAAACATTTATACCGAAAGGTTTATCTTCCTGTGAAAAAGTATGGCTCAGAGTTGGTCGAGTTAGAAAACCATTAGAAGCACCGTACTCAGGTCCTTATAAAGTTTTGACTCGATCAGATAAGCATTATCAGCTCGATATGAACAACGGTACTCATACACACGTATCAATAGGTAGATTAAAGTCGTACATAGAACCAACTAGTACTAATAAAATTAGACCGACTGAGAAGGCACAGACAAATGACGGTACTACTAATGATAAACTTATTAAGACAGACGATACCGACAAAGTTGAAGATAAAATTGCTGACACATATAAGTCTAGATCTGGTAGGAAAGTAACACGGAAAAAGAAAAATGAGTACTTTTATTTTTAAACAAATTTAGACAATACACATATTTAATAATTCTGTAGAGGGTACTTAACTCCGTTATTTGGAGGGGGACTCGTGTAGTGAACTACTACTATGATGCTGCTATGGTATGCTTCCCTTATTTCTCTCTTTCTCCCTACTCTTCTACTTTTCCCTTCATTTCTTCTCTAAATGTCACCAGAGGTTTCAGCCAATCGGAATAGAGGATTGTCTTGGAGGGAGATACAAAGAAGAAATCTGTCTCAGACATGCGGAAACGATAGAAGCATCAACACGCGACGGACCATTTTCCCTTGAGAAAAGACTTTTATCAAAGAAATGTACCATCCTCTTTGTACCAATATATCTTGGAAACCTTTATAAAACATTATCAATCCTAAAGTCTCGTCGCACTTAATTATAACCCAATGTTTTCTTTTCCCCAAACGTTCTTTTTCAGCACTCTTGTTCTCTCTCTAATTTTAGATGTGCCCCAAAAAGGGGACCGACCAAAATGGTGACCCTTTTTCAAACGTTGTTAAAAATCTATCGTAACTGCCATAACCTTACATAAAAAAATAAAAATAATGGCATTGCTGATTAATAGAAAGGTTTCGTCAATTCATATCCTTACATGAAAAAATAAAAATAATGGGATTGCTGATTAATAGAAAGGTTTCGTCAATTCATATCCTTACATAAAAAATAAAAAGGAAATCTGGAAAATAACGACACTCGACAAAGAACACAAAATCACTGTATCAACATGAAATGAATAACATTTATTTACGTGTTAGGAATATTAATTTAAATTGTTACAGTATAAGTGTTTTCTTGTGTTGGATGTTCATAATGAAGGATTAGTGAAGTGAGGATTTTGTGAGAATAGCACGAGGTTTGAAATTACTGATTTTTTTATGATCAGAATGCCGCACGTGGGCTTAAAGGTTCATGTGGATATTTTTGAGAAGAACAGTCCAAAAATCATATAAGCGAATACATGTGTGTGTGTGTGTTCATATCATAGGAATAGTAGTTTACAATAAAGTTGTTTAAAGGAAGATGTAAATTCTCCTTCGATGTGATAATTTTCCATGATGAGAACTAAGGTTCATTTGCATGGCACGCAATATCAGGATGGGGTTTTAACGTCTCCCGAAGACAGGTTTTTTTTTTTGTTTTGTGTTATTGATAGTGTTTTCAGCTAGACGAGTGTTTATTGTGAAAGTTTGGTGAGGGGGAACCATAGATTGAAGCTCAATCGAACACTTTCCATGAAAATAACGATAAAACAGAGACAAACTCGCAACATCTTTTCTGTGAGAAAGAGGTTGCAGCGAAGAGAAAAGGACATCTCCCACGAGGCCACAAAGTCTATTTTGAACCCTGTCAAGGCAGGACCTTTCTAGCAGCTCCTGCCCAGATGTGGCAACAGTATTCCATCCTTGGACGTACCTGGCTCTTATATAAATAGAGAATTGCATCAGCAGTGAGATATTTACTCGATCGATAGAAGGATCCGACCATTTTTCTAGTGGCTTTGGCAACAGATTTGATGTACATATTCCATTGAAGATCAGGAGTAAAGGTCAAGCCCAGAAGCTTGTCAAAACTTGAGGCCTCCCCAAGACGAGAGCCATTCATTTCAATTGATGCCAGATGGGGATCAGAACGTTGATGATGTAAAGATAGAAGCTTGGTTTTGGATGCAAATAAAGTAACCAGCAACTCCTTTCCCCATTGTACAACGTGATCAAGATCAGAGGAGAGAGAATCGGAGAGAACTTGGTCATTTACTGTCTTAGATGTGCTACCATAGATGGTAGTGTCATCAGCAAAAATGTCTACAAATGATATAAGGATGTGATTTAGAAGATCATTAATGTAGATCAGGAAAAGAGTTGGGCCCAAGATAGACCCCTGAGGGACTCCAGCATTAATACTGTGAGCTTCTGATTTTTGCCCATCAACTACTACTCTTATGAACCTATCAGAGAGAAATGATTTAATAATTGAGAAGACATTTCCAGCTATACCATAGCTGGAGATCTTGTGAAGTAAACCTTTATGCCATACTCTATCAAAGGCCTTTGATATGTTAAGACCAATTTCCCTAGAAAGGTTGCCTCTGTCGAGAGATTCGCTAATCCTATGAGATATAACTGTAAGCACATCTGCTGTAGATCTAGCAGAACGGAAACCATATTGTGTGTCACTAAGAAGGTTATTTTTGCTGAGGTAGTTGATTACTTCTCTATTTAACACAAATTCCAGCAACTTACTCATGACGCACAGGAGACTTATTGGCCTGTACTGAGAGGGGAATGAACGATCACCTGAATTCTTAAATATAGGGCAAACTGATGAGATTTTCCAGTGCGATGGAAAGCAATTATCCTTAAGACAATGTTTAAACAATTTTGTAAGTATGGGCCCTAGTTCATGTTGAAGTTTTTTGAGTACTATAATTGGAATACCATCAGGGCCGGTTGCTTTACTGGAGTCAAGGTATTTGATTAGCTTGGCAACATCACATACAGATATTTGTATATCACATTGCGTGCTTTCTGATACAGGAGGAAATATTGGGGGTTGGCGGCCTTGGTCGCAAAGGTTAGAATTAGCTGCAAAGTTCTTGGCAAAGAGTTTGGCTTTGTCTGATGCTGACGAGATTAACTCAAGTCTTGATGATAGTTGGGATAGAGCACTCGCTTCTGTTCAGGATTCTGTTTGCTATTTGCCAAAATTGGTGGGAACCAAGCTGCTGCTCAGCTACTTTGGACTTGATGGACTGAGCATATAATTCTCTTGCGTTCTTTATCACTTTCTTACAATGGTTGCTGGCAGTCCTGAAAGTGGCTTTAGTTTCCATACATCTATTACGTTGGAAGCAGTGGAAAAAGTGATTTCTGTACGCAATGGCAGCAGCACATTCTGGAGAGAACCAGGGCTGGCCGTTAGGTTTTTGCTGCAACTTTTTCGAGGGTATGAAACGGTCTATACCTACAATTAACCATTCTGTCAGGTCTGATACTATAGAGGACACATCCTTTTTAAACTGTGAAAGCATAGGTAGATCCAATATAAATGTACGGAAGCTATCCCAGTCAGCCATAGTGTATCGATATACTGTACAATGAAGAGGTACGTCTGAGGACTTATTACATTTCATTTTTATCTTAATTGATGCAACTGAGTGGTCGGAAGATCCAAGAGGAGATAGAATGGAAACTGAACATAGTTCAGGGCAAGTTGTGAGAAAAAGGTCTAGTAGACTCGCATACTGGCCATCATTATCGGGCACACGGGTGGGTTCGTGAACAATCTGAGTGAGGTCATAAGCAATGGAGAAATCATAACAGAACCTCCCCTCATCATCAGTCTTGTTTGAGTGGGTCAACCATTCAACATTGTGAACATTGAAGTCTCCACATACGTGAATGTTATCTGAAGGATAACCTAATAGAACTTGGTCAATTTTCTCAGATATGCTTTTAAAGATATAACTCCGCTGTTGTGGGGGCAATAGAGAGTAAATATAAATGCAGTACTGTGAGCTAGTGCAACCCGGAAGCACATATAGGGTAAGTTAGGATCTTCTCTGGAGATGTCCCTACCACATGGAAAGCCATCTTTAATATAGGCACATATTCCATGCCCATGACGATCTTGGGGGTCAAATTTGGAAGTTAAGTTAGGGTATCCCTTACTTACGAATTCATTTAGGGAAATAGTCTGTCCAATGCCAGTTTCGCTTAAAAATAAAAGGTCTGGTTTAGTCTCCTGTAATTGGGCTTTAACCTCTGGAAGGTTAGAACGTAGACCCCTGATGTTGGAGAAGGAGACATGGAGACATGGTCGTGGGGGTCTATGTTGGAAGTTGGAGATCCGGGTTTAATCGTGTATTTTTTCTTGAAACTTTTCATGATGGAATTTTGGAGTTTGTGGACTAGGTCGTCAGACTTGCTTAGAGCAGGACAGAGAGGGGAAACTAAGAGAGAAAAAGAAACAAAGAAAATTTTTTTTTTTTTTGTAGAACATGATAAGGTAAAGCCGTAACAATTACCCACTAATATGGCATCGAGAGGCCCACCAGAAGCTACTTCATGATCCAGAATCCATTCACCAAATGGCAATACAGCAGCCCCAGTACTTTGCACCAGCTGATAGGACAGCCTCCTTAGTGGTTGTCCAATGTTCGGGTCCCTGACTATCAGGCGGATAACGTCAGCCCAGATGACATGTTTACCTCCAGCACCCTTACTAGTGACATGGCTACAAGGATAGACATGAAACAGAACATTTCCGACATCTCAGACCACTGTTCACGCAAAATACTGCCAGCCGAGACAGCAGCTTTTTCTTCTCCCTTTGTCAGAAATATGAGGACTGAGGGACAAATAAAGAGAAGTGAGAGTAACGAGAGCTGCCGATAACACATCCACAAAGCGTTCTCTACTCTCCATCCTGAAGTGCCACTCTTGATAAATTGAAGAGGAAATTGATTTAATTTTTGGCGGACAAAACTTTATATATGGGCCTTCCTGAACCTTCCAGTCTGTTCACTGTATTTCTACATGAGGGAGCGTAACACATTTCCTTTTGTTTTATGCGTGGTGGGCACATCACGTTGTGATGTTCCTATGCACTTTTCATAAGCATGCGTGTTTCAAAGTGGTGAACACTATGGGCATTTATTCCAGCAGGGCATAGCAGTTGCTACAAAAGTAAATTGATATTTAAGTAAAGACATGTTTTAAATTATTCGTTGCAAAAAGATTTTTATTATTTGTAATAAATTTATTTAGTCCTGAAAAATTTAATATAATTGTTTTTTTTAATGTGCCTTCCTTTTCTTTTTGACATTTTAATTCTGATTCCTTAATTCAATTTACTAATTCTTTTATTTTGTTTTGTTTGCCCAATATAATTCTGATTTAACTGTTTTCTGTTCATTTTAAAATCTGTTGAGACAACAGCACTTGGTAATTTCAAACAACATTACGTTTTGTTGAGATTGCAATTTTATGTGCACCATCTATAAAAATTTTATGTGACCTAATTTTTCTGATGCCAAAAATGTGCTATTATTCAAACACGTCAGTTCTTTTTACTTTTCCGAAAATTAGTAGTAAAAATCATATTAAACTTTTTTAGTAAGATCTTTTCACACTTGTCGTGTTCTTTTGCCATTGAAACTTCGGTGGTTGTTCAGAAAATCTACATTCCATGAAATAACAAAAATAAAGAATGATCTGTATGATGTATGTACTCGTGACGGAAAGAAAATATTGTACACAAAAAAAAAATCAAGTAAACTGATCAAGCAGTTTTAATTTTAAATAAGAAAAAAAAACTTTATGGCTAAACTATGAGCAACGTCATCTTAAAACCAACTAAAGGAACAAGGGAAATAACTTCAAATAATTCAAACTTTTGCAAAATCGTAAAAACATGGCATAATGGAAAAACTCAAATTCCCTTAAGAATGATTTTTTTTATAAAAATAAAACTACTTGATCAATTTCCTGGATTTTTTGTATATGATATTTTCTTTCCGTCACAGGTGCAGACATCCTACAGATTTGTCTTTATTTTCACTTTTTTATAAAAAGAGGAAATTCTGGACAAGCGCCGAGACATCCTTTATTATTCAGAACTTTGAAGCATATGGCATGCTGGGGAGTATAATGAGAATGGTGAAGCTCTTTAAAGCATCATTTGAAATTTTAAATTAAAAAGATGAATAAAAAAATGGCATCTTATTCGCTGGCTTAAAACAGGATTTTGCTTGATTGTTTAATTTTAAATTCAAAACAACTTTGCCATTCTCATATTTGTTTTGATTGAATATATTTCATAGTAAATTCACAAGTTCAAGGTTACTCATTAATATCTGAAAGGAAGCAAATAATTGTTTCAGCAGAATAAAACGTGCTCATATATTAACAAGCATATTAATTAAATAAGATAAACATTCTATATTTATTTGAAAAGTTCCACCTGGTCTCATCTACTTTAGTCATCCCTTACTCTATCTATCCTGTTTAATACACACATACTTAAATATATACATATTGTGATCTTATCTTTAAATTGGCTTATGTATTTAAATCAAAATTTAAATATTTAATTTTAGACTGACGAGATATATCGTTTTTTTGTTTATATATTTTGTCGTTGAGGTAAAATAAAACATGATTCCCACAAGATAGGCTAATACAGCAGTTGTTTTGAACTGAGCAAGAGTCTACTAATGTACACTCCCCTTTAAAACTTGCAGAGACTTTACCGGCTAGAGATTTTGTCAAGTCTATTTTTAGACTGGATTGTGAAGCAGAGAGGAAGAGGGGGGACCAGAAGTGGTATCGCTTCCCCTTTCCTTTTCTAACTGGACACTGGGGGAAAAAAATCGCTATCTTCGGTTTGGGTCGCCGACCTGTTAAAAGGTCTCTCTCCTCGTGGGAGGAGGGGGGTTGACTTCTTCCCCTCATGCGAAAAGGAGATATGGATACACGACACATGGACGATGCGACCTTCTTCTTCAGTCATGTGAGAGAATGCGATTAATTTACTTTCTCACGAAAGAGACGATGACTTTTTTCCCATCATGCAAAGGAGATGCGGATATACTGACGTGGATGATGTGATCCCTTATCTCTCACGAAAGAGACAGCTATATAAAGTGCGAGCAAGAAAAGAGAACACGTGAATTTGCTATTCAAACTTTTTCCCACTGAAGGAAATATCTTGGATTAACTGCGTCGTAAGGTAAACGATATTTGTTTTATCATCAAGTTTCCATTCATACCCCTACATTATAAATTGCCTTACCACAGCTTTTATCGCATATGTAACAAATGGTGCTGTCGTCCGGGAAATTTGAATCTAGTTGTGAGTTAAATCACTGGGGGCTATGAGTCATATAATCTGTTTGTAGATGAAACATGCGGGACAGACGAACACAAGTGAGAAATAGCGAAATTGATAGGATTAGGGGATAGAAAAATTACTAGTGTAGAAGTATTTTTAAAGTCGCCTTCGTGTGAATGCCTTCAAAAATTACCCAAGGACAACAGTGTGACAATAGGGAGACATTATGGACTAAGTGTTAGACCTGCTCTTCGTAGAGCAGAATTAATCCCTATAGTAGAAGAATATCTTAAAAACAGAAATAAAAACATTTTGACAGGGGTAGATAGCTTCATAGAATCTCCCACATTCAAAGGACTATGTAGTTTGAAAAAGGACGATATCATAGTCATAAGAAAACATTACGACTTAGCTGTCGCACCCAATTGAGGGAGACGCAGCTAGAAAGAATAGTAACAATACACTTAGTGGAAAATAAGTCCGTTTTAAAATTAATACCGACAGCTGAAGAGAAAATCCGCGTAGAGACAGAGAAAACTAATATAAAAATCAGCCAAGCGACTAGTACGGAAGAAGTGAAGGCGTTGATAGACGAACATATAGGTGCAGTAGCCATGTTCACAAATAGTTCTACAAACTTCCCACCCCAACTAGTTTGTTCTAACCCAGTTTAGCCAAGTAATAGCGATGACGGAATAAATAAACTAAACTACAGAGACGATGATATTAGTGGGAATAAATTGAAAGAAAAAGCTAAAAACGACAGGAGAAATTAGATGATAAAGGTGATAAAGACCATGATAATATATCAAAATACAAGGAGGACGACAGTTATAAGCTAGATGATAATGATTATGAGGACGGCGGTAGGAAAAGAATATCTGAGGGGGAGAAATTAATTAAGGAAGCCAGTGAGATTAAACTTTCCTGTGTAGGAAAGAAGATTGGTGAAGTCCACATAAACGACGATAGTGAGAAAGACGAGTAAAGTGTGGAAAACAGACGACCCTAACGAGAATAAGCTCACCCATAGTAACGACAACAATGAAGACGGTGACAGTGATAAGAATAAAGTTCAGAGAAACAATTTTCGTCGACATAAAAATTGGTATAAAGGCCATCCATCAGATAAATACTTGGAGGCACTCCCACTCAAGTTAGCGTTTTGCAAGGCGGTGAAAACCACGAGGATTGTGAAAATTGCATGCACCACTTGTCCTAAATTTTATGAAAAAGCCCGACATACCAGGCTTTTTCATTTTTTCTGGTGGGGTGATGTGACCTAATATTTAAATTGGATTATGTATTTAAATCAAAATTTAAATATTTAATTTTAGACTGACAAGATATGTTTTTTTGTTTATATATTTGTCGTCAAGGTAAAATAAAACATGATTCCCACAAGATAGGCTAATACAGTAGTTGTTTTGAACTGAGCAAGAGTCTACTAATGTACACTCCCCTTTAAAACTTGCAGAGACTTTACCTGAGTCACGTTTTTCTTTTTTTCACTATGGTCCTTAATACCATGTCACTTTTTTCGTTATACCTATCTCCCTCCCATTTTTCACTCTTCAACAACTGACTTTCAATTTCCTCCACACATTACTTTCACATAATTCGAGAGCTTTCTGCCAACATATAATTAACTTTTTTTTCTTTTTAAATTCTTGTCATTCGTTTGTTGTATATTCTAAAAATGTAGATGCTCATCTTCCAACTTGACTTTGTAGATTGCATCTGTTGCTGTCCTCTTTACGATATTAAAATCCTTCTGTCGTCTGGTCATGTCTGTTATCTCCAGTAATGTGTTGTTTAACTACTTTCTGAAGTGAACCTGGCAACAGAACACTCATTCACTTTGTCTTTCATTTCATCTGTTCTTCCTCAACCTTCCATACCTTTCTCTTGGGTGTAAATTTGCTCTTTACCTCACAAGATTTCTCCAACTTTCATGAAGTTGTAAATAATTGATTCATGTTGTGTCATAATTTCTTCCCAAGATCAATTACTTCCACATTACTTCCGAGCTTTCGGTCCTTATTCCTAACCAGATAATCCACTTAAGTCTATGCAGTTCCAAATGCATACATGTTAAGCTTTTCCGTTTTTAAAACAATATTTGCAACCAACATGTCCTTTGCAAGATCAAATTCTAAAATTCTTCCACTTGCTGCAATCTTATTACCATATCCACTTCCATGCACACCCTCAAAATCACCAGGGATCTTTCCAACATGATGATTCAAATCTCATGTCACAGCAAATACTTCCTTCTAATCAACTTTACCAATTACTGTAATAAGCCTGTCATAAGTCTATCTTTCGTATCTAAACTCAAACCACGTATATAAATGCATAAACAGATATTGTTGTGAACACTTTCTCACTAATCATCTACTTCAACAGTATAATTCAATCACTTACATAAAAAACATTAACATAAAAAAGTTGCCAAACTTTATAAAGCAATGGTTTTATTTTCGTTATTTCCTTCATTGTGATTATATACTTCACATCATCCACATGATGCAAGTTATAAGACAAAAAACAGTAGACAAATATACAAAAACATTCATGTCGGAAGGTTATTTAAAGATATGACCAACCTCATTTGTATTTTTAAGGAATTATCAATTTTCAACATACGATTTGAGATTTTTATAATAAAAACAAAAACAATTTTCGAAATTTTAAGTAGAATAGCTCTTGGAGTAAATGTGGTATTATGGTGATTGATAATTCTAGTTAAGAGTAGAACAGACATTTTTTAGTGATGGTGACCAAAGAAACTCATTTTTCCACACTTTTGTCTTGTGTCTAATTTGTTTAAAATGTAATTTTAAAAATATTTTTTGCAAATAAATAATTCAAAATATAGTATCTGTTCAATCCAAGGAAATCATCATCCCAGGTATTACTTCCTTTGAGGTTTCCATACATTTTTTTTTAAAGGGTTCAGATTGACCTTCTTAAATAATAAACTTCTCTGTTGTAGAAAGATAATTAAACAAAACCTTTTCTGAAAATAATGAGATTTATTATCTCTTATTTGAGGTGCTTTCATTTGGAAGAGAATGCAAAAAGGATTTATGGCATATTTATGATAGATTTTGGTTTTATAAAGAATTTCTTTATTTGAAAAAGACCTCTAACTTGACTTTGTAGATTGCATTTGAATTTAAGTCTATGCTTATTTCCATGAACTTCAAATTCTGTTTTTTTTCTTCATGCCAAAAATCATCCTTTCTTTCTTTGCATATGTAACATTACAGAGAATTTCCATGAACAGAGTTTCTTTCCAAAGACTTCCCATCTGTGAAACACATTACAAGATTGCTTCTCTGTGTGCTACAACATAGTCATCTCCAAGTCCATAAACCATCCTCATAAGCCATTGGATTTTAGTCATAAGTGGCTTATTGTCATGGAGTGGTAACTCATTAGTAAATAAAAAAAACAAATTAAATTAAAATTGTCAGGACAGAGAAAGACACACACACAATGATGGTACTAAGCTTGGCTCACTACTTTTTGCTGCCATAAGTGATTAAATCTTAATTTTAAATGATCATTTAACTGACAATCCATCTCACTAACCTTATTCTCAAATAGCTTTTAGCTATGATAAATGAGAAACTCATCAGTAAATAAAAAAAAATGATAATTTAAAAACAGAACAATTGGTTTTGAAATGTTTTAGATAAGGACTGATAATTTCTATTATTTGGATTATTCGGATTACTGTTATCATATTCAATTTTATTCTCACGTTTTAACTGATGTAATCTCTGATCTTCTTCAGGTCAGAGGTCATGGATTTTTTAATCTTTGTCAAACTCAAGAATTTCGAATGAACCTTTTATTGAATCCACAAGGAGCCATTAAGCAATATATTAAGGTGCTAAGAAATAATCAGTTCTAAGTGAGTGATCTGGAGGTTGAAGGTTCAATCCTCAGTACAGGTAATACTAAAAATGCAATTATTAATTTAGACTTCTGCTCAGGCATGGCTGATGGAAGGAGAACAAGCTACCCAATGAATTAAATAAATTTGAAATTCTGTACAAATTCCCAAAGTTCAACAAGCCACATCTAAAGAAAGTTGGAGGTCATATTAACAGAAATGTGAAAATGACACCCAAAATGAGAACACATAACAACAATCGATTTATTTAGGTTTTTGGGAGAGCTATTGTCATCACTGTAACTACAG
The DNA here is from genome assembly GCF_053919585.1 of Euprymna scolopes. Taxonomy (NCBI): domain Eukaryota; kingdom Metazoa; phylum Mollusca; class Cephalopoda; order Sepiida; family Sepiolidae; genus Euprymna; species Euprymna scolopes. The sequence continues at coordinate 59,018,477 of NC_136502.1, forward strand.
ATGAACTTTCAGGCCTTCTTACAGTTTATTATATAAAGGGCAAAATGGGCACGAGCGTTTGTCCATGAAAGGCTTTTTGCATCTGGCTTCTTGCATTGGTTAGATTCCGCAAAAAGTTTTCACATACTTCCCAGATCGTAATATCCCACATTCGCAAACGAACATTGTCTCTATCAATTTTTTGATTGACTTAAACAAAATTTGCACTGTGCTGTCGTCTCAGCTGTTTGGTTGTCATTTTTGTATAAATAAAGCAAAACTATTCAAACGCAAATGCCTAACCTTCGGCCGGGTAGTATCTGTTCTGTAATTGGTCCTTGGTCAATGTAGGGGAAACCCTTCATACTGAGACAATTACTATTTATTTGGATACTGCCAGAGTGCCCCCCTTTTTGGGGGGAGCTGGTTTTCTCCCACATTAAAAACGACCTTGTGTCTAATTTGCTTTCGTGGGAGATTTAAAAGCAATGCCATTTCTGCAAGACATCTTTTGTTTTTGATTGACTTCGTTAAATTTGAATGCTTTAGAATCCGGTTGCGTCGTGGAGTAGCGGTAAGATGTGAGATTTTCTTTCACTTACTTTTCCACCTTCGTGTCATGGGTTCAAGCCTGCCTACTTACTACCACTTTTTTTCCCCTCTCAAGACACACTCCAAACACCCGGGCAACGCTGGGCACCCAGGCTAGTCTATATATAAAGTTATATAATTGTGTGTTGCGACATCACAGTTCAATAGTTGTTTTAAGAGCAAAACTAACCACAGATTTGGAATCAGGACTTTTAATCTGATACCCTTATTTATATAAGAAGTCCTTGAGCTCTTTTGAAAACTTATTAATCAAAATTAAAAGTACATACACAGCATCAAGACAAGAATAAAGATCCCAAGTGAATGACAAAAACAGAACAGATTTCGACTGACATTGGTTTGAACTTGACCTTCACTCTCTTTAAACAATTATAAAATAACAGACAAGTTCAGACATTTGTGATCAAAATCTATTTTTATGTAGAGTGTATTGTTTTTATATTTACAAAACCTTTTAATAAAACTATTTAAACCAAAGTGTGTTCTGTTGCAATATTTTTGAATCATAATAGGGGATAGGTCCCCCACAATTGGGAAATTGAACAACAATTCAAACTATGCCCAGTAAATCCATTTGTATACCCGAAACAAAGACAAACTACTGATTTTGGTTTTATCGGTTGATGACATCGGTCAACATTACGTTATATTATGACAATGTTGACCGATGTTAAGAACAGATTAAATAAAAAATTCAGAATGACCAATCTTGGCAAAATATCATGATTTTTGGGTATAGAATTTACTCATGAAAAAAGATTTATTAAAATGAATCAATCTATGTACATTGACAGAATCCTATTGAAATTTTGAATGGAAGAGTGCAAGAAACGCTGTACACCAGTCGAAAATGATATAATCTATATATATAAAAGTGAAAATGTATGTGTGTATGTATGTACGCTTTTCCTCGATGTCCACAAAAGGCTTCTTTCAGAGAAGCGCTTGCTCGGTTCACAACTTCTTAAAACTTTTTATATCATCTATAAATTGTAATATCTCAGAGTTATCCACGGAGCTCGCCTGTCTATTTAATTTTATTGACTTTCAAACGTTAATTATTCCACATTTTCCGCATCGGCACGTGCTACATTCGGTTTTCGGTATAAAAAAAAAGTGAAACTCGACTCTAATCACAGGCCGAAAGCCAGTTGTCTCAAGAGAGCTAAGTAACGTTTGTTCAATGTCGACTTCGTCATATCAGACTGTAGCTTTCATTTCACTCCTCCTAATAAACAGGGAGCGGGTTTTTAAAAACAAACAAACCGATTTATTCACCTCATTCAAAACTGTCCTGCACAAAATCGTAACTGCTGAATACCTACCCTCGTCACATCAATCAAAAACGCGCACCTGTTTTTTTTTTAACACTTTACTATTTTCCAACTGCACGTTGTGAAGGCTTCGTTTTTTTTTCACGGGCACCTGTTTTTTTTTCACATTTCCGGGTTTTTTTCACATACCCCGAAAAACACTCGGGCAACGCCGGGTACCCCTCGCTAGTAAAATATAAACATGGAATCTGAAATAATTATGAAATTATGGAAGTCTAAAAAGCAACAGATTGTATCTCTCTAGGTGTGGGGCAGAATTTATTGTGCTCACACATACTGCGCAAGAAGTACTCTACCTTAAAAATATCCTAAAGACTGTTTTAGAACCAGAATTAACTAAAACCACGTAGCAATTGTGATAATCAAGCCAGCATAGTCTTAGCAGAGAACATAGTAAGATCTAAACATATAGATATTAAATTCCATTTCATCAGAAATTAAGTGAAAAAGGAATCCATTATTTGAAATTAAATGTCATCAGAACAAAATATCGCTGATGTATTCACAAAATCCGAGACAAAATAAAGTTAAAGCGTTTTGCATTTTAAAGTACTAATTCTAAGAACTTTTTGGGATTTAATTTTAAATAACATTTCACAAGCCTATATATATATTGAAAATTAACCTGCATCCATTTTGTTTGTGTTAACACTTTAACATACTAATGTGTAACTAATACTTTTACTGAAATAAAAACAAAAGAACAGATTTCGACTGACACTGGCTTGACCTTAACCATCGCATATGCTCTCTTTAAACAATTATAAAATAACAGACAAGTTCAGACATTCGTGACCAAAATTTATTTTTATGTAGCGTGCATTGTTTTTATCTAGATTTACAAAACCTTTTAATAAAATAATTTAAACTAAAGATTGTGTTCTTTTTACATATATTTACAACATTTTTTTAATTGTGGTTGCAAATGTTTGAACATGTCTTATTTTTGTTTAAAAAGAGAGCATATGCGAAGATTAAGGTCAAACCAGTGTCAATCGAGATTTATTTTTTGTGTTTGTCAGTCAATTGGGGTCCTTATTCTTGTCTTGATCCTTAAAAAAAAAATAATCTTAGAAACAAATGTTCTGACAATTTTAGCATTTCCTTTCCAGTTTAAGATTTTCTATTATTAAGCATTTGATTAACATATAATAATCCACAACTTTTCACTACTATTAAGAAAAATAAACCTTTTCTGTATGAATCGTTTATATTTTTCACATTAAACCATATATATATATATATATATATATATATATATATATATATATATATATATATATATATATATATATAAGCAAAGAGTTAAAAACATTTAATTTCCTATTTTATATATATATATGCACACACACAATTTTTTCATATTTAACAAATTGTTTACTTTGAATAGAAAATATTTTCTGGATTAAAAATGGATAAAAATACTTGATAATATATTATCAAATAAGAATTTTATTATTTCATAATTTATCAAGCTAAATAGATTTATGTGTAGAAGTAAAACAGATTTTTATTTTTATTTTTTGATTCTTACACTCAACTCCTAAAAACAGTAACGATAGGTTCACAAAAATTTTGTTTGATCTGTGGCTGCATGGATAAAGCCTTTATTTTTAGTTCAAATATTTTGCCATTGTAAGTTGAATCTTCACTAGACGATTGCTTTTTGTTTTTATTTTTTTTGCTATAGTGCTCAAGTTATTTTCTAGCCGATATTGATCATCATTATAAACTCATTTTTTTTTTATTTTTTGTTTTACCGGCCCAATGGTCAGAGTGTTTGCTAATGGGAAAGTAGACCAGGGTTCAATCCTCAGTTGAATCATACCAAAGACTTAGAAATTGGTACTTGATGTTCCTTTGCTAAATACTCAGCATTATTAGGGATGGATCAAAGGCAAGTGAAGTAATCCTGAGAATGGAGTGGCGTTTTCCCCTACATCTCGGTATAATAACTAATGAAAAAGGAGTCTTCAAGTCACCTTCAATTATAGCCAACCACTTAGCTTTGTTTTTTTTTTTTTAATTAAAAATAAATCAAAATTATTGAATAGATGTTTTAATCTTTAAGAAAAGTTAAGAAATTCGGCATAGAAGACTACTTCAACAAGTATTTAAATATGATTGTTGCAGATTATCTGTGCATTGTACAATTTCTGTAGCACATACTCTATGCAAATAATAAAAAAAACAAAACAAAAAAAAAACAACAATCACATTTGAATATAAGAAAATGTTAGATCACAGATGAACACACTGAAAGAAGAGCAGAGAACTCTATTCCGTCTGCCTGCTTCCCACCGGACTACAACTTGGATGTCTTCAAGTCCAATGTTAACAAATTCCTAATGAACCGCCCCCTTAAGTAAACACCTCATCAAATCTCCACACTAACGTAATGTACTTGCAATAACCCTTATCCCTGAGTGGCTTCCGGGCCTTGATAAGTGGTGATCACTGTAAAAAAAAAAAAAAAGAGAGAGACTACATCAGGTGAAACATAAATAATATGAGCAACAACAATAGACGAAATAAAAGCAATTCAAAGAATGATAACAATAGGATGATGATTCAGTAAACTAATGAGAAAAAAAAAGCCGATAGAGATGATATGGACATGTAAGAAGGAGTCCTCTGTTGCACTCGGCAATGGAAGTTATTCCATTTGTATTTTCATCAGGTCAAGTCTAATTGCATAATAGGCTTTGCTGGAAAAAGTGATGGGTTCTTGAAAAAATAGATAATCCTAAAAGAAACTTAAGATTATCCACTATTTCTTTTTTTTAAATGCTTGATTGGATTCAAACCGTTGCTGATTATTCCACATGAACATGATTTGCAATTCCTACTTTTGTATAAGTTTTCTCTTGTTGGTCTTTGGATAAATTCATCATTTTCTTTTAAACCACGATTTATATATAAAGTTGTGTATGTGTTTATATATTTATATGTACAGGATTCACTCCTGAAATAATTAACTAATGATTAATTTTGGATCACAGTTGTTAGGAGTAGGGGTAATAATGTGAGTGATATTTAATTTAGTTTTATGAAAAGGATTATAAAAAGGTTGGGAGCCCTTCATTAAAATTCAGATACCTCTGAATTTCATAAAATTTTTACCACAGGTGTTACACACCAATTAATAAATATTTATATATAATTTTAATTTCTTAGGAGTATTTTAAAGGATTTTAATAGGCATAATATGGAAACAATGAATTTGAAAATTCAAATATTTCAGATTTGCATTAAATTTGATCCATAATCATTAGACACACATTAAGTAAGATTTCTTGAATTTCAATTTTTTTTTAAACCACTAGAGCTTAAGTTTTAGATGTTTTTAGGAATCAAAATAGATTGTTATCATAATTGAAATAAAGATTTAGTTTCATTATATTTTTATTTTAATCTTCATAAAAGGACATAAGAGTGGTGCAACCCTGTTTTGTTTAGAGGAATTTATTTTACCTATCTTGAGACAAGTGCATATACATACACACACACACACATATATATATATATTGAATTTTGTCTGTTGCATCGCTATGTATTTTTTGATAGAGAACTTTTTTTTTTATGAATTCATGGAAGATTGTGGCTTACCATATAAACATTGGTTGTTGTTCTGTGAACAAAATAGATTTGTAATTGTAGCAAAATTTGTTGTTTTGATAAAAATGATTGGTAAAGTGAATAAAAGCTTGGTACTTTAGAACGTAGCAAAATGTTATTTATATTTTGCTGTTTGTTGGTGGTTGCTCTTAACATTGTACTTTCACTTAAAAAGTTAAATATATATAAAAAATAAAGAGTATATGCAAAAGCATTTTCACATGCCTATTTTACAAGTATTTTAATGGTGGATGCTCCGACGAACCACAAGCCCTTGTACCCCCTCGATGTAAATACTCTCAACAAACCTGAAAAGCAGCAAAGTCCCACCCCTACACAGTAGAGATCCCTAGATGTAAGAAAGCCTTCTACTGTAATAGTTTCTTCCCTAGAACTGCTAGACTTTGGAATTCCCTACAAGGTCCCTGCTTCCCCAACTGTACTGACATGCATACATTCAAGTGTAACGTGAACAGACATCTTGCAGCTCAACTTTCTACATAGTATCCTTGCAACTTATGTCCCTGATAGTAGCCCCCTACACCAACATGGCATTGTGGCTTGTTTGGGATGAAAATGAAATAAAAAACATTTTTTTTTTAATTAAAAAAATATGAGGCTTTTGTACAGGCATTTAAAATTGTCATAGATTCTTGAAAATTCAATAGATTATTGGTATACATCTTATGAGATGACTGACCAATTGTTATGATTTCAGGTTCAAATGAATACACCCTACGAAAGCCCGAGTGTCACAGTTGGTAAATTTCAAAAATGCAACTTGAACATGAGTACACTTTAGAAGAATGATATGCAATAAAATTCTGTTTTAAACTTGGAAAACTGTCACGGAAACGTATGGAATGCTTCAGATGGCTTTTGGACCATCTTGCATGAATTAAGCATCAGTTTTGAGTGGCATAAGAGATTCAAAGACAGCAAGGAGTTTTTGAGAGATGATGAGGGGTGTGGGAGGAGTAAGAAAGTTAGAACACCAGAGTTGATCGGCCAAATAAAGAATTTCATGGATAAGGTCTGATGTGTGTCTATAGAGACAATAAGTGCACAGTTTGATGTCAGTGTAGGAACTGTACACAAAATTATTTGTCAGGGACTGAAGATGCAAAAGATTTGTGCAAAGTTTGTCTTAAAGGTGCTCAGAGAAGATCAGAAAGAAAGATGTTGTCATGACAGCAGGAACATGGTCGAACTGATCAATTCAAATCCCACAGTTCTTGATGCTCTGGTGATCTGCAATAAAAGCTGGATCTACTACTATGACTCAGAGACAAGAGACAGAGTTCCCAGTAGAAGCATACTGATTCTCCCAGGCCAAAAAGAGCAAATCCATCCAGAAACTCGTGATGATCCCTTTTTTTGACAGCACAGGCATGATCTACATGCACTGGGTTCCCACTGGATAGACAGTCAACAAGGAATACTATGTTGAGGTTTTAAGGGAGTGCAGCACTTTTCAAATCAGGTCAGTGGCATTTCCACCAGGACAATGCACGATTCCACAACTCCATGCTTATCACAGACTATTTGACCAAAATGGGCATCAAGACAGTTCCTCACCCTTCCTATAGTTTAAACCTTGCTCCCTGCGACTTTTGGTTATTCCCTAAGTTCAAGGCTATCGTTATGAGACAATTTAGGAGATGAAAGAGGCTGTGACAAGGGTCATTGACATGCTTACACAAGAGAACTTGCATGGGAGCCTTCCAAGAGTTGTTGGAATGATACAAGTGCATTGCAGCTGAAGATTACTTTGAAGCAAAATAATGCAGTGATCACAAGAGATTAATCGACTTACAAACAAAGGAATTTTCCAACACGGGATTTGTAATTTAAAGATTTTTTGTTTTTATTTATATAGTTTTAAAAGGTTGAAAAACTTTCAATACATTATATATATATATATATATATATATTATATATATATATATATATATATATATATTATATATATATATATAATGTCTATATAATGTATACGTACGGCATAATCGCGTTGACACACCAGTTCTCGTCAGATCACCAAAGTTAAGCAACATTGAGCCTGTTTAGTACCAGATGGGTGACCATTTGGGAATTCTAGGCACTTTTTGTGCTCTCCGCTTATCTCGACATTTGTTTCCAGTTGTCCTGTACTTCACCTACCACTGGTATTTAACAATGTAGTCTCAGGAGAGGGGTGGTTGGAGATTGCGCACCTCCTGCCATAAAAAAGTTCACGTGCAAGCAACCCTTCATGGGTATCCATAGTCTGTCCAAGACTGAAGGAGCCTGCTTTTATACTGTATGTATGTAAATGGGAACATTTAATTACTTCAGGAGTTAATGAAATTAACCGGATGTAAAATAATACTATGAAAGGACATGAAACAATAGGAGAAAAGGTCAGCTTGACAACTATTTGTTGAAATTGGACTTTCACGTTACCATGTTGTAGTCTGCAGGGAAGCAGTCTTGCGGCAATGTGTTCTACAGATGAGAAGTTCTTGGAAAGAAACACTTCATAGAAACTGCTTGTCTTTAGGTACACAAGGGACGCATAGTTAAGATTAGATAGTTATCGTTCGTACATGAATATATTCAAACCAATTGTCCAAGAGACAAGTATGCAGATCACAGCTTTAAACCCTACTCTCCAAAAAACTGTAAAGGACTTTAAACACATCAATTAGTCATTATAGATTTTATTTATACAAGAAAGTTAAATAAGGTGTTGTATTATTTGATAAAACTAGAGCATTACATACTATCCCCACCATAAAAAAAGTGTGTGTACATTTCTTAGGCAATGACATGTAAACAGGCTGAAAAAATTGCTAGTAAAGATAAACATTTTTTTTTATTTTAGAATTTACAGGGGAGGACACTTTCACATAAATATAATGTACATTGATTAGCCCATTTCCTAGCCATCAAACAGTAAAGATCAACCACTTCTGGATCAGTTTTTAAGGATATATAACCAATTTTATTAATTTTTATTTTTCTAAAAATGGAGATAAATTTTGAAATGGCTGACTGTTGATGATCCCGACATAACTTTATACACAAAGGTATGGCCCATAGAATTTAACAATGAGAGGTGTGAGAGTGAGATCACACTCATGAATAGATAAGCCAATAATATGATTTTAGATAGGTAGTAATTTGAGCAGAGCAACAAGGGTGAGGCACCAAAGCATGGCCTATGTAACATTTAATATTTGGATCTAAGAAAAATAAACACTAATCATTTTATTTATACGTTTTAATGTAGACTTCTGCAGACTCCTCTTTCACATATCTAAAATTGATCCTCCAGAAATTAAAATGGTCAAGAAGAAACTACCTTAAATTTATATGCAAAAGTGATCCTTCATGATATATATTTTTATTTTATGGCTAACTTTTTCAGGTTGCTTACTAAATAGAATCTCATTATTTTTGGATGGATGCAGAGATACAATGATGCTGACTTATTTTTTAATTTTCATATTTCATTTCCTTCAAGTTTTACTAGTTCTAACAAAGACATGTTTTCAGACACATTTGTGTATAGACAAGAATTCACATTATTTTTCTAACTTATAACTGATTTAATTTGGGAATAACTAGACCAAAGGACAGGAGGAAGTTGTACTTTTGGTGAGAAATTCAATCCTGTTCATCATCATCTTACTACAATGAAGTATTTTGTCACATTTGAAATTTTGATGGAACTTTTACTTCCAATTTTTCCAAATATATATGTAATTCTCCTTAATAGCAGTTATCACTCGGCAAGATTTTTAAACCTGATCAGGTAAATATTTTTTAAGTTATCAATGTTTCCACAGCATAACTTCTCCATATTGTATGAAGTATTAACTTCATAGAATATGGAGAAGTATGATCCAGGTAAGACCTTAGTCTATGCTGTCAGGTGGAAATATGCAGTATTACGAGTGACTTGTGTTTTTGTCTATATTTTTTTACTGATTTTATTTTAAAAGTTATTTCAATCAGGACTTCCTTTTTTTTTTTATTAGACTTTTACTGATTGTGCAAAATCAATGAAAATTTTAAAAAAGAAATGGAAGGGGAGTAGAAGAAACACAACTTTACTTGATGAATTTTATTTATTTTGTTTTTTTTTGGTTTGATCTTTTTTTTTTTTTTTAATAATTTTCAAGATGGAAAAAAAAAAAAATGAAATGAAAATAAAAAAAGGGAACATACCAAGTAAAACAAAAACAATACAAAAAAATAGTCCCTTGAATTTTGATGTCTCTTCCTAAATTGCTCCTTAGACAGAAGGCAAAGTTTTGACAAATCTCATTACATCAGACCCCCTCCCCCACACACAATTAAATCCTGAAGGTGGTGGCTGTCAGCATTTATGTAATTATAAATTCCATTTCATAGTGTTCAAAGGTGAAGGGAGGGGAAAGTGACTTTAAAAAAAAAAAAAAAAAGAAAAAAAAAGAGAGACAAAAAAACAGAACAAGTAAAAACAATAAAGAGAAAGAAGGAAAAAGAGAAAGAAAATAGGAAAAATAGGAAAAAAATAAAAGTCTGAGTTAGGAGCAAGGAAGTGTTCTCATGATTTGGTGAGAGGGGGTAAGAGGAAGGAGAAAATGCATTTAGGTAACATTGCTACATTTTTTATTTTATTTTCGTTCATTTTGTGCTTTTTTTTGGTCTATTAAAATACCCCAAACTAAGTAACTCACGCGTTTCAATCTTTTCAGTTCAAGCAACAGGCTTTCCTCCCTGTTTCATAAAGGTCTTAATAAAAAAAAATTATGACCAACAAACATTTTCTCAGAGACTTTCCCAAAAGATGTGTGAGTGTAAGTGTGTGTGTGTGTGCATATGTTTGTGTGTGTGTGTGTGTATGCATAAAAAAAAAAAAATCAGTCATGAGTGATGGTGCATTGGCTGTCAGATATGCAATTGGTTGTTTTCAATGAACTGTCACCATTGGTCTCTGATTAGAGGGTATGTTGTAGCTGTTGTCCGAGGTCAAGCCAGACGAAGCATAATATGCTCATAGAAAGAAAAGCAAGAGAGATGGCTGTTGTCTGGGAAGCAATGTGGAATGAGGGCAGGGTTTGTCGACGACGGATGTCAAGTTGCAATTGTTATGCATACAGAGAGATCCTTCTCAAGGCAAAAGACTAGAAAAGGTTGCATGGCGGGGGGTGGTGGTGATAGTAATGTGTACACAAGCTGCTGCTTCAGCCTTCAACTGATACCAACAGCACTGAAAAGAAAAAAAAGAGAAAAAAAAGACATAAGATTATTCTTATATAAATCTTATATAAATGTATACATTATTATAGCAATAACAATAATATTCATAATAATTATAAACTAATAGAATAAAAATATAATAATAAAGAAGAAGAAAAGTTTATTTTTGTTTAAATGTATGTCATCACCCTCCATTACTTTTATAAAATATAGGATTGGCAACAGATGCAAGAGAGCATTTCTTTTTAATATTTCTTCTGATGTTGTCATTGCATCGAACATAGAAATAAAATACATTTTCTTGGCATTAAATTTATTTTTAAACAAAATCATCTGATTAGCAAAGAAGATGGTGATTGGTGATTAATCTGATATTGCTAAGACAAAAAATTTTGATGTTACTCATTTTAAAATGAATTGTTCCAAAATAAAATTATCTTATCCCAGCAACTAAAACTATAAATGTTTTTTTTATATAAATATGCATCCAAAAGTGTCATTAGTTTTATTGAGTTTAACAATATTAAGTTAACTATTTTTATGGTAAGAAAACAGAATATTTATTATTTCAAAAAAGAAGTGCTAGAATTTTAAATAAATAAATGAAGAAACGTTTGTTTTATTTAAGAATATTTAGCTGATATTGACAAATATTTTTATGAAAGAGACATTTGTTTTTTTAATAATAGTATTGCCTTTAACAGAGATGTATTATTATTTAAAATATGTTCACTAGCATTTCAACCTGGCATTGCCCGGGTGTTTGGAGGTGTATGTTAAGCTAAAAAAAAAAACGTGGTAGTAGGAAGGCAGCCTGGAACCCGTACCGCAAAGGAGGAAAAGAATAAGAAAAAAACCTGACATCTTTGCTGTTATGACCACCACCAAACCGGAAGTGACTTAGGTTTTAATTAAGGCTAGACAATCGAAAGGAGAGGATGACTTTTGAAAATATTTGGAAAAAAAGCGACCCCCCCCCCCGTAGAAAAGTGCCCAGTTGAAGGTGAAGATATTAATGATTTTAGCCTATTTTTCGATATTTGTCGTCTGAAAGGTTGAACTTCAAAATGATACTGATCTTGTAAAATCGTCGCCTCTTTCGAATTTTTAGGCAGACACGCAAGCATACATACATACATACATACATTTATATATTGGTAAGTAAAATTTTTCGACCCAAACCGATTAAAAAGCTTGCCCTATCTCTGAATACACTTTATGTAAAATTTCAAATGTTTAGACCAGAAATTGTCTGAGTAATTTGGTAGAGACCGCAGAGGTCAAATTTTTTAAAACTTTGACCCCTATTATGATCCCTTTACATTTATTGTTGGGGCTCAAATCAAGTTATTAAGTTAGATCCATGTCCAAAGAACCTATATCTAAAATTTCAAGTGTTTAGACCCAAAATTGTTGGAGTAGTTTGGTAGAGTTCTCAAAGGTCAAATCGTTGAACTTTAACCCCTTAATAGCCAAATTTCTGTCCGAAAACGGATTACAAAGATTTCCCCTAATCTCAGTACTCTGTATAGCAAATTTCGAGTCTTTAAACTTAAAATTGACAGAGTTATTGCGTAGGGAAATGTACACACACAGACACGTTCACTTTTATATATATAGATTATTAAAAGTAAGTTATGCAGATTAATGTGGAATGACCATGGAATTTCCACACAGTCATTCAGTCATTGTACCTGCTCCTTGAGTGGTGTTTGTACAGTACCTGAGTATGTTCATTTCCATTTTTACCTAGCTTCTACCAATTTATACCTAGTACAAAGAAAAATAAGTGACATTTCGGGGGGGGGGCACTACTCATTATTTGCATGAAAGAGCAAGTAACTACATTTTAAGAAAAACTATCCAGTTAAGAATTCTGTAGACTTATGTGAAATTCAATTTTCAGTCATAAAAACAACTGCCTTAGTGATGTGTACTCTGCCTATTCTGTTTTGTCAACCAATCAAATGTTTCTATTTGCACATGAACAAACTCCTAAAACATCTTAAATTTTTAATAGTATATAACCATCTTTATAAAGTTAGGCATGTTTTTATGTTTATTTGTACAGGATTCACTCCTAAACTAATAAACCGATCATTATAAATTTTGGAACACAAATGGCTTGAAAGTGTATGTGCTTGGTTCACAAGCATGAAAGATGAACGATTCAATGTTGAATCTGAAAAACTAGTTCACCGACAAAGGGAAAATATGGCTCTTGTCTAAAGGAACAGATGTTCATAGGCAGGAGGAAGATATTTGGCTCCATAATCCACAGAATTAGACATTCACTGGCACCAGAGAGTCATGTGGTTCAACAATTCTACAAGTTTACTGGTACAAGAGAAACAGTGTTTGTAAGTTCAATTATGTAAAGGAAAGCCATATTTCTATCTACGTGTTTCTTGCTAACCCTAACAAAATTAAAATTACAAACCTTACATGTACTGACTCAGCATTAACATAAGCTGGTTATGATAAAAAAATTCTCTAATATTTGTTAGCTTTAGGACACCAGAAACCAAAGTATTTCATTGGCTGAGAGGAAAGGAGTCAGAATAAATTACTTTCATTCTGTTGAATGTTTGAAAAAGAACACTTACAAGTGTTATATCAAATGATATACATTACTGGTTTAATACTAACTTAAAAATGATTAGAGGATAAAGTATAATCTTTAACAGATTTATTCAACAACTTACAAACCAAAATGGAAAAGGAGACGCCGCTGGATGTGTGATGATTAAAGTGTGATGTGAGACATTTATTTATCTCCGAAACTGTCATGGCAGATCTCCCTTCTCACACAATACGATATTTCCCTTCATCAGTTCAAGGGAAATAACCATTATTTTTAGATTGTATCTAATACAAAGTCAAAAAGTTGACATGTGATACTTATCTTTTTTTTTTCTAATTATATTAAACCAGTTGTGAAAATTTATGCATGAATATGAGAGAAAGAGATGATTCAACAGTCAGTCTAAACAAGTGGTCCATCAAAACTTTTTGACTGTCTGCAAAAAAAATTGGGTTAATTTTTATTATCTGAAGAAACATTATCTTGTGACGAGAGCCATCCTTTTGTTTTTCAATAAAAAGATAAATACCTATCATTCTATAAAAAAAGCAATGAAAATTTTTATTCAATTTTTAAGATATTTGTGTGAAAATGTGTTGCAGCAATTAAAACTTGATACTGGTTTCAACTTGCAATAAACATACTTATCAGTCTTGTGGTGACGTCATTGGAGCCAAGAATCCACAAACTGATTTCAAACAAATATCAAAACACTAAAAATGTTTAATTTCTTAAACTTCAAATGTTCAGTTTGTTTATTTAAATAACATAACTTTAAGATTTTATTTTATACTAAAACGTTACTGCTTATCAAGGCCAAAAGGTAACTCAAGGATAAGGTTAATGAGTTTTGTCATATTGACAATGAAATAACATCATGAGGATTGGAAACAATAGTTGATTGAAACTGGGGAAAAACTGCTTATTTTAAAAAAAAAAATCGAAATGACAAAAATTTGTGCTATTAGACTTGAAAATAACTATACTTTAGTTAGCTTGAAAGCAGCCCCAGGATATTGTATTCTGCAAACAAGTAGTTCTTGAAAAGAAACTTTGTTCATGAAAGTTCCGTTTTAATTTAGATACATAGAAGAAAAAAGGAAAATGGTAGTTCCCCTAGAAACACAGAGGAGACAGGTTATAAAAAGTGTACATGATGATGTATATTGTGGTGCAGCAGCTATGCAAAGAAGATTAAAATTGGAAGCAGGGTACTCAAAAGACATAGAAGACTACATAAAAAAAATGCAAAAAATGTACAGAACTCAGGAATTTCAAGCCAAAGAAAATACATGTGTAGCCCCGAGAAGCAGAACCGTCGAGCAGAATATACATGGATCATGCCTATGTCAATAGGATAGGACTATTATCAATATTAGTAGATGCATATTCAGGTTGGCCTGAAGTGGTGAGAGTACCTGATAAAAAAAAGTATGACCCTAAAAAAAATATTAAGAGTAATATTTTTGAGAAACGGGATACAGAGAACATTGATGACTGATAATGTACCAGAATTTGCGGATGCCGATTTGCATGAATGGCTTAGAAAAATAGGATGCAGACCTTATAAGACCCCTCCCTACCACCCTCAAAGTAATGGGATAGCAGAAAGGATGGTCTAGATGGTAAAGAAGGGCATAAAAGCATGCTTGCAACAGAAGGAGAAAATCGATGCTTTCCTACTGTTATAAGAAAAGACTATACACCTCCCTTTTCTTTATGTCATAATAAATGTATGCATTAGTCAAGCAGACACCCCATTCCCCAACCCACACCTGTCGAGCAGCGACGATTGAAAACCAAGTCGAAATAGACAACCCACCCCAACCTCTCTTCATTCCACCCACGCAAAGGAAGTCACCGAGACAAGATCCCCAGCCCCATCCCATCGCCTTGCGAGAAGATGGCGAACATGAACGGATGTAAGCCAGACAGAAACCCCCAACCCACACACATCTCAGAAGGAAACACGTGGAGAGAAAACTTGAGCGGGAAATTCAGTTGGGTTGCAGATAGCAATGAGGACACTTGGTAAAATCATTGCCCTGAGAAAATGGGGTTGAACACCAGCGTAGAAAGTCGCAGAGGTGACTGAAATACAGCCCACTCAACCCGGATCGGCGGATCGCCATCGGATCGAAAAGGGAAATCAACTCGAAGCTTGGATCTACCTTGGGCGAATGTTATTCTTGGAGATGAATATCCCTCGAATGGAAAACTATATACTGAAAATTACGCATCTGGAATAATGTTGAAAAAAAAAAAAACAAACAAAAAAAAAACAGTGACGAAGGAAAGAAAAGACATTTACGTTAACGACGCACGCTCGTCAGGAATGGATAGTCACTAAGAAAGCTAAGTATCCTCCAATTTTCATTCTCCCCAATCCGCTCAACCCAATCCCATGTCCTTATGCTCACATGTTATTCTTGTTATATATAAATTGACTTTTTTCCATGTGTAAAGAAAGAATAAATATTACTATCTGATTCTGAACAATAACTGTGACTATCTTCGTTCAAAAAAGAGACAATACATCTCCATGAATAAACTTTATTATCCCCCCCCCATCTCAACCCATGATGTAGTCTGCACTCCCGTTTGCATTATTGTTGTTTTATATATATTTTTTTGCATTCACGTGTATTACACTCATGTAAATAAATTAATGTATTTCTAGTATATTCATACCCAATTGTGTCATCGTCATTATTATTGCCTTATTCTAATTATTAACCATGAATGTCATTAAGGTGTTTCATGACGATAATGCTGGTTCGAACCTCGGCAAGTGCGATTTGGTTGTGATATCATTACAACCGACACACTGCATATCTTCTTTTATCTTACAACATGCGTTTGGGAGAAGAATTTCCTCTTGAAATTCCTAACCCCGGACTACCGACACACTGGATTTCCATCCGGGATCCCAATATACGTCAAACCCCTGAGCTAGACCCAAAACCGTTACACTACCAAGACTATTACTAAGTTATAGAACAATTCCACGTGCAGGGAGGTCAGAAAGTCCATCTGCCTTAATGGGCAGACAATAAGGGTCCCCTTTGATTATCTCATATGCTAGAAATCAAAAGATGTGGTACAAAAGAAATAGGAATACGGGAACTGAAAAACAGAATTTATTATGCAGAAAGGACATAATACTGCAACATTAAATAAAAAAAATGGGAACAGTGTTCTCGCTCATGCTGACAAATAAGATCCCAAGGAGAACAATTGGAAGAGGAAATGCCTTCAGAGCTGCCCATTATTGACTTAACAGAAGAGTTAATGCAGAATGAGACTGTGGAGGAAGAAGTAGAGAAGGACGAGTTAGAAGAGGAAGAAGTAGAAAGGGACAAGTCAGAAGAGGAAGAAGTAGAAAGGGACAAGTCAGAAGAGGAAGAAGTAGAAAGGGACAAGTCAGAAGAGGAAGATCAGAGTATGCAGGAGTAACAGTTTGATTATAGGGAAAGACGTGATAGATCCAGATCTCCAACGGAAAGGAGAGAGATAAAGGAAGATGTTCAGGAGGGCACAAGAAGTATTTGTGACATAAAGTCCCTCCATTATAGGGAGATGTAGTGATATGCAAATTAAGTATAATTTGCATATGAGCAGATAGCTCATATTTATAAACTGACACCGACTAGAATAGGTTGGCCGTTGAATGCTTACTTAACATCATACATGACATATCAGATTGTAAATTATTTTTCTGCATAAAAGTGACAAAATTGAATTTTCTAAAATGTACACATTGTTGAGTATTGAAATTTTGGGAACATGATCACAAAATATTAATGTCAAATTTTGTATTCTACTGATATATACAAAGCAATTATAATTTTTACAGTAAATGGAATATTTAATTTGCGTAACAATGTTTAAAATTATGGAACCAACATTTTATTTTCATGCATTTACATGAAACAGCTATTTTGTTAAGGAACTCACTTCAAGCTAGGCATGAAGCTATTTATGTTGAGAACTAATCATAATAAAAAGAGAGGAAGATAGAATCACTTAAAAACAAACCAAGCTGGAATAACATTCCACTACTAGTGTTCAATCCCCTGAATTCCAAAAAGTAAGCCTTTCAGGAGTCCAATAAAAAAAGAAGGGGTTATGGGGCTGGTTACAAAAAGTCTGCCTCCTAAACTAGTTGAGTGGCTGACCAGTGTTTTTATTGTGACACCAGAATGTAATATTGAATTTTTTTTAATGGCTAAAGAAGCAACAGGAGCAACCTACTGTTTTTTTGTGTTGTTCGATATTAGAAAGTTGAATATTTTTAAAATTCTTGAACAAATGAAGATGCAGATTGTAAACAATGGTATTCAACTAATGGTTTATTTCTGAATGTTATGAGAAATACTATAAAGTGTTGCATTTGTAGGTCATACTATGCATGAATGTGGAAACTTATTAAATGACAAACAAGATACATATTGCTTCTCATCGCAAGCATTTGGACAAAAAAAAAAAAAAAAAATTAAATAAAGTTTGACAAGGTAACTTACCTGAAAGTCAAAAGTCGCATTCAGTGTTTTAGGTTAATGGCCATTAGCATTGGTAATAAGTCCAGAAACTAACTCTTGGATCGTCGCAGGTTCTATGGACAGGTTTTCTGGGCATTGGTCATTTCAATATGGATGCTGCATTGCTGGCATCTTCAAGAATTTGCTTTTTGCTGCCAGCATAAAATTAGTTTTCCTCTAGTCAGCATTGATCTTCTTGTAGAAATTGATTTTGGCTTATTTGGAGATAGAGGAGAACAGATGGAGAGAGGGAGAGGGGAAGTGGAAAAAGAAAAAGATAAAAAGCAACAACTGCACACTCTCAAATCATAAAAACAAAAAAAAAAAAATTTTTTTTGAGGGTGATGGGGAAGGGATAATGTTTTTGGCTTTTTTTTTTCTTTTTGGTTATTTAAAAAATTTTTTGAAGAGCACAGTTAAAATGTTTATCTGACAAAAACTCCAAGCAGTTTAGTTAAGCTGGCATTAACATATTGTAGGTCATTGTTTTCTATCCTTAAAAAGGATGTAAAAATTTTAACAAAATAGTATTTTACTTCAAACAATTCTAATTATGCCAATGGTGCCTTTCGATCTAAGTTTGTTGTAGAAAAACAAAAATCTATTCTCAAGTATTATTGCTTGAAAATAAGTGTCTTTCATCATCTTAATCCCGATGTATCTAAATGCACATATCTTAAAGAAAAGAAAATTATTAGTATAAAGTGTGAGAAATGCAAACAGAGCTTAGTAGTAGTATGAAAATATATGCTAAGTAAAACGTAAAAAATTATAAAAAGAAAAAAAACGTTACAAGATTTTTTTTGTTTTGTTTAAAACAGATTTCTAGAATAATTAAAACATTTTTTAATTTAAACTTCAGATTAAAGTACTCCTTTTTAGACAGACATTCCTTTTTCAAGCAGACAAAATTTGCCAAAAATAACTTAAAAGAACTTAAATATTAGAAATCTGCTTTAAGAGATTTTTGTTTAACATTTTTTTATTAGTTTAAATATACGCAACTCTGGTCTGCCCAAAACGATGTTAAGTAAAAACTTATAAAAAAAGTTAAGAAACTTTTGTTTGAACAAATAGCATGATACAACTATTTAAAAAAAAAAGAAAAAAGTTCAATATAACGTACACGTTTTAGATTTTGTTCGTTTTAGTTTCAAGAAAAACAAAAACAAAAAAAAAACTCTAAACCAGAAATTTTGTTTCAAGAAATTTTGTTTAAATATGTCTAACATGATCAAATATATATTCTTTTTACCTTTCAAGTTCCACAGTAATGTACTTATTTTTTTAAATGGGCATATTCTTAAGCAAATTAAACCATTCCAAAATAAGTTCAAATAAATATCTTAAATAAAAACTTGTCTGAGAGATTTTTGTTTGAACAAATATTAAAAGAAAAAATAAATAAATAAAAAGAAAAATATTTTTAAAATTCAAGCTTCAGATTGTAAAAAATTGGTAGTTTCAGAATAATTAAGACAGATGTTTTTTTTCTAAATTAAATCAAACTTTTCAAATACTACTTAACATAAAATTAGAAATCTGCTTTAAGTCCTGAATTAAGAATCCTCTTTTATTCTAGAATGAGGAGAGATAAAAAGAATTAGAATATTTTAATTCAAGAATTGATGAGGCACCCAGATAGATTTGACTTCTATTTGTATAACAATGCCAGAGAACTTTATTGTAGAGATATTCTATATATTTTACTTATATCATTGACTTAAGAAAAATGAAAATAAAATATGGTATATAGGAAAGAAAAAAGGGAAAAGTTTAAAAAAGGAAAAAATGTTAAACTTAAACAAAAAATAAAATGTTAAAAATGAGTTTTAAAAAGTTAAAAAGAAAAAGAACGGGGAGATGAAAAGAAAAAAAAAATGTGGAAAAAAAAAAGGAAAATGTTAAAAAAAAAAAATGTTGAAAGAACGAGGAAAATGTTGAAAGAACGAGGAAAATGTTGAAAGAACAAAGAAAATGTTGAGAGAAAAAACAAAACTGTTGAAAGATAATGGAAACTGTTGAATATGGAAACTGTTGAATATAAAAAAAAAAGGTTAAAAAGGAAGACATTGAAAAGTAAAAAAAAAAAAAAAAGTTGAAAAAGAAGAAAAAAAAGTTGAAAGAAAAAAACAAAACAAAAACGTTGATAAGGAAAACACCCCAAAAATGTTGATGAGGAAAAAAATGTTGAAACGGAAAAATGAAATGTTGAAAAGGGGGGGGAAAAAAATAAAAATGTTGAAAAGAGGGAGAAAAAATAGAAAAATGTTGAAAAGAGGAGAAAAATAGAAAAATGTTGAAAAGAGGAGAAAAATAGAAAAATGTTGAAAAGGAAAAAAAAAAAAAAAAGAAAATGTTGATAAGGAAAAAAATGTTAAAACGGAAAAAACAATGGTGAAAAGGGAGGGGAGAAAAATGTTAAAAAGGGGGAAAAGAAGAAAAATGTTGAAAAGGAAAAAAAAAAAAGAAAAATGTTGAAAAGTAAAAAGAAAAGAAAAATGTTGAAAAGGAAAAAAAAAAGAAAAATGTTGAAAAGGAAAAAAAAAAGAAAAATGTTGAAAAGGAAAAAAAAAAGAAAAATGTTGAAAAGGAAAAAAAAAGAAAAATGTTGAAAAGGAAAAAAAAAAGAAAAATGTTGAAAAGGAAAAAAAAAAGAAAAATGTTGAAAAGGAAAAAAAAAGAAAAATGTTGAAAAGGAAAAAAAAAAAGAAAAATGTTGAAAAGGAAAAAAAAAAAGAAAAATGTTGAAAAGGAAAAAAAAAAGAAAAATATTGAAAAGGAAAAAAAAAAAGAAACATATTGAAAAGGAAAAAAAAGAAAAATATTGAAAAGGAAAAAAAAGAAAAATATTGAAAAGGAAAAAAAAGAAAAATATTGAAAAGGAAAAAAAAAGAAAAATATTGAAAAGGAAAAAAAAAGAAAAATATTGAAAAGGAAAAAAAAAGAAAAATATTGAAAAGGAAAAAAAAGAAAAATATTGAAAAGGAAAAAAAAGAAAAATATTGAAAAGGAAAAAAAAGAAAAATATTGAAAAGGAAAAAAAAGAAAAATATTGAAAAGGAAAAAAAAGAAAAATATTGAAAAGGAAAAAAAAGAAAAATATTGAAAAGGAAAAAAAAAGAAAAATATTGAAAAGGAAAAAAAAGAAAAATATTGAAAAGGAAAAAAAAAGAAAAATATTGAAAAGGAAAAAAAAAGAAAAATATTGAAAAGGAAAAAAAAGAAAAATATTGAAAAGGAAAAAAAAGAAAAATATTGAAAAGGAACAAAAAGAAAAATATTGAAAAGGAAAAAAAAATATTGAAAAGGAAAAAAAATATTGAAAAGGAAAAAAAGAAAAATATTGAAAAGGAACAAAAAAGAAAAATATTGAAAAAGAGAAAAAAAAGAAACTATTGAAAAGGAAAAAAAGAAAAATGTTTAGAAAAAACAAAAAGAAAAATGTTTAGAAAAAACAAAAAGAAAAATGTTTAGAAAAAACAAAAAGAAAAATGTTTAGAAAAAACAAAAAGAAAAATGTTTAGAAAAAACAAAAAGAAAAATGTTTAGAAAAAACAAAAAGAAAAATGTTTAGAAAAAACAAAAAGAAAAATGTTTAGAAAAAACAAAAAGAAAAATGCTTAGAAAAAAAAGAAAAATGCTTAGAAAAAAAAGAAAAATGCTTAGAAAAAAAAAGAAAAATGTTTAGAAAAAAAAAAGAAAAATGTTTAGAAAAAAAAGAAAAATGTTTAGAAAAAAAAAGAAAAATGCTTAGAAAAAAAAGAAAAATGCTTAGAAAAAAAAGAAAAATGCTTAGAAAAAAAAAGAAAAATGTTTAGAAAAAAAAAGAAAAATGTTTAGAAAAAAAAGAAATATGTTTAGAAAAAAAAAGAAAAATGCTTAGAAAAAAAAAGAAAAATGCTTAGAAAAAAAAAGAAAAATGCTTAGAAAAAAAAAGAAAAATGTTTAGAAAAAAAAAGAAAAATGTTTAGAAAAAAAAAGAAAAATGTTTAGAAAAAAAAGAAAAATGTTTAGAAAAAAAAGAAAAATGTTTAGAAAAAAAAGAAAAATGTTTAGAAAAAAAGAAAAATGTTTAGAAAAAAAAGAAAAATGTTTAGAAAAAAAAGAGAATGTTGAGAAAAAAAAGAGAATGTTGAGAAAAAAGGAGGATGTTGAGAAAAAAAAGAGAATGTTGAGAAAAAAAGAGAATGTTGAGAGAAAAAAGAGAATGTTGAGAGAAAAAAGAGAATGTTGAGAGAAAAAAGGGAGAATGTTGAGAGAAAAAAGGGAGAATGTTTAGAAAAAAAGGGAGAATGTTGAGAAAAAAAGGGAGAATGTTGAGAAAAAAAGGGAGAATGTTTAGAAAAAAAGGGAGAATGTTGAGAAAAAAAGGGAGAATGTTGAGAAAAAAAGGGAGAATGTTGAGAAAAAAAGGGAGAATGTTGAGAAAAAAAGGGAGAATGTTGAGAAAAAAAGGGAGAATGTTGAGAAAAAAAAGGGAGAATGTTGAGAAAAAAAGGGAGAATGTTGAGAAAAAAAGGGAGAATGTTGAGAAAAAAAGGGAGAATGTTAAGAAAAAAAGGGAGAATGTTGAGAAAAAAAAGGGAGAATGTTGAGAAAAAAAAGGGAGAATGTTGAGAAAAAAAAGGGAGAATGTTGAGAAAAAAAAGGGAGAATGTTGAGAAAAAAAAGGGAGAATGTTGAGAAAAAAGGGAGAATGTTGAGAAAAAAAAGGGAGAATGTTGAGAAAAAAAGGGAGAATGTTGAGAAAAAAAGGGAGAATGTTGAGAAAAAAAGGGAGAATGTTGAGAAAAAAAGGGAGAATGTTAAGAAAAAAGGGAGAATGTTAAGAAAAAAGGGAGAATGTTAAGAAAAAAGGGAGGATGTTAAGAAAAAAGGGAGGATGTTAAGAAAAAAGGGAGAATGTTAAGAAAAAAAGGGAGGATGTTAAGAAAAAAGGGAGGATGTTAAGAAAAAAGGGAGGATGTTAAGAAAAAAGGGAGGATGTTAAGAAAAAGGGAGGATGTTAAGAAAAAGGGAGAAAGTTAAGAAAAAAGGGAGAATGTTTAGAAAAAAGGGAGGATGTTAAGAAAAAAGGGAGGATGTTAAGAAAAAAGGGAGGATGTTAAGAAAAAAGGGAGGATGTTAAGAAAAAAGGGAGGATGTTTAGAAAAAAGGGAGGATGTTAAGAAAAAAAGGGAGGATGTTAAGAAAAAAGGGAGGATGTTAAGAAAAAAGGGAGAATGTTAAGAAAAAAGGGAGGATGTTTAGAAAAAAGGGAGGATGTTTAGAAAAAAGGGAGGATGTTAAGAAAAAAGGGAGGATGTTAAGAAAAAAAGGGAGGATGTTAAGAAAAAAGGGAGGATGTTAAGAAAAAAGGGAGGATGTTTAGAAAAAAGGGAGGATGTTAAGAAAAAAGGGAGGATGTTAAGAAAAAAGGGAGGATGTTAAGAAAAAAGGGAGGATGTTAAGAAAAAAGGGAGGATGTTAAGAAAAAAGGGAGGATGTTAAGAAAAAAGGGAGGATGTTAAGAAAAAAGGGAGAAAGTTAAGAAAAAAGGGAGAATGTTTAGAAAAAAGGGAGGATGTTAAGAAAAAAAGGGAGGATGTTAAGAAAAAAAGGGAGAATGTTGAGAAAAAAAGGGAGAATGTTGAGAAAAAAAGGGAGAATGTTGAGAAAAAAAGGGAGAATGTTGAGAAAAAAAAGGGAGAATGTTGAGAAAAAAAGGGAGAATGTTGAGAAAAAAAGGGAGAATGTTGAGAAAAAAAGGGAGAATGTTAAGAAAAAAAGGGAGAATGTTGAGAAAAAAAAGGGAGAATGTTGAGAAAAAAAAGGGAGAATGTTGAGAAAAAAAAGGGAGAATGTTGAGAAAAAAAAGGGAGAATGTTGAGAAAAAAAAGGGAGAATGTTGAGAAAAAAAAGGGAGAATGTTGAGAAAAAAAAGGGAGAATGTTGAGAAAAAAAAGGGAGAATGTTGAGAAAAAAAAGGGAGAATGTTGAGAAAAAAAGGGAGAATGTTGAGAAAAAAAGGGAGAATGTTGAGAAAAAAAGGGAGAATGTTGAGAAAAAAAGGGAGAATGTTAAGAAAAAAGGGAGAATGTTAAGAAAAAAGGGAGAATGTTAAGAAAAAAAGGGAGGATGTTAAGAAAAAAGGGAGGATGTTAAGAAAAAAGGGAGAATGTTAAGAAAAAAAGGGAGGATGTTAAGAAAAAAGGGAGGATGTTAAGAAAAAAGGGAGGATGTTAAGAAAAAAGGGAGGATGTTAAGAAAAAAGGGAGGATGTTAAGAAAAAAGGGAGGATGTTAAGAAAAAAGGGAGAAAGTTAAGAAAAAAGGGAGAATGTTTAGAAAAAAGGGAGGATGTTAAGAAAAAAGGGAGGATGTTAAGAAAAAAGGGAGGATGTTAAGAAAAAAGGGAGGATGTTAAGAAAAAAGGGAGGATGTTAAGAAAAAAGGGAGGATGTTTAGAAAAAAGGGAGGATGTTAAGAAAAAAGGGAGGATGTTAAGAAAAAAGGGAGGATGTTAAGAAAAAAGGGAGAAAGTTAAGAAAAAAGGGAGAATGTTTAGAAAAAAAGAGAATGTTTAGAAAAAAGGAGAATGTTATAGAAGAAAAAAAAGAAAAAGGTTGAAAAAAAGAAAACGGAAAATGATTTTAAAAATATGGTAAAAAAGTGAAAACTAAAAAAAAACAAAAAAAAAACAAAAAAATCCAATTAATGAGATGGGAAAATAATATACAAATATATTAGCGATGTGTATAAGAGTTAATATTTTTAACAACTGAAAGCCTTGTAATTAATATTAGCATCCTGGATCCTCAGTCTAGTTTTAGTATTATTTATTTTTAAAAGTATTTTTATTTATGGTAGTAAATTTGTTTCTGGTAAAATTATCTTCATTTTTTTGTAAATGGTTGAGAATTCCTATTATTTCGAACCAGGTCAAAGGCTTAACTTTGGATGTCAAAGTCCTGATATATTTATTTTTATGTATGTTAGTGTGTTCTTTTGTGGTATTTTTTGTGTTTATTTTCCCTAGGAGATGGGAAATCCCTTCTTTAAATTTTATATAGATAAAAAAAAT
Organism: Euprymna scolopes; assembly: GCF_053919585.1. Taxonomy (NCBI): domain Eukaryota; kingdom Metazoa; phylum Mollusca; class Cephalopoda; order Sepiida; family Sepiolidae; genus Euprymna; species Euprymna scolopes. The sequence goes on from NC_136502.1 coordinate 59,043,442, forward strand.
GAGGAGAGAGGGGCGGTTAAGAGAAGAGAGAAGTGAAAGGGAAAAGAGACAAATTCTTAATTATTCATTAAGAGAAGGGAGTAAACATTTTTTCAAAAAATTTCAAAGAATGATTTTCTTTTCATTAATTTTTTTTAACATCGGAAAAAGGGAGGAGGGGGGCATAAGTTTTTCTTCTTTAATATTTTTATCCAATCAATTATCATAAAAAAAAATAGTTTAAATTATATCCAGCAATATCACAGCTGTAACTTTAAGTTTACAATTTTTTTTTTTTTTTTTTTTTTTTTTTTTTACAAAAAAATTAAATTTAATTTTTTTTTCAATTTTTTTAAAATCCACTTTTTAATTTGGATTATATTTTTTTGTGTGTGTATATATATATATATATATATATATATATATATATATATATTCCTCAGATAAAAGTATATTTTGCAGGGTTTTTTCTTTTTCATTACTGAATAACTTAAAACAAAAATAAAAATGAAAAAAAAAAGGCATATAAGATATATAACTTTGTTTTTTTCTAAAAAAAAAAAAAAAAATATTCCCAGACAACATTTTCTGCATTTTTCAATATTTTTTCCATTTAATTTTTTTTTTTTTTTTTTTTTTACTCATAAAAATAGTTCCAACATTTTTGTTTAAATCTTTTTTTTTTTTTTTTTTTTTTAACATATCCCCAACCCCCTTTTTTATTTATCATTTTTATATTTTTCTTGTGATTTCTTCTCTTAAATGTCAATTTATTATTACCTCTCCTGGTAAGAGTAATACTCATTTTGTTCACAGTATGAATACTACTAAATCACCACCACAGTAACGACAATGACCACCAGCTTTGAGAAAAAATTTTTTTGTTGTTTTTCAAATCAACTATCAGAGCTTGGTAACCTCAGTTATGAATAATTATCTCTGGTTTTGAATTAAAAAAAAATACAAAGAGGAAGAAAAAATAAGATATATGAAAAGAGCTACCATAGTTCCCACTACAAAAATAAAACAACAAAACAAAAAAAAAAAAAATGCATAGGTTTTCGCAAATGGGGGAACTTAACACAGATCAGTGTAAATCAGATGAGAGTTCGGCTAAAGCTGTGTGTATGACACACCTAAGACATCCCATCATTTTTTCTTTTTAAATACAAACATATCCTGTTGATCTTAGCATTTTATGTGCTGGGGATGTGTGTGTGTGAAATACGACAAGAACCAAAAATGTCTAAAACCAACATCTACAAAGAGAAATTTGAGAGATAAATCCCTTATTTTTCTTTTAGCAAATAAACTTAGATTTTTTTTTGTAATAGTTTTTTTTTTCTGTTTTAACTATAAAAGTTATATATTTTTTGAGATCAAATCAGTTTTTCTGAAGGCACAAAATCTAGATCCTTAATAGAATAGGGGCACAGTTTTTTCTTTGTATGTGTTGGGGGGGGGGCGTCTTTAACTTTAATACTTTCCTAAACTCTTTCCTTGCTTTTATATTCCAACATGCAAAGAAAATGTAATATCTCTCTCTCACACACAAATATAAAGCATATGCAATGTATGCATATCTATAAATCTATACATACATATGCATATACATTTTGTAATATATATATATATACATAATTCCACGTATGCATACATAATTGCATACATAATTTTACATACATATGTAATTACACCTGCACATGCAATTACAAACATACATATGTAATTACACCTGCACATGCAATTACAAACATACATATGTAATTACACCTGCACATAAACAATTACAAACATACATATGTAATTACACATGCACATAAACAATTACACATATATAATTACATACATATGTATAATTACACAGACACACACATGCATATATACACACCTATATACAAAATTCTACTTATTCCCAAGAGTGCTCTTGCCCTCCCTTCACAAACGTCTTTCAATAACTCCATTTTTATTATTTGTATTTTTTTTCTTCACAGGAAATAGAGGGTGGGGCTGTGGGTTTAAAAATGAGAAAAAGGAAAGAAAAATTAAATAAAATTAGTTTCTCTAGAGTTTTTTCCTTTTTCACCATGGAATCATTTGGAGAAAATTAAGGAAAAAAAAAATCTTCCTTTTCTTCCCAATTTATGTAAAAATGTACATGCAGGTGTGTGTGTGTGTGTGCATGCGCGCATATATATATATAAGAATCTATGAAAGGATGAATGCAGTTATATATGTAAATATGTGTGCCTGGCATCTTGTCAGTTTACATATGTAAATTGTGTTTATTGATATTCCTTCATTTTATTCTTCTAAATGTCGCTATTTTCATTTTGTTTCCCCAAAATATAACCAAAGGGAGATAGAGAGGGACAAAGAAAGAGATAGAGAGGGAGAAAACATTCATCCAAATAAGTCCTGGGGAGGGGGAGATGCAGGATACTTTGTTTCCCCACAAATCTAAACAAAATTTTTGTTTGTTTCACATAAAGAAAAAAAAGAAAAGAAAAATTGACAATTGCTGTGATTTATTTCGCCCAAGATTTGCATTTTCAAAAGTGGTTGCCGTTTTTCTGGTGGTGTGTCTCTTTTTTTTCTCTCTCCCACTTTTTCATCAAATCAATTATCCGTTAACTAATAATTTGTTATTCTATTCCGTTCCAACTCTTACAATGGTGGAAGGTCCTGAAAAATATAAAAAGAAAAAAATACCATTAGCAAGAATAAGAAATATACCAAAGAATATAGAAGTAAAAGTAAAGTGTGAGCAACATGAAGGCTCCCTTTTAATTAGCTACTACAGAGGGGAGCCCCCCCCCCCCCGAATTATTCCACTTACTGTTAATGTTCACCTTTTAAAGCTGTGTGTTTAACAAGAAAGTGTCAAGTACCATATTTTTTAATGTTTGGTCTCACTCCAACAAGGGTTGAATCCTGGGCTCACAGATCATTAGTGAACATTCCTTCTCAATTTATACATATATATATATACATATTATGAGGGACATTCAAAAAGTACTGCCTCCTATTTTTTATTTTATTTTAAATTCTGCCTGAATTAGAGAGGATTGCTAATTGCATTGTTATGATGACTAAACTCATGCATTCATAACCTGAAAGTTAGATCTCTCTGTTGCAGATATTGATGGTGTTAAACTAAAAAAGCAACTCCTGCCATGGATATACATCAGAAGCAGAGATACGTCATTGAATTTCTCCATACAAAAAAAAAAAAAAATTAAACCAATCAACGTTCACCAATGTCTGCTGAAAGTTTACGAAGCTGATGCAGTTGATGCCAGTACACAGAACATGGCTTTGTTGATTTCAGAGTGGCAACAGAGATGCAAGTGACAAAGCACACTTTCGATATCTATGCATAGCCACCACCCCATCACTGGATAAAGTTGCATTAATAATAGTGGCGACTATGTAGAAATACAAATTCTGGAACACAAAAGGTTGCTTGTTTTAATGGTATTGCTCCTTCGTAGCTTTTCAACTTTATTTTATAGTTAAAAAACAGGATGCATTATTTTTGGAATGACCCTTTATATATATGAGGGTCCTTCCAAAAGTAATGCATTCAATATATAGTTATCTTGCTCAATATTTTTTAAAATCAAACACAAATAGCAATCAATCTGACATATGGATACTTGATTCAAAGTAGCTTATTTTTAGTTCCTTCCACTATATAATTGGCACAAATATTTTATTTACAATTTTTTCATTTATCCCAAGAAAATTTTTCAGACAGCAAAATTCTTATTTACTGAATATTATCTTACATAAAAGGGAAGTAATCATGGAATAAATTATTTCCATTTTACCTGTGCAAAAATACATGTTAAATTTTTAAACATTGAACGAAAACAACTTCTTAAAAATTCCTGTTTCACAAAATAATTTGTTTACAAAATTACTTTCCACTTCTTTGTAAATATAAAGTTAGTCTCATTATGGACCTTCAGATCTATTTACTATAGATACGTTTACTGAGATTTAATATAAAATTAATTATTTTTCAACACTTCAGACTATTGAAAGTGTCTATATCTTAATATTTGATTTGGAATATTGTATAATAGAAAAATATTCAATTTGACACTTTTTCTTTTTGATATGTATCCATCTTTTCTTGAAACAAAGAACTGATCAACGACCATACACAATATCCACCTCTAAAAATATGTTCTACTTTGTTATAAGGTTTTGTTTGAAATAAGTTACATTTATATTTTTGTTTGTATTTAATTTCATTTTTGAAGTTTATAATTTTGTAGTTTTTCTTATGAACATAATTTACAGTTCTTACTATTTATATCACAAGGAAAAACAAATTCGATTTCCAAAATGATATCAGAGCTGATGTTTTTTTTAAATATTTTGGTCATATATATATATATATATATAATTATTTCCACAGCCAAACAACGTCACAGCTCAAAAGCCCAAGACTCGAGTTTCGCTCTCATTTGGGCTCATCAGTTAGACATAAAATTCCTACTTTGGGTTATAGCTTGTTATGATGACCACATCACTTGTTTGAGACAAAGTAGGTTCATTCCCTAGATTTCGCAACGGTTTGCTTGATCTATGTTAGTTAATAGACTTCTTGCGTGCGGCACGGTTGCTCATGTGGCAGAGTACACTTCTCACATTCAAGAGGCTCAGGTTTCGAATCCCGAATTTTGATATGTCTAACTGATGAGCCCAAATGAGGGTGAAACTTGAGTCCTGGACTTTGAGTTTGTTGGCTGTCATGGATCTTGTGAGCTGCAACGTTGTTTGGCTATGGAAATAATTATATAATCTTTCACATTCTGAAAATGTATATTATATATATATATATATATACTAGAGGACCCATTAACCGGCCTTGCCCAATGGAAGCTTCCCCCCCCCACTCTTGCAACCCTAAACCCCCACCCCCACACACTCTTGCAAAAAAGTAAATTATGGTTGTTGATGGTGGCCACTGTCATCCCTGAACATTTGCAGACACTGGTGGTTGTGGCCAAAATGAAATAATCTGGCTTTCACTAAGGATTAGTGTTGGTTTGGGGCAATAACATGCAGGTACTGGGGAGAGAAATAATTCCCCCAAATTTAATCATGATAATGCTACAAAAAAAAAAAATTGGGGAGTGGCAGTGTTGATAGGAGAGTAGATTTGTTTAATCAATGAATTACAGTGCATAATATAGGTCTTTATATGTCTACAAGTACTTGTCTATGCAAAATTTGAATGAGATTTTCTTAGTCAGCATAGTCGAAAACCTTTAAAAGTCGTCATTCTAAAGAAAAATGTGAAGGTGAACCTAATGTACAAATTTGCCCCCGCCCCAAAGTTAGCGCATGTGCAATCTCGAGAATCAGTCCAGAAACGAAAAATTTTTCAAACATATTTACATTGTTTTTCTGATTTTTAAAATATAGTTATGATTTTTTAAAAATGTACTTTGTTTAAATATACTCCTTTTAAACCTGCACAATCTATTACGATCATCGCTGATTAAAAATACATGTTTTGGCAATATCATCTACTGGATTCATACTTATGTTTTTTTAATCTAATATTTTTTAACATGTGAAATATTCTAAATATTTTTAACATGTGAAATATTCATATTTTAAAACTGTTAAACTATTTTCTGTTCCACATTCACATTTTTGAAACTGTTAAAACTGTAAAAAAAATGTGACACATTGTTTCCTTTTCATATTTCTGTAAATAAATATATTTAAAAATATCTAAAGAGTGTGACAAAATATATAATGTATTGACTTAAACATAATTATTTGAAAAGATATGTGATTAAAAAAATAAGAAATTAATTGATAAAACAGTTTACATATTTTTATATATCTTGATTATAAGGGGGGGGGAAATAAACATAAAAATAGTTAAACAGTTTTAAAATGTGAATATTTCACATAAGTCAAGAAAACATTAAATTCAAGCAACATAACTACGAATCAGAGTAGATGATATTGCCAAAATATTTATTTTTAAATTGGTGACAATCGTAATATATTGCGCAGATTTAAATAAAGTATATTTAAATAAAGTGCATTTAAAAAAAAATGTAACTATGTTTGAAAAAATATATTTGCTGGAACAAATGTACAAAGTGAGCAAGTGAGAGAGAGAGGAAGTAAATGTTTGTTTTTTCTTCGGCATAGCTGTGAATTATTATTTTTTTTTTACTTTGGCATAAAAAGAAATGTATAAAGCGAGAGAGTTGAGAAGAATATATACAGAGAGAGAGAGAGGAAATTCAAACTTATGGCATATAATGTGTAAGAAAATGAATGCAGCAATTTACTCAGAGGGCAAAAGTAGGTATCATTGTGACGCCATATTGAATGGTACATTAGCGTTCATTTAGCATGCGAATACCGTTCATCTAGAATATAGGAATAATCAGAGCTCAACTAATCAGAATGAGCAGAATTAGTCTATGGAGATTTATTATTTTTTAATCATAAAAGGAAAAAATTGTTATGTCTATGAGTATATGATTCAGTTACGAAGGCCGAAACCCCATATTTGTTGAAAGTGCAGAATTCCTCCAGGTGATGACTGGGAGCGGTAGGAGGACTTGATATTTACAGGGGAAAATAGGAACTACTTCCTCTAAAGATGGTTATGATTGTGATGATGTTGCTCCTAAGATGAAATGTAGGATTTTATTATAATGACTAAATGTGTCTAAAATTGCATTTTAAAGTTACTTAAGATAGTGGCTAATAGTCAGACATAATAAATTTGTATGTGAGATCTGTTGTACATTGGTTCAGAGAGGAATTTCTGCAATCAAAACATTATAGTGTATATGGAGATAAAGGAGTTGCATTTGAAGGCTATGTCAATGCAGTTTGTGGGAAACATCGTGGACACAAGTTAGTATATAAAAGAATGACAACATTAGAAATTTTCAATTATATTACGTTCATTTACCCACATAATACGTCGTGCAGACTGGTAGGTGTTAATATCGAATCTCTTCCTCAAGAGGAAAAGAAAAAGAAATGCCTGCAACTGTCCGTTTTATCCTCTTTATTTATTCCTTTATTTCTGGATCTCAGTGTCTGCTATGTTTCCCACAAACTGCATTGACATAGCCTTCAAACAACTCCTTTCACACTGTGTGCAAACAAACTACAACATCCTTATTATATATATATATATATAAAAGGAATTGTGCATGCGTGAAAGAGTTCCCTTGGACTTGGAAATGACTGAACTGATTTTTTTTTTTTTAATTTCATACAAAGGTACTTGAGGTGTCTGAGAGTGTTTTTATGTAGGTTTTGTATTGGAATAAGTTTTATAATTATCGAAAATCAATAATTTAAAAAATCCAATTGAAGAAGGAAGTCCAATTTTAACCAAAGTTAACAGTTCTATACAACCTAGCATCACAATTGAATTTGAGAAATTTTATCACCACACAAGCAAAAAGGCTCAGTTTATAAGATCAACTGTAGATTTTTTTCTGAGGCCGGGTTGTACTTGAAATTAATGTTTCTTTTAGAGGACAATTGAACCATGATACTTGATTTTTGTATCTTAAACTTTAAGTAATTATTTACAGATAATTTTATAAAAAACAATAGATTCTCTACAGTGCAATGTGGACTAAGTCATTGTGGGGAGGCATGTGAAGCATCCTCCCTGCAAATTGTGGGGGGCGGTCCTTAACTAAAGCAGGCAATCAATCGATTTAAATAAAAAATGGGCGATTTCACAGATTTCACTGATAATAAAAGTATGGGAGGGTGAATCATTTGTTTATCCTCATTCAATCCTGGACATTGTCGAGTCTCCCTGTTAGTTTATATATATAATTAGATAAAGTGGTACAATGTCTACATTTTTAACTTAAATGTTATAACATGATGTTGTCGACACTCAAGTCTACTTTCTGTAACCCTTAAGTGTACTTGCTCTTCATTATTAAACATTTATTCATTAATGGACAATTATTATTTGTTGTTTTGTTGGCTTTTATGGCACATCAACCCTTTGGGTCATTTTATGCCAATTATCTATGGATCTAGGAGGTTTTTACTCCCTGCTTTAGCGGACATATGAGTGATGTTATTTTTAAAGTTTTTGATAAAGGCTAACTTTTTAAAGGTATGAAAGTATGGTGTAGGGGTTGTTTTTCAAATAGATTCTTAATGTCTTTTTTTCTTTGTATAAAGTACAATCAATTAAAATGTGTTTGATTGTGAGTGGAGTTTGACATTGTATACATATAGGCTGGTTTTTATTTCTCAAAAGATATGAGTCAAATGAGTATGGCCTATTCTTGCTAGAGTGATTTTTTTCTTTTCAGTGTAGTTTGATGTTTTGTTCCTGCTTTTTTAATTTTTCGCATTAGTTCATATAATTTGTTGTTGGGAAATTTATTCCAGTACGTTTGCCATTTTTTTGTTGTATATATATACTGATATGTTTTTAAGTTCCAAATAGAGAATTTTCAAATTTGGATCAATCGTGATGTTTAAGGCAGTTTTTGTAGTTGAAATTCATTTCCTTGGATGCTAGTGTGGCTTGATATCCATCAGAAAATTATTTCTTTTAGATTATTTAGTTGCGTTAGTTTGTGGAGTAGTTTTGCAATTAGGGGATTGTTTATCTTTTCATTGTTAATTACTTTTAGCACAGATTGAGAGTAGGAAAAGATTATGCATTTGGGATTTTTGTTGTTGGAGATTAGACAGAGGGCTGGGATTAGTGTCTGTATTTGTGCACTGAAAATGGAAGTTTCTTTTTGGAGATTTGTTTGATTTTTGGTAGATTTATTTAGTACTGCAGCACTAGCTGTTGCATCTTTTTATTTGGATCCATCTGTATAGATGTGTATGTGATCTGAATATTTCTCTTCAATTTTGTCTAGATCATCATGGAAAGTTATTGGATGAGTCTGTTCCTTTTTGCATTTAAAATCATTCTTGGGAGTTATTTTCCAGGAAGTTGTTTGGAAGAGGACAGTTTCATGGATTTTGGTTATTGGTAGATTAGCTTCTTTGGAAATAGATTTTATTCAGAGTCTGAAAGTTTTCATCAATTGTTTTCTTTTTGTTTTGAACAGTGATCTGTACAGTTTCAGCAGCATATTTTGTTGGCTCCCCAATCTGTGTGGGCTATTACTTGTAGAAATTGTAGTGCTTAGTTGCTTTTGGCTTTGATATAATTGATGTGTGTTATAAAGTTTAATTTTCTGTCAAAAATGATTCCCAGATGCTTATGTTCATTCACAAATGGATTTTGTTTTCCTTCAATCTGTATGGTTGGATCATTGTGGAATTTTTGTTGGTTACAGAAATAGATTTCTGTTTGCTTTAGTTTTGAAAATTTTAAATCATTTCTTGTTGCCCATTTACTAATGTTGTGCTGTAATTTTTTCTCAATGGTGTGAATGTATTTCGACCTGTAACAGATTGAGTAGTCATCTACATATAAGGAGCTGTGAATATCAGGAGCGAGTTCTTTTATGATGTTGCTTTTGATGTCGAAGAGAGTTCTTGATAATATGCTGCCTTCAAGTACTCCTTGATTCTGCAAGTTTGATAGGGTGAATCCTATGCATACTTGAAAGGATCTATTTTAAAGTTTTTTACGATATCAGGACATCTGTCTCTTAGTTCAATGTTATGGAGATCTTTTATGATACCATATTTTCAAGTGGTTTCATATGCTTTCTCAAGATCAAAAAATATAATTGTTACATATTCCCTGTTAATGAAAGCTTTATTGTAATTTTCGATACTAGTGATATGATCTATACATCCTCGATTTTTTTGATATCCACATCAAGTTTTTGAAATTATGTTGTTGGTGTCTAAATACCATGTAAGATGGTGGTTGATCATCCTCTTGAATATTTTGCATAGGTAACTTGTGAGAGCTATTAGTCTATAGTTTTCTGGGTTTGATTTTTCTTTTCTTGATTTAAGTATGGGTATTATTGTTGCCTCTTTTCATAAACTTGGATAATCTTATTTCCTGTATATTGTAAATGTCTAGAAAGATTTTTATTGTTTAAGGAAGCTGTAGTGCGCTTCAATCTGGTCCTTACAACTGAGTTATGGGATTTTTCTATGGCAGTTTCTAGTTCATTGAGCGAGAAGCTTTCATTATAAGGATCTTGGTTTTTCGAATTAAAGTTTATTTAGTGTTTTTCTTGATCTCTCTTAAGTATTTGAAATTGTCTATTGAAGTGCTTTTATGAGTTTTAGGCAAAAGTTTTATAGTGTGCTGATAATTTTTTTTTTCTCGGTTATTTTCTTGTTTTTATTAAGAGGTGTTTGATTGGGTAAGGATTGTTTCCTGGATATTTTTCTGATGAATGGTGAGGGTAATTGCTTGATCACATTTTCTCATTTTCTTTTATTGGTTCATGAGGTGAGAGATATACCAAGAAGATTGTGATTGTTTTGTGTAATGTTACTCGAGTTGCTATTGCTTGGAGGTTGGTTTTAACAGAACTTACTTTGAGGTATATCATTCCTTATGAGAATTGAAATGCCTCTGTTAGTATGAAGGCCTATAGTATGACTATAGTTGTATAGGTTGGTATTTGGAGACTGCTATTGTTTTGTAGGAAAATTTCTTGTAAGTAAATAATAGCTGGATTGAAGTGTGAAGAAAGTATGAGAAGTTTATTATAATTTGATTTTATTCCACAACAATTCCATTGAACGATGTGTTTTTTTTTAATTTATCCATGAAAATTTTTTTAATTTACATCTATCGCCATTTATTCTACAATTATATAAATTATCATTAACAACATTAGCACTGCTATTGTGCATATTGATTGCATAATTTCTATATTCAAATAAAGAATATATGTATACATATATTTATATGTAGAGGTGACTAGAATGTAAGAAAAATAACTTCCTTAAAAAAACAAAACAAAAAAACAAACTCCCAGGAATAATAACTCATACCAAAATGCAATTATCACCAGAAAAAAAAACAAAAAAAAAAAACATTATATTAAGCAGTTATGTTTATATGTATACAGAATTCACTCTTAAAATTAATAATCATTATGTATCTTAGAAGACAACAGCTAGGTGTAAGAGGCTCAAATGTAGGCTATATTTAGTTTAATTTACTTTTATGCAAAGGGGTTAAAGGGATGAGGGCAGAGACTATTTGTAAAAATTTAAATTCCTTTGATTCTTGCTATATTTTAACAATATGCATCATACATCAATTTTTGAATTTAAAAATTTTTTATTCATCCCAAACAAGACACATTGTCACCGAGATGTAAAGGGCTACTATGAATTAGGGTTCATACCTACATAGGCATTCTAAGTTGAGAGCTGTGCAGCAAGATGCTTATTTACATTACATTTAAATTTCTGCATGTTGGTACTGTCAAGGAGTAAGATAGAAATTCTAAAGGATAGCAGTTCAAGGAAAGAAGTTATTAGGGTAGAAAGTCTTCTAGCATTGAGAGATATTTACAGTGAAGAGGATGGATTTTGCTGATCATCGGGTTGGTCGGATTATTTACATTGAGGAACCACCACTGCAGCAAGTTTGACAGAGAACATTCCATTAAAGTACAAGTCTTTAGTAGTGTGATAAAGAATAGATTGAAAAGTGGGAGATGAGTCAGACAAGTGAGAGTCTGTGAAAATGCATATAATCTGGCTGTCTGTTCAGTCAGACCAATCTTTCCCAAAATGATTGTACTTTCCTTTTGTCACATGGTTCGAAAGCCTCCTCCACCCTCTTCTTTACAGACAAGTTTAAGCCTCTCATTCAACAAAAGTCTGCAAGAGAGAATCAATACCAGACCAAGTATTTTACCAACCAGAAATTATACTTTGGATATTTCTGTTCAGTGGTGATAGAGTTAATAATCATGTTTCAAACATACTTATTGTTATCATCCTCTTTTGTTGTAAAAAAAGAAAAAAAAAAAAAAAAGAAAAAATCTTTCCACAAGATCTGGTCTCTCCATTTGGTTTATTTACTATGAGCTCAACCTATCCAGTGTTGCCGAAGATACAGTGTAATCATTTCGGTTTTATTTCTTCATACATTTAAAAAATCTTAAGAAAAATTTGCCACCAGACAGCATAGTTTTGCTAGCATATATGATGAATGGACATATACTTCATCTCCCTACAAAGTTTTGCGATAACAAAACATTATACTACCCCATTCAAAAAAAAAAAAAAAGAAGAAAGTAATGCATGGGAAGATGGTATCATAACTACAGAACAGATACTACAAACAAACAAAAAAAGGACAAACAAAAAAAGTAAAAAGAGATAATAATTGAGAGGATGGCACGATGACAATAGAACAAATATTACCATATACTACTCCTCTTCTCTATTTAGTCCCTCCTCCAATACTACCTCACGTACACCCATCACAAAAAAAAAAAAAAAAAAAAAAAAAAAAAAAAAAAAAAAAACGGTAATCTCTGAAAGGATGGTATCATGGCCACAGAATAGATACTACACTACCAACTCCCTAAATTAATAGTTCAAAATAGTTATAGTATAGTTTTGACTTGAGATACCAATACTTCATTAGCAATAGATACAGAAAAAGAAATAAAATTTTCATCCTAAGGTCGAAAAGTCTTATGGATATATTCTTTAACTAAAAAAGTTATTCAGTTTGCTGATTTTGACTTTTTAGCGAGTAGTTTAAAATTGCTCGTATTATCAGTCGTTTTGAACCAGACTAATATTTTTAAAAATTGTAGCAAAATATATTGCCAATAACATGGTGCAACAATAATAAATGAAAAGTTAGATTCGTGAGCTTAAAAGCTATTTAGGACTGAGTTGAAATTTTCAGATCGCTGCTATTGAGACAAATAAAGTCTTAGTATTGTTTGTCTGTGTTAACTATCTGGCATGACGCATTTTGCAAGGTTCTGCATGCCTGATATATTTCAAACCATCTTCAAATGATGTGAAGCACTATTTTGTACCATTAAGGTACTTCTGATCCTTGCTGAGTAACAGCAATATGGCATCTGGACTGGTGCTACAAAACCTTTAACTGATTGGAAGTTGTATTGACATTAGTTATGATATTTTTACCAATGTTTCTTTCAAATGTAGTAAGTACTACTATCACAAAGTAGTGAACACTTCCCTAAATGGTAGTTCATCACAATTAAGTAGACATATAAGCCATTGCAAAGATTTGTCAAGAACAATTTCCAGTTTCCTAATCATGCCATTTCTCAGTCCAGTATTAATGATTGTCCCATCTGATACAACTGCATGCAAAGAATCAACTTGTGATACATCAACTGATTTTGTGGACCCAGTTACAGATAATACCTTTTGTGATACGAGGGGCGTGCAATAAGTAATGCCCCTGTCCCACTTCCCATAGCAGTAGAACAACGAAACTTGGCACAGTTATTAGTCTTTCTCTACATAGGAACCACCCAGAGTTATGCATTTCTCCTATCGTTTGATGTAGCTCTGGAGACCGTTTCTGTTAAACACCCCAGATTGGTCCTCCAACCACGACATGACTTTTTTTTTTTTCTTTTTTTTTTACACGGCAGTCACCACTTATCAAGGCCCGGAAGCCACTCAGAAATCAAGGCTGCATCATCTGGGAAATGCTTTCCTTTCAAAAACAACTTCATGGCTGGGAAGAGATGAAAGTCAGAGGGTGCAAGGTCAGGAGAGTAGGGAGGATGGGGTAGGATTTCATAACCACACGCCCGTGCTTCTGATCTGGCGACATGCGAGTTGTGGACCGGAGCGTTGTTCTGCAGGAGGAGGGTACCTTTGCTGATCTTGACCTGCCTCTTGATTTTGATCGCTTCCCTTAATTTCCTCAAAAGTGAAGCATAATAGGCTCCTGTAATTGTGGTACCCTTTGCCAGGAAATCTGTCATCACTACTCTGTCCTGGTTCCATCAGAAGACTGTGAGCATGACTTTGCCAGCGGAGGGTTGCACCCTTGCCTTCTTTGGAGGTGGTTAGTCCAAGTGCTTCCACTGTATTGTCTCTGGATCATAGTGATGGACCCAGGTTTCATCCTGTGTAATCAGTCTTTTGAAAAACTTTGACTCATCTTCTTGGCACATCTCCAAATTCATCCTCGAACACTCGACGCGTTCTCCCTTCTGGAATAGTGTGAGCAACCTGGGAATCCATTTGGCAGACACCTTATGCATATGCAAATGGTCATGAATGATGGTTTCCACAGACCCTGTACTAATCTTGACATCTTAGGCTATTTGGCGAATAGTAATGCACCGATCTTCCAAAATGGCAGCCTCAACTTGATGGACAGATGCCTCATCAATGGCAGAAGGGGGTGGGTGGGGGGTGACCAGGTCTGGGAGCTGTTTCCACAGACTTCCGGTCATGTTTGAATTCATGATTCCAGCATTTTACAAGGTCATATGATGGGGCATTATCACCATAAGTTTCTTTCATTTCATTCAAAGTCTCCTGTAGTGTGCGTTCTTTCAAATACAAAAACCGGATCACTGCTCGACATTCAACAGGCTCCATTTCACACCTGACTCAGTTCAAACACCTGTAAAACGGAAACCACAATTAGTTCAGAGCTGTAATTTGCCACATAACCCGCAGAGATATAAATCATTGCACATGAAAACTTTCAGCTAGATCAGACAACTGGAAGTGAGTCAGGGGCATCACTTATTGCACGCCCCTCGTACATCAACTGATTTTGTGGACCCGATTACAGATAATACCTCTTGTGATACATCAACTGATTTTCCTGATGGTTGACTAACATAATCAAGATACTCAGCTTCTGGAAATGCTAAAATAGCAGTAGCCCTTTTTACAAAGGTTTCTTTAATTTTGTTTCCTCAACATCTTTCACTCTGGTTTCATCAATTTTGCCTTCAAATCCAATGCAGCTGAGATTCAGTTTCCTATGTTGATATTCTATTATCTATATATATAAAAATGTAATTCTTGGTTCGTTCAAAGTCCATAAAACCATATTTCTACATTACCAATTTAATTGAAATTTTCAGAAAATTTATCTGTAAAGTCAAGGAATGCTGGCATGTTATTAAAATAAATTAAGATCGTTAAGATCGCAACTTATAAAAATATATTAAATAAAATAAAAATATTTTTCGTAACTGCGAGACTGTCCGCCATATTTCATTTCCGGTAGAAATGCGCCTTTCACGTGCACCACAGGTTGTCGACTTTCGAATTACAACATTCAACTATCTAATTAATAGATGGGTAAAAAAAAAAAAAAAGAAATTCTCTATTTTTTAAATTATATATATATACACATACACATATATATATATATATTTTTGTACTTTAACCTTACAATTGAATAAAAAAAAAACATATTGTAAAACTTTAATTAAACTTGGAAATATGATTTAAAAAATAGTGCGGATCGGTAAGTGCACTAGCACCATTTGTTTATCTTCATTGTTTATTTTTAAAAGCCTACCTAAAATAAATTTGTCTAATTCTTAATTTCTTATGTTATTGGAAAAAAAAAAAAAAAAAAAAAAAAAAAAGAAGGTAAATATGAAGAATTACTTCACCCTCGAAAATTCCTTTAAAATTACTACTTTTAAAGGTTTTCGGGGTCACTGAAAACGAAAATAACGCTTATAAGATATGAAGAAATGTTAGTTTAAAAAAGTGGAGGGTCACTTTTCCATAATAATTTAACGTAAAATGATCACCCACTTTGTGGCCACGATTTTTTTTGGGGGGGGGGGGACTTTCTTTCTACCCTTGGAAAATCCTTTAAAATTACCTGTTTAAATTGCAAAATGCAAAAGAAATCAAACAAAAAACTTTTTAGCCAAGAAACACAGAAAATTTTTTTAAAATAGCATCCATTTTTTTCTATCGAATTCATTTGCTGTTTTTATTGAAAACTATTTTCTCCAGGATTTTTTATAAAATTTTCCATAAAGGGTCGTGCGTCTCACGTTCGTATATAACAAAAATTTTTTTTTTTAAAGATTTTGGTGTGTTAAAAACGAATCTGCAAACCGTTTCCGTTGCAAAAAAATAGTTTTTATGATATGAAAAAATTACTTTTTCGAAAAGTAGGCGATCACTTTTCCATGTAAATTTAACTTAAAATAAGCACCCACTTTCTAGCCACCTGAGATGGGGGGGGATTTTTTCCCATGTTTATTGGCTAAACAGCTTTCGTTTATGCTCGCGCGTAGCATAAACGAAGGCTACGGCTGTGAAATGGGAAATAGTCTCAGAGTCCAGGGGTTATTACCATGCAAAAGAAATCAAACAAAAAACTTTAGCCAAGAAACACACAGAAGAATGCCCATCTCTCAGGTGGTCAGAAAGTGGGTGCTCATTCTAAGTTAAATTTACATTGAAAAGTGATCACCCACTTTTCGAAAAAGTAATTTCTTCATATCATGAAAACTTTCTTTTTGCGACGGAAACGGTTACACCGAAATCTACAAGAAAATATTTTGTTATATACAAACATGAGACGAGCCTTAAAGTAAAATAATACCGGATTTTTGGGGCAGATTTGCCGTTTAGTTGTTCAAATATCCTCAAACCAGGTAATCACTAAAAGGGACTCTTAAGAGTCGTCATCTGTATTGAGCAAAAGTTTAAAACCACTGATTATATGTCAGCCTACGTCACAGTAACATATATTGAGTGAGTTCCTAACAGTATTTTGTATAGTTTTTTAGTTTAAACTCATTTTTCCAAAATTTCTCCAAACTTCACGTGTTCGATACAGTCTGCCGTCATTTGTATTTTTCAAATATACCGATAAACACCATGTTTTTGAACCGATTAAACATTATACATTACATAAAAACACTACGATGTTATCCAGTTAGGTAGAACATTTACTTTTCTTGCATTTGATAAAATTTATTTGTTATATATTTATTTTTTGACAACTTCTTTGTATCTGTGTTTAGTAATACAAACCCTTTTCATTTAATGTAACGTTTAGTTGGCTCAAAAAACAGTGTTTATCGGTGTATTTGAAAGACACAAATGGTGGCAGACACTGTTGATTACGTTAAGTTTGAGAAAGTGAGTTAAAACTAAAAATCTATACAAAATACTGTCACAAACCCACCGATTATGTCAGCCTATGCCATGGTAACATATATTCGGTGGGGTTTTGACACTATTTTATAGTTTTTAGTTTTCAACTTACTTTCCCAAACTTAACATATTCAACAGAGTCTGCAACCATTTCTGTTTTTCGAGCCGATTAAACATTTTACATTACATAAAAACACTAAACAATTATCCAGTTAGGTAGAAACATAACTTACCCTACCTTTGCTTTCATTTATTTGTTTTTGGACAACTTTTTCGAATCTGTGTATAGTACCCCCCCCCCCCAATCAATCAAATATCAATTACTAACTCACATTTTTCTATACAGTAAAAAAAAAAAAAAAAAAAAAAAAAAAAAAAAAAAAAAACATTTAGCGTTTCAACATTTTTGCTACATTCAGCTTTATCCACTGATTGTTGGTCGAATCCAAGCCATGATTGACGGTAATCCCGAGGATCAGGATCCAATTCTGCAAGAGTACCATTTTTTTCATTTTCGCCTTTTTTATTTTACTTTTTGGAGTGGATTGCTGTACTAAGAATATAAGAAACATGCATCTTCTCTTTATTAGAATTTTCCATTACACCAAATTGAGCCACAGCAACGCGTGGCAGGGTACAGCTAGTTCTATTAATATAAAATCTATGGAAGCTTCGGTGTACAAAAATACATTTATTTTTTTTCCTTGGTTTACTTACATTCATGCAAATTACATCAATTTCAGATGATTTCCTGCCTATCATACCCTACGGTCTTCAACATTGAATCGTCTTGTCCACATAGGTGTTTAGTAAGTATCCTGCACTTCAAATTCAATTCATACATTCATACAATTCATAACAAGATAACGTACAACTAGCAAATACTACGAACACTAAATACAACGGTAACTTTTCTATAAACGTTATCGTGATATTTGCTTTATAGTATTTTCAGGCTCAGAAATTTGCCTTTGAAGATTAGGTTGGCAGTTTTAATGTTTCAAACTCCATCTTGCAGCCAACAAAAACCGTCCTCTCATGACGAGATCGGTTCTACGCATGCGTCAGATGACGTCATGACCTGATTTAGTTCAAATAGTTGAACTGACTAAATTTCATGCACGTTGTGTTAGCTCAGTTAGTTAGAGCGTTGGGTCATTATCTAAACGTTTTGGGTTTGAATCGTGGTGTGAGATGTCTTTTTTTTTTTCAATTTTTTAAATTTAAATATTGAAGCAGGGTTATTTAAGCCATTTTTCACATTTTTCTGTTTTTTTTTTTACTTCGCTTATTCTTAGGTTTCCATTAACACCCCCACCCCCACCACACACACCCAAAAACACCCGGGTACCCACCGATTTTTTAAATTTCAATATCGAAACAGGCTTATTTAAGCCATATTTCACGTGTTTTTTTTTCCCCAGTTTTAACGTTTGTTTTTCTGTTTTCTTTTTTTCTTCGATTTTTACATTTAACATCGTTTGCCTTACGTTAGTTTTTTTTGTGTTTTTTTTTATGTTTTGATTACCCCCCCCCCCCCGCTTAAGTTTTAACGTTCATTTTATGTTTTCTTTTTTTACTTCGCTTATTCTTAGGTTTTCATTAACAACCACACACACCTCCAAACACCCGGGCAACGCCGAGTACCCCCCCCCCATGTCTATATATATAAAAGCGAAAATGTATGTATGTATGTTTGTGTGTCTGCTAAAAACTTTTGACTGACGGAACAAAAATTCACAAACTTGGTATCATATTAAAGCCCCACCCTCTGGACGACAAATATCGAAAAATTAGCCCAAAAGAACCATCACAAGTGCGTCAACTGATCGATTTTCTGCAGGGGGGGTCCCAAAAAGTGACATTTTAATGTTGAACATTACATATTTTTAAATCGATTTATAACTGCCCCCAAAAATACGGGCGCCAACTCTTCTACATAAAGTATACACGGGGCCATTTATTTTGGGTCAACTTGTATTTAAAACCCGCTGAGTCATGTCACGTGATCTTGACGTCAGCCAGCTCTAATGGCAGTCTGAATTTAAAAAAACATGTTACCGGTAAAAAAAAAAATAACCCTTACACCAGCTAAACTATGAACTTCTACGCTATGGCAACGTTACCAAAGTTATTAGCACATTCAAAATAGTTAGATACGATAGTTAAATATATAAAAGCGAAAATGTGTGCATGTAAGTACGTGTGTTTGTATGTCTCGCAAAAACTTTCGACAGAGGCAACGGATTTTCACGAGGTATCATTTTCAAGCTCGAACCTTCTGCCAACAAACATCGAAACTTGGCCAAAAACATTCATTCCTTCACCCTCAACCAGACCCTTTTCTACCAGGTGGGGTGGAAAAAAAAATTGTATCTTCATGACAAGATTGCTTCTACGCATGCGTCAACATGTGCGAAAGACGTATCTTGAATTCGTTTAAATATTATAAAAACCAACCTAGATTCGTCCACGTGTTCATAGCACAATAATGGATTAATTGACAGCGTCGTTATGTTAAGATTGCAGGTTCAATCCCAGTTATCAGATATATATATTTTTTTGATTTTTAAACTTTTAATATTGAAACAAGGCTATTTATACCATTTTTTTTCTCGCTTTTCGCTGTTTTTTTTTTTTTTTGTTTTTCCGAACATTTTCATTTTTTTTGTTTTTCCAATTTTTTTAAAGAAGTTCTACGTCCGTCTGCTGTTTCTTTTGTTTTGTTTTTTCCGATTTTTAAAAAAAAGTTTAAATAGGGTTATTACTTCGCTTATTCTTTACCCCCCCCTCCACACACACCTTCAAAATCCCAGGCAACGCTGGGTACCCCCGCTAGTTACTTAGAAACAAGCTCACATTAGGAATCTTATTTTTGGAAAGTATGTTTACATTGGCAGTTTATACAATTAAAATTACGTTAACAAAGATATTTTAATTCTTGTTTAGAAGGACTTTGATTTTCATAAATTTTTGTTTTAAGTTTGTTTCATAATGGGTAATATTTAAAACCACACTTAACATTGGGACGGGAAGGATATCATTATTATTAGTTGTTGTTAATAACAATAAGGAGAAGAATGTATATGGTAAGAAATATGCATATACATAATAATATAATATTTAGGTATGTAAAATATATAACTTAAAGGTTGGGACCCCTAAGCAAAAAAAAATACAGCCAAACTTCATATTGCTAATACACCTGTCATCAATTTTCTAGACTATAAGAAAAAAAAAATTTTTTTTGACACGATCCTAGTAGCCTGGCAATAGAGTACGATTATGAATATATTCAGTATCAAATAATTCTTATACAGTGCCGGCAAAAAGAAAGTCCGCACTTGTAATTTTTTTTCAAAAACTACAAACTTAAACTAAATTGTAACTGTTTAAACAACTTCATTTGATTCACCTTTTATTTTTCTATGATTTTAAATGTTCACATTTGACTTTTAATTTAAACATTCTAGTCTTCACATCAATTTAAAAAAATAACTTCAAATTGAGGAGCCAAAAAGAAAATCTGCAGCAACAAATTCGCTTAAAACCAGCTCAAATTATCGCCCCTAAATCAGTTTAAAATACCCACTAACAGGCAACAAAGAATCTCTAATCGTAATTGTTGTTGTTCCAGGTCATACAACGTAACATTTAGTCTTTCTCTTAGTGATCACCAAAAACTCATTAATCTCCACCTTTCTGGTTCATCCAATCGAGAAATTGTCCGCAGATTGAAATGTGGTGAGAAAACGGTACAAAAGACTGTGCAAAAGCATCAAAACACCGGCAGTGTTCATGATGCCCCTTAATCTGGTCGTACTGAAGTTACTTCTAACAGGGAAGACAATGCTATCAAGATCTGCAGCCTAAGAAACAGATTTGAAACGGCTCCCCAAATCCAACAACAGTGCAATCTTGTTAAAAAGTACCTTCTTTCTACTGTCAAAAACAGATTAAAGGAATTTAATTTGCGAGGATATGTTGCAAGAAGCAAGCCAATGATTTCTGTAAAGAACAGAAAGCACCGCCTGGACTTAATCAGATGCAATGAAGATCATGACTCTTGATATTGGTTGAAAGTGCTTTTTAGCGATGAAAGTTCAATAGACTAGGCAGTGATGGTAGGCAGTACATCCATGGGGGAAAGACGAAGAATTTAATCCTAGGTGCTCAGTTTCAACACTGCAAGGTAATGGAGGTTCAGTTTTGGCGTCGGACATTATTAGTACCAATGGTTCAGGGGCTATAGTTCGCTTGCAAGGTCGAATTAATTCGACCAAGTACATTAAAATGTTGACTGAGCATTTTCTACCCTACTTTGGTCGGAATTTGGATGATAATCCCATCTTCATGCAGGATAATGTACCAATTCACACAGCTGGCAATGTCAAGAGGTTTCTGGAAGAGCATGATATTCCGTGTTTGGATTGGCTCCAGACCTAAATCCTATGGAAAATGTATGGCATTACATCAAGCAATAGCTACGTAATGATAAAATTTCAAATTTGGAAGAACTTTGGACAAGTCGGATGCATTTTTCCTGGAGTATTGTTGCAATCTAATTCAAGGAATTCCCAAAAGATTGCAGGCTGTCAAATTGCAGAAGAGCTATGCTACTAAATGTTAACTAGTTTATTGTGTTCCTGTTGTATTTGTGTTGCATTAATATCCTAAAGTTACATTTAAATAACAATTTTCCATTGTGCAGACTTTCTTTTTGCCTCCTCAATTTGTAGTTATTTTTTTAAATTGACGTGAACACTAGAATATTTCAATTAAAAGTCAGATATGAACAGGTAAAATTATTGAGGAATAAAAGGCCAATCAAATGAGTTATAGTTTGTTTAAACAGTTACATTAAATTTAGCTTAAATTTGCAGTTTTTGAAAAATCACAAGTGCTGACTTTCTTTTTGCCGCCTGCATAGACTGAAATTTACTTACTTTGTCTATGAAAACCAAAGAATAGAGATATAACATATGAGAAATATTTGGAATCAAGTCTCCCCTTGCTGTTATTTCAAATCATTTGAAACCAGAGCAGCAAGTCTTAGTCTTTCTTCCATCAAGGGCAGAGGTTTTGAGGAAATATATTTTTTCACAACGTGGAATGGTTGTTGACCCACTCAAACAAGACCGATAATGAGGGGAGGTTCTATCATGATTTCTCCATTGCTTATGACCTCACTCAGATTGTTCACGAACCCACCCGCGTGCCCGACAATGACGGCTAGTATGCGAGTCTACTAGACCTTTTTCTCACAACTTGCCCTGAACTATGTTCAGTTTATGTTCTGTCTCCTCTTGGATCTTCCAACCACTCTGTTGTAACAATTAAGATAAAAACGAAATGTAATAAGTCCTCAGACGTACCTCTCCATCATACAGTATATCGATACACTAAGGCTGACTGGGATAGCTTCCGTACATTTGTATCGGATCTACCTCTGCATTCCATGTTTAAAAAGGATGTGTCCTCTATAGTATCAGACCTGACAGAATGGTTAATTGTAGGTATAGACTGTTTCATACCCTCGAAAAAGTTGCAGCAAAAACCTAATAGCCAGCCCTGGTTCTCTCAAGAATGTGCTGCTGCCATTGCGCACAGAAATCACTTTTTCCACTGCTTCCAACATAATAGATGTATGGAAACTAAAGCTGCTTTCAGGACTGCCAGCAACCATTGTATGAAAGTAATAAAGAACGCAAGAGAGTTGTATGCTCAGTCCGTCAAGTCCAAAGTAGCTGAGCAGCGGCTTGGTTCCCACCAGTTTTGGTAAATAGCAAACAGAATCCTGAACAGAAGTGTGTGCTGTATCCCAACTATCATCAATGGACCTGAGGTAATCTCGTCAGCATCAGACAAAGCCAAACTCTTTGCCAAGAACTTTGCAGCTAATTCTACCCTTTGTGACCAAAGCCGCCAACCCCCAATATTTCCTCCTGTATCAGAAAACACGCAATGTGATATACAAATATCTGTACATGATGTTGCCAAGCTAATTAAAAACCTTGATTCCAGTAAAGCAAGAGGCCCTGACGGTATTCCAGTTATAGTACTCAAAAAACTTCAACCTGAACTAGCGACCATACTTACAAAACTGTTTAAACGTTGTCTTAAGGAAAATTGCTTCCCATCACCCTGGAAAATCTCATCAGTAAGCCCTGTATTTAAGAATTCAGGTGATCGCTCATCCCCCTCTCAGTACAGGCCAAGAAGTCTCCTGTGCGTCATGCGTAAGTTGCTGGAATCTGTGTTAAATACAGAAGTAATCAACCATCTCAACAAAAATAACCTTCTTAGTTACACTCAATATGGTTTCCGTTCTGCTAGATCTACAGCAGATGTGCTTACAGTTATATTTCATAGGATAAGCGAATCTCTCGACGGAAGCAACCTTTCTAGGGCAATTGCTTGACATATCAAAGGCCTTTGATAGGGTATGGCATAAAGGTTTACTCCACAAGATCTCTAGCTATGGTATAGCTGGAAATGTCTTCTCAATTATTAAATCATTTCTTTCTGATAGTTTCATAAGAGCAGTAGTTGAGGGGCAAAAATCAGAAGCTCACAGTATTAATGCTGGAGTCCTTCAGGGGTCCATCCTGGACCCAACTCTATTCCTGATCTACATTAATGATTTTCCAAATCACATCCTTACATCATTTGTAGACATTTATGCTGATGACACTACCATCTATAGTAGCACATCTAAGACAGTAAACGACCAAGTTCTCTCCGATTCTCTCTCCTCTGATCTTGAGCACGTGGTACAATGGGGAAAAGAGTGGTTGGTTACTTTTAATGCATCTAAAACCAAGCTTCTCTCTTTACATCATCAACACTCTAATCCACATCTGGCATCAATTGAAATGAATGGCTCTCATCTTGGGGAGGCCTCAACTTTTGACAAGCTTCTGGGCTTGACAGTTACTCCTGATCTTAAATGGAACACGTATATCAAATCTGTTGCCAAGGCCGCTGGAAAAATGGTGGGATCTTTCTATCGATCCAGTAGATATCTCACTGCTGATGCAATTCTCTATCTATATAAGAGCTAGGTACGTCCAAGGATGGAATACTGTTGCCACATCTGGGCAGGAGCTGCTAGAAAGGCCTTGTCCTGCCTTGATAGAGTTCAAAATAGACTTTGTAGCCTCATAGGAAATATCCTTTTCTTTTCCCTGCAATCTCTATCTCACAGAAGAGATGTTGCGAGTTTGTCTCTGCTTTATCGTTATTTTCATGGAAAGTGTTCGACTGAGATTCAGTCTATGGTCCCCCCTCGCCAAACTTTCACAAGAAACACTCGTCTAGCTGAAAACACTATCAATAATTCCCCCCCCCGACTCTTTATCTGTGCCTAAACCTAAACGTAGATTCCATGAACAAAGCTTCTTTCTTAGAACTGCACACCTTTGGAATTGTCTTCTGTTTTCCTGCTGACTACAATATGGTTGTCTTCAAGTCTAACGTAAACAAGTTCTTGATGAGCCGTTCCATATAAATTAACAAATTTACTGAATTTGTTACTATATTGTCCAATTTCTACTGTACACTCTTTAACCCTAATCCTCGAGTGGCCTCCTGGCCGTGATAATGTGGTAATGTCTGTGCAAAAAAAAAAAAGAAAAGAAAATCATATGCAAAACTAGGAAAACAAATGAAAATGATTGAAACATTTTATGATTGTAAAAAGAGCCAAAAATAGGCCCTGGCCACTAATATATATATATAGATATACCACCTTTTTTTGTCAAATTTATAACTTATATCACAAATGAATTTCCTTTTAAGCAAGAAACTAATATTTATAAGTATCATGTTTTCTTTCACATTCATCAAGATTAGCTGTAGTTTAATAAACGTTTATTGACATGAGGAGACAGCAAACAATTCTTACACACAATGTGCCACTATTTGTTCCACTACATTGATTTCATTTGAAAATTTAAGGACCGAGAAATATTTATTAAGACATTATCCTTGACACAATTAAAAATAATCATTTTTTTTCTACATTATCCTCAGTGATAGAAGTAAAGTGACCCATTATTTTGCTATGTAATCTACATATGTGTTTATGGTGTGTATGAAGAAACTATGTAAATTAGCTGGAAGAAACTTACTTTTTCTCTAAATGTTCAGACATTAAGAAATATTAGAGTCACTGAATAAACGTAGCGTGAGAATAAGGGAGAAAAAGCGAGTGAGAATGAGAGAGAAAAAGCGAGTGAGAATGAGAGAGAAAAAGCGAGTGAGAATGAGAGAGAAAAAGCGAGTGAGAATGAGAGAGAAAAAGCGAGTGAGAATGAGAGAGAAAAAGCGAGTGAGAATGAGAGAGAAAAAGCGAGTGAGAATGAGAGAGAAAAAGGGAGTGAGAATGAGAGAGAAAAAGGGAGTGAGAATGAAAAAAAGGGAGTGAGAATGAAAAAAAGGGAGTGAGAATGAAAAAAAGGGAGTGAGAATGAAAAAAAGGGAGTGAGAATGAAAAAAGGGAGTGAGAATGAGAGACAGTAAAAGAGAGAGTGAGAGTAAAAGAGTAAAAGAGAGAGTGAGAGTAAGAGAGAGAGAGAGAGAGAGAGCAACAATGAGAGAGAGTAAAAGTGAGAATCAGAGAGATGAGATAGACTCAAAGTGATGAGTGAGAATCAGAGGGAGTGATGAGTGGCTTGTTTAGTTAATTATAGGTTCGAACAATGAAAAAATATTTTTCCCCAAACCTTACTCTATTCTAAAATTAAGGTACATTTGAGTGTTATACATGTATATAGGAAAAATTTTGTGTTGTTAAAGTATATAGGAAAAATGTCTTAGGGAGACAAACGTTGATTGCATTACATTTGATATAAAAAAATCTACTCTTGATGTTATATACTAAATCATCTCCTTTATCATGTGGCATACATTTAACACATTAATAATCTTAATCTAATGTGTTAATAAAGCATTGCTTTTTGATGGAGGAAAATACTGTTCAAGCAAAAAATTGCTTGAGAAATATGAATTGAACTTTACTCTATTGGAAACAATGGTCAAGAGGTGATATGCACACTTTAAACATGGTCATACTGACACAAATAATGCTGAAAGCTTAGGTTGTCCAAATTTAGCCTTGACTCAAAAATATCAAAAACGTTCTGTTTTGTTCGACTGAAGTTGTGTAAGATAGGGTTGAAGATATC
The DNA here is from genome assembly GCF_053919585.1 of Euprymna scolopes. Classification (NCBI taxonomy): domain Eukaryota; kingdom Metazoa; phylum Mollusca; class Cephalopoda; order Sepiida; family Sepiolidae; genus Euprymna; species Euprymna scolopes. The sequence goes on from NC_136502.1 coordinate 59,069,706, forward strand.
AGAAGGCAGTGTATTCACCATTTTGAATGCGAAAGATGTATTCAAAGTTAGTATTATGTTTGCTCGCAGTTAATAAAAAACAAAAACAATGTGGCAAAAATCTAAAACGTTGTTTGCAACTGTTTTACTGCAACACAACAGAATTTTTTAGAAGAATATTCAACAATGGATGAAACAGAATTTCACCACTTCTTTCTGGAGACAGCTGACTAAAATGTCCAAAGTGACCAATGATACAAAAATCAGTAGGCAAAGTTTTGGTCTCCATTTACTGGGATGCACAAGGTATTTTGTTCATTGATTAAGTTGAAAACAGAAGAACCATCAATAACATGTTATATATCATCATTATTGCTTTTGGGGAAACAATCCCCCCCACCCCAAAAGGCTACAAATGCAGAAAAAAGTGCTTTTTCATCAAGAAAATACACCATATCACAAGTTGATCGCAACAATAGCAAAACTACATTAATTGCACTTAAAATTACTTTTGCATTCTCTCTATTTTGCTCCCAGTGATTACTGGATGTTTGCAGATCTCAAACGAATGTTACAGGGAAAGAGGCTTCGCTTCAATGAAGTGATATTGGAATTTTAGGCATAATTTAAGGCCAAAGACAAATCGTTTGACCAAAAAAAGGCACTAAATTGTTACAGAAAATTGTATCATACTATAAACTGATAAATAAAAAAGGCACTAAATTGTTACAGAAAATTGTATCATACTATAAAATAATGATAAAAAAGGCACTAAATTGTTACAGAAAATTGTATCATACTATAAAATAATAATAAAAAAAAGGCACTAAATTGGTACAGAAAATTGTATCATACTATAAAATAATAAATAAAAAAGGCACTAAATTGTTACAGAAAATTGTATCATGCTATAAAATAATAAATAAAAAAGGCACTAAATTGGTACAGAAAATTGTATCATACTATAAAATAATAAATAAAAAAGGCACTAACTTGTTACAGAAAATTGTATCATACTATAAAATAATAAATAAAAAAGGCACTAAATTGTTACAGAAAATTGTATCATACTATAAAATAATAAATAAAAAAGGCACTAACTTGTTACAGAAAATTGTATCATACTATAAAATAATAAAAAAAGGCACTAAATTGTTACAGAAAATTGTATCATACTATAAAATAATAAATAAAAAAGGCACTAAATTGTTACAGAAAATTGTATCATACTATAAAATAATGATAAAAAAAGGCACTAAATTGTTACAGAAAATTGTATCATACTATAAAATAATAAATAAAAAAGGCACTAAATTGTTACAGAAAATTGTATCATACTATAAAATAATAAATAAAAAAGGCACTAAATTGTTACAGAAAATTGTATCATACTATAAAATAATAAATAAAAAAGGCACTAAATTGTTACAGAAAATTGTATCATACTATAAAATAATAAAAAAAGGCACTAAATTGTTACAGAAAATTGTATCATACTATAAAATAATAAATAAAAAAGGCACTAAATTGGTACAGAAAATTGTATCATACTATAAAATAATAAATAAAAAAGGCACTAACTTGTTACAGAAAATTGTATCATACTATAAAATAATAAATAAAAAAGGCACTAAATTGTTACAGAAAATTGTATCATACTATAAAATAATAAATAAAAAAGGCACTAAATTGTTACAGAAAATTGTATCATACTATAAAATAATGATAAAAAAAGGCACTAAATTGTTACAGAAAATTGTATCATACTATAAAATAATAAATAAAAAAGGCACTAAATTGTTACAGAAAATTGTATCATACTATAAAATAATGATAAAAAAAGGCACTAAATTGGTACAGAAAATTGTATCATACTATAAAATAATAAAAAAAGGCACTAAATTGTTACAGAAAATTGTATCATACTATAAAATAATAATAAAAAAAAGGCACTAACTTGTTACAGAAAATTGTATCATACTATAAAATAATAAAAAAAGGCACTAAATTGTTACAGAAAATTGTATCATACTATAAAATAATAAATAAAAAAGGCACTAAATTGTTACAGAAAATTGTATCATACTATAAAATAATGATAAAAAAAGGCACTAAATTGTTACAGAAAATTGTATCATACTATAAAATAATAAATAAAAAAGGCACTAAATTGTTACAGAAAATTGTATCATACTATAAAATAATGATAAAAAAAGGCACTAAATTGGTACAGAAAATTGTATCATACTATAAAATAATAAATAAAAAAGGCACTAAATTGTTACAGAAAATTGTATCATACTATAAAATAATGATAAAAAAAGGCACTAAATTGTTACAGAAAATTGTATCATACTATAAAATAATAAATAAAAAAGGCACTAAATTGTTACAGAAAATTGTATCATACTATAAAATAATGATAAAAAAAGGCACTAAATTGGTACAGAAAATTGTATCATACTATAAAATAATAAATAAAAAAGGCACTAAATTGTTACAGAAAATTGTATCATACTATAAAATAATAATAAAAAAAAGGCACTAAATTGTTACAGAAAATTGTATCATACTATAAAATAATAAATAAAAAAGGCACTAAATTGTTACAGAAAATTGTATCATACTATAAAATAATGATAAAAAAAGGCACTAAATTGTTACAGAAAATTGTATCATACTATAAAATAATAAATAAAAAAGGCACTAAATTGTTACAGAAAATTGTATCATACTATAAAATAATAATAAAAAAAAGGCACTAAATTGGTACAGAAAATTGTATCATACTATAAAATAATAAATAAAAAAAGGCACTAAATTGTTACAGAAAATTGTATCATACTATAAAATAATAATAAAAAAAGGCACTAAATTGTTACAGAAAATTGTATCATACTATAAAATAATAAATAAAAAAGGCACTAAATTGTTACAGAAAATTGTATCATACTATAAAATAATAAAAAAAAGGCACTAAATTGTTACAGAAAATTGTATCATACTATAAAATAATGATAAAAAAAGGCACTAAATTGGTACAGAAAATTGTATCATACTATAAAATAATAAATAAAAAAGGCACTAAATTGGTACAGAAAATTGTATCATACTATAAAATAATAAATAAAAAAAGGCACTAAATTGTTACAGAAAATTGTATCATACTATAAAATAATAATAAAAAAAGGCACTAAATTGTTACAGAAAATTGTATCATACTATAAAATAATAAATAAAAAAGGCACTAAATTGTTACAGAAAATTGTATCATACTATAAAATAATAAATAAAAAAGGCACTAAATTGTTACAGAAAATTGTATCATACTATAAAATAATAAAAAAAAGGCACTAAATTAGTACAGAAAATTGTATCATACTATAAAATAATAATAATAAAAAGGCACTAAATTGGTACAGAAAATTGTATCATACTATAAAATAATAAATAAAAAAGGCACTAAATTGTTACAGAAAATTATATCATACTATAAAATAATTAAAAAAAGGCACTAAATTGTTACAGAAAATTGTATCATACTATAAAATAATAAATAAAAAAGGCACTAAATTGTTACAGAAAATTGTATCATACTATAAAATAAATAAAGTCGAATTTTGTCTAAAAGTTATTTCTTAGTCATACGATGTGTTATAGACATAAAAATTGAAACAGAAAATATTTATATAAGCGATATTTTTTATTTGAAACTACTTTTAGTGTATGCACATAAATGAATGTGAAAGTTGGGCTCTCACACTAACAGTTCATGCCCTATTTCAAATTTATGCAATAGATGCATCATTTTAATTTATCGCTTATATGCATGCAATATCAGCAATAAAACTAAATTTGCATATTAGTTTTCAAAAAGGACATTTTATTAATTATTTGTTATTGTTTTTTTAATTGTTTTAATTTTAACACAACAATTGTTTTGCAATAGTGTTTCATTTATTAAACCTACATTTAATATTTGTGTTCAGATCAGGGTTGCGGAGTCGGATGGTAAAAGTCCGACTCCGACTCCTTTAATATCTTCAACTCCGACTGACTTCCGACTCCTTGACCCTATGTGAAAATCTATTTTGCAGATCCATATACCAGCATCCCACATCCATTCAGCATGCATTTTATAATTACTTTTCATGTATATCATTTTCGACGTTTAACATTCACTTGCATGATCAATATACTCACATATAAACTAAACCCGCTTTATAGAATAAGTTTAGATAACAAAGGGATAAAAAGTTTACAATTTTATTATGCTATCAGTTCAAAATAGAATACAATATTTAGGGATAGGGAAACCTCTTTAGGCCATGGCATTTTGAAGCCAAACGCTTCTCATCAGAAGAGGGGGATAAAGACATTATACAGAGAATAAATAATATTTTAAAAGATAATATTGCCTTTATGGAATGAGGATCAAAGGTAAAACAGGAAAAAGCCATAAAGGGCTATAGTAGCATGGATTGCTTATTATTGAAATATCATATACATATATACATACACACACACACACACATATACATATATATACAATATACAATGGTATTATTTATGCTCATGATCATTTACCAGCCTATCAGCATATTCAAATCTATAATAGCAGAGTTGCACTTCAAGCTATATATTTTCTTTTTCCTTTGCACCCTCTCCTCTCCCGAAAAACTCATCTGTTATTGCATTTATCCATTCTCATAAATCTTCTATCACAATATTAGGAAAAAAAGTCAATCTATAAAAATGTCTTATTTGTAAACATAAAAAATAGGCTTTATTTATAATTATAGAATTGAAAGTTGCAAATAAGAATTTAATAATTTACTCTCAAAAACAAGATGGCTTCAGTGAGCTTCTCTTTCATTGCAACCCTTTGGTCTGTCCTGATTAACCTTAGTGCTGAAAACAAACGTTCAACACTCACTTGTGTTGGAGGAAGTGCTACTGCCAACATTGCAGATTCTTTCACTATCACAGAGTACTGCTTTATAGCTTCATGAACATTTAACTTAGACATTCTATCTAGTTGTTCTACTTGCTGTAATGCAGCATGAAAGTCTAGCTTGAAACTTGCTAAGGCTTTATTCACTGAAGATAGCGTTTTAGCTATTTCCTGTAGCTTACACCGCTTTGACCTTGCTTTATGATCTTCTTGATCCAAAAGCTTTTCAAAATCCTCTTCATCGCAGGTTCCCTCTGAGTCTGTGGTTGAAATAGTGTCTGGATCTTCAGTAGATGCCATTGAATTTAAGCCCCAAATCCTCACAGCAAGATCACAAAGTGCCAATTTCGCTTTATCTTTCTGAGTGTCAGCTAACAACATTATTCATTGGGTCTAGATATACTCCAGGATTTTCACTACATTAAAAACCGACCTTTGCCATCGTAGGAAATTTTTTTTTTTCACAGGTGGAAAAGTTTTTGTTGTTAATGTTTGCTAAAAAATAAATGCAATAAACTTTGCTGTAGTGTTAACATATGCTGCATTTTAAAAAAGGTGGTTCACGCTGACAATTAAATGGAATAATAAACGTTGAAAAAATTAATAAAAATAAGTAAAATTATGAATGTTGGCTTTGGGTGGGGGGCAAGTAAGTAAGAACAGTCATTTGTTAAAGTGTAGAATAATTAACAGTCGAAAAATTGTAAACAATAACAAAAGTCAACAAATAACTGATACCAAATGCAGTAAAATTCAAGTATCTTTTATACGTGCTGAAACTGTGTTTAATTTTTTTTTTATTTCATTTCTTTTAGTTGTCTTTACAACAATTAGCTGATTGCTTGTCGTTTAACCATTGGGGACTTCATTCTTGAAAAATTGTATTAAAAAATCTATGATTATCACTAACTTTACATTTGGGAGTGCAACTCGAACTTAGTGTTAGTGGTAGAATAAGTCATTTGTTTACAACCTTGGAGAAATTAAGCCCGTTAAGCGATTGTTTTAGCATGTTAAAAGTATACAGGTTGGTAGATAATTAAATGCTACTGTGTTTGGTAAGATTTTTTTTTTTTTCTTTTTTGCTGTTATTTTTGCTTTTTACAATTTTCAACTTAACTTTTTTTACACTTTAACCATGTGAATAAATACTTCTAAAATAAAGGGGATGCTTGGATCGTATTTTAAACTACAGAGGTTGAACGCCCTCCCCCCCTCAATGTACTTGGAAAAAACGATTTTATAGCGAGTTTTAAGAATGGTTAGGCGAAAAAAAAAAAAAAATGGTGAAAAATAAAACAAATAGTCAATAAATTATCGTTACCAAAGGCAATAAATGCTACTTTTCTACCTACATGAATTAGTTATAGTTTTAAAGTGTTTTCAAGCGCTTTTCTTTGTCATTTAAAATTATGGGTGTGTGGATGCGAAATATCTCCAGATTTTCTAGAAAAAACCTGCTAGCCACTAGATCAAAATTTTCCTTATTAGATTGCAAACGAAATTTCCAGATCTAGTAGAAAACTGCTAAATTAGCATCTGTTTCATAATATCTCTTTCGCCTAGGTCCGAATCACTACTTGAGTGCATGGCTATCTACCTTACTTTAATTTGCAAGTTATATAGAGCATAAAACAATTACTAATTATCTTATATATGTTTATGCCATCATTACACTATTACTCTAGCTAGACTAGTATTTTTCCTAACCTTTTTACCTTATCTTTGGGACCTATTTTATGGAGACAAATTTTAGCTAGGATCTATTTGGCTTTGATATTTGACATTGTGAGATGCAAAGGGTCAAAATACCAAAGTCCGTCTATTCTATGAAAAGATGTATCTGCTGGCAGTCATACCTTGTCTAATTTTACAGGCTGACATTGTTCGATAATACCATTATCTTAGCAGTATCATAAATTATTTCACAATTTAAAGTCATTTCCTCAAATATTGACAATATTAAAGGGAAAAATATGTGGTCACTTTTTTCTGGTAATTTGCAACTCTCTACCCTAACCCTGTTACTATTCCAACATCGACCTACCCTAACCAGTATATCACTATTTGTCTTTACCAAAGTCACATTACACAATGTACAAGATTTGGCCAAGATATTTTTTTTCTTTCTATTATGGTTATGGGTTAATGCATAAATATCTGATACACTTAGGTCTAATTTGCAATTGTCTTTATAACATAATGAGTTTTTAATTAGATTAAGATGCTTCGTAAATTTCTTTACTCTGATTCCTATTTTTCATTGGTTCACTTGTAGGTCTATTATATTCATTAGTAACCCCTGTTTTCAATTTCGTTATTTCAAACCCCTAAATTTGATAAATGTATGATTTTCATATTCTGAAGTAGCTTTATCATAATCTAGCATATTTCTATTAACGAAAAATGTGATAAACTACCGAAAATGAAGGAAAAGAAAAATCACTGGGATACACTGTTTCAGCCAAAATCAGCTATTTTTGTTTAGATTAGTTAGTCATATACAATGTTGTCACATGGTGGCAGCACAAATTGATTTATGCCCATTTTTTTTGGATAAGATTGTAATTCCGGATCAATCCTGGATTAATTAAATTGCCGAATTCCATTCCGGAACTGGATAACTTTCGGATTACAATCTGATTGTTATCCGCAGTGATTTCACTCAAAGACAGAATTTTCATTGATCATGTGTGACGTGACAACCAAAGCGAAAAAAGCTGTCCTGACAAGATTTGCAGTGATCCAATAAACCGAAATATCTTGAAGTAGAAGCATTGCAGGACAGTCAAAATATGATATATCTTAAAAAATAAGAACAAGACATTACAAAAACTGCTAAATTGTGCAACTGGTAAAACTGAACAGGAAAACCATTAAAAAAAAAAATTTTTTTTTTTTTTGGACTTTCGGAGTTGGATAAAAAAATTCTGACTCCGACTCCTAGTACTTTTAGAAATTCGACTCCGACTAAAACCTCTGACTCCGCAACCCTGGTTCAGATATTACTTTCTTCAGAGATATCAACTTGGTTTTCAACAAGTTGCAAAATACTTATAAATTGCAAGTGAAAAGACAAATTGATTTTTGTTTTAGTCACATTTAAAAGATAATTAAATTTTTATTGAAATTACGAAAACGTTAATGTTTATATAAATAAATGAAAATTTGTTTCATGTTTACAATGAAGTTATGAATGAAATACTTATTTTAAATTAATGTTTAAAATATTTCAATTAGAGACATTTGTGAAACAATAGCAAGTCAGCAAAGCCAGCTAGTATATACATATAGATACTGCAGAAGAAACTTACTACTACTACTACTACTACTACCAGTAGCAGGAAGACACACATTGCTAGTGATTGAATGTGAATCACTATGTGCTTTTTCACTAAGCTCCTAACACCATATTACTTTTTAATATCCTTTCTCCCTCTTTGTTTCATTATCAAATATAACTGGAAGAAGCTGAAATAATTAGAAAACTGTCAGAGTTAAATTTCATGAAAAATAGGATATAAATATTTGAAATTTTAAAGGGGTTTCTGCCCAATGGATCACTTAATAAAGGTAAGGGCATATTTAGGACATTTTCTACATGGAAAATTTTATACATAAGATATAAATTTCATTAAAATGAGATATTTTAAAGGTTTGGCTCCCTTAAATTGGGAAGACTGTTAATGATTCAGAACCACTTCCATTGTTTTCCATTGAAAATTTCATACACATAATTTAAATTTCATAAAAATATGATATATTTCAATTTATAAACAGAGTTATGCTCTCTTAGCAGCTTTATAAGTGCACTTAGTGATGCAGGAACATTTCTATTATCTTCCTCGTAAGTTTTACATGAAACATAGATTTTATGTACATTCTTGAACCTTTCTTTCTATAAGGAACATACAAACATCACATACACACAGACATTATTTTTAGTGGTAGAACATTTTAAAATTGGTTTTATATAAGAATTAATCTTAAACAAACAAAACTTTTTATCAATCAATAAATGTTTTTACAACATGGGTTTCCCCGAAATTATCCAATTTTAGAATTGCTTCATTTAGTTGCGTATTTTTCACATGCTCCCATCCCTCTCTCCCTCTGATGTGGCCGCATCAATGCACAGAGGTTATTTTTGTGTCTTGACTGGCTGCACTATGAGCATCTTCTCCTGCAACCCACTCAACCGTTCTCTACACCTTCTTAGAGCAACCATACACCGATAGATGCTAACCTCTGTGGTATGTAAACACATACTAAACATTCTCATCCCCTTCTTATTTTGCTGCCGCCGCCGCCTCCTTGAGAAGGTAGTTATTATAGTGGATGAACACTGGCAGCCAAATAACCAAATAACAGTCTTTACAGAGGAAAGAGGTTAGATTGAAAGAGATGATGTACGCTCAGTGCAATGATTCATGCTTCTTGTATTGTTCTAGTGCTGTCACATATTAAGCAGCAGCAGTAGCAGCTGCGATGGCTAGAGAGTCTGGGGGCGCATGAGGGCAGGACGATGATGGGATTATTATGATGTAATATGTTAATACTTCCAGACATTTCGACTAATATCAAATAAATAGAGATTCTTAAGATGCGTCCATGCAAACAGCATGTTGAGTGATGGAAATGCGTTTTCAAACTTATAAAGTTATAGACGGACAAATATACAGATATTTAAAAATGCTAGTTAAAACTGGACTGCAACTCAGGCCTGGCTGTTAGCTTTATCGACCACAATTCACCCCTGACATCTGACCTACCAGCTAACCTGTGTATCCCCCCCCTCTGAATTCTTTGTGACGTTCTAATAAAGCAAAATAATATCATATTCAGCCACATGACGGTCAAGCTAAAGGTCAGAATCATCAGAGCCTTTGGAGGCAAAAAGATTGTTCAAATGGAGCTGCAGCAGAGAAAAGAAAGATACTTGTTCAAAGCGGAATGTGACAGGATAAAAACAGATGCTAATCCAAACTAGAGCTTGATGCTAATCCAAACTGAAGTGTGACAGAACAAAGAGACTAGTTCAAACTAGAGCTTGAAGCTAATCCAAACTGAAGTGTGACAGAACAAAGAGACTAGTTCAAACTAGAGCTTGACGCTAATCCAAACTGAAGTGTGACAGAACAAAGAGACTAGTTCAAACTAGAGCTTGACGCTAATCCAAACTGAAGTGTGACAGAACAAAGAGACTAGTTCAAACTAGAGCTTGACGCTAATCCAAACTGAAGTGTGACAGAACAAAGAGACTAGTTCAAACTTGCGCGTGATAAGGAGTAAAAAAAAACAAAAAAAAACAATAAAAAACTTGCTAGTAAATTATACACTCGATTTTATTTTCTCATATATGCATACTTATACAGAGCAAAATGATAAAACATATTAAAACCACAATGAAATCACGTGCACGGCAACTGATAAGCCTGCACTCCTTGCCCAGAGGTTTGATTGAATTCCACAAATCACTCTCTTCCAAATTTCCCTCTCTAAACTGATCATCACCTATTCCCATGTCCAGGATATCATAAAATACTTTGATACTTCCAAAGAATGCAGACCGGCTTTTATCCTTGCTCTAGCAATAAAAAAATTCTCTATTGGGCTGGCTGATTTATGTCCTTTCTAAACTATATATTACATATGCCTGCATTGCTAAATTTTTCTATCTTGATAACCGGAACATTACTTCTGTGATACCAGTGTTCAAGAATTTTGGTGAAAGAACTGACCTACAAAATTACTGCACCATCAGTCTCTTTCTGCTCTTTACTAAAATCTGAATCATCAATCAATCTAGTGATAGTCCACCATTTCATTAATGCCAAATGCCTTTTTAACCAATTATATCGATTTAAGCTAGAATGTTATATTGCATATATCCTAACAGTCATCACTAAACGCAAATACCATACACCAGATAAGACTTGTGAACTAGGACGATAGTGTTTGATGTATCGAAAACTTTTGAAAAAGTCTACTATGATGGTTTTCTCATGAAAATTAATTTGTACGGTATTACTGGGCGAATATTTAATATAATCATATTCTTCTAAGTTAAAAGAAAGATTCAGGTTGTCCTCGATGGCCGTACATTTAAACATGGCATTAATGTGGATGTACCCGGAGGCTGGGGGGGATCCTTGGACCATTATTGTTCTCCATTTTTGTAAACAACCTCTCTCATGTAATTTTGTATCAGAGATGTGTATATTTGATGATGATACCACATTCTATCCTCGACATGTGAGCAAAACATATACTCAAGGCAATGACCTCTAGTCTGTAGTGAAATGGGGACACAGATGGTAACATTTAATGTAATATTAAGAGAAGACTTTTTTTTTTCTTTTTCTTTTTAACAATTATAAGAAATCTTTTCAACCACTGATTGCCATAGCTAATAGCACCCGAGGTCAAACTCCTTGGTCTAACATTCACAGATAACATGAATTGAAACATACATAGAAGACGTTGACAAGGCTACTGCAAAGAACGCGGACATCTTTTACCATGCTGGAAAACTACTTACTCCTGCTAGTATTCTATTTCTTTACAAAGGGACCATGCATGGAATATTGTTACATCTGGGCTGATGTACTAGCCTGCCAATCAGAGTCCAAAGAAAGAGGCTCAAATCTAAGATTCCACACTATCTACCAAGTTTCATTGCACTGTTGCATCTCTGTGCTCGTTTTACAAGTACTTTAATGAAATGTGCTTCAACAAACTTGCTGTACTGCCCCACCTACTCATAAATACCTTAAACTAACTCGACAACAAAATCCTACCTCTTTACTGTAGAGGTCCTCAGATGTTAGAAAGCTTTCTAAATTCCCTCCCTGCTATTCTGATTGTACCGAAATGTAAATGTAATATGAACAAACATCTTGTTACACAACTACCCACTTAGGATCCCACTTTATCTATGACTCCTTACATTGCAGTTGCAATGTTCCTTGCTTGGGATGATTATAAGTAAAAAAGTTAAAAGGAAATAATGAATAACATAGGAGAATAATTATTGAAAACAAGCGTTTTAAATATTTTATTTAAATGAGATGAACAATGACTACTGATTGGTTGTTTTAAGAATAAAATTTAGTTCAAACATTTCAGTTAACATTTTATGTTTTAAAATGTTATCTATATAATCTCCCCAACAATATTTTAAAGGAAAACAAAAAAAATAAAGGAGGTTCCTTGAATGCTGTTGATTCCCACTTTTCTAAAGGATTCTTTTTTGGTGGGGATGGAGCAGAGGGCTATTTTTAGATGAAAAGAAAAGGTTTTTGTATATTCTCTAGAAGTTTTCTAAACTATCAACTAATTTGTCTAAAATGTTTTAATTTATTATGACAACTGTAAACATTTGTAAAGGTCAATTTAGATTCATTAAAGTGATCTATCAGCCAACTTTCTGAAGTAACTTGACATTTTCAAATAGTTATAAAAACTTGAAATGAATATTTTATTGATATATTTTCGTTTTTCATATTTTGGCAGAAATAGTTTTGTTATATAAGTATCCCTTTTTAGTGCCTAGTTCATCAAGTAGTGATAAAATTAAATCATTCTTTAGTTAATCATTACATAAATAGCAACTAAGTTGCTATTTGTAACATGGATCTTCTTTGTGGAAAGTGACAATGTGTCCGAGTATGTTGAAAATAAAACTAAAATGCTTGATTGAAAGGTTTGCAAAAGCTGAAAACATTTAAAAATTAGATATTACTGATTCTGCAGAGATACTTTACCGTTTAAAAAAGACCCTTAGAGTGTGTATTAACTCTTCAGCATCTCACAAAAACAGATTACTCTCACTTTTGTAAGATGCTGAGAGTATGATATAGACTCTAAAGATCTTTTCTAAACAGTAAAGGCCTTTTGCGCCAAAGAAATCATAATCCATCTACAGATTAAGTAATAGTTTTTAAATAATTTTTATGTGTGAGTGTAAAATTTTTTTTTTTTATCTCTTCCATATAACGTATATATACCCGCTTAAAATATGTAGAAATCAAGAGCAAAAGGGATAGAATACAGAATTAAAGAGGATATAAGCTAAAATGACAAAAAAGGAAAGGGATAACGTAAGCAGAGTGAACTAATTTCTGGTGACTTAACATGGTTTATAAAGTACTAGCGGGGGTACCCGGCGTTGACCGAGTGTTTGTTTCCGGGACGGAGGGGGGGGTTAAAAATGTTATGGTAGGTAAGTAGGAAGGATCAAACCCGGAGTCATGAGTAAAAGTAGGAAAATAAAGTGTGAAAAAAAAAAAAAAAAAGAACATCTGCAACGTTAACTGTTCGGCCACCAAGAAAAGTCCATTCCAGTTGTTTAGGAAAAAAAACAAAAAACAAAAAAAACGACTACGGTAGGTCGGCGCGAACGTGAAAATATAATGTGAATTGTCCAGCACGCTAACCACTACGCCACAGAGCACTGCAGCTTAGTTTAGTGATTTTAAATAACTTCACATGAAAGAACTACGAAGCCAAACCGGTGTTCTCTTCTCAACTGTTCCTTGTGAACGATCCCCAAACGGTGTTAAGTGGTGGCAGGGGGAGGAGGAATTTATTAGAGAGAAAATATTTTACCACTTCCATTGATCTTAACCGATTTTGGCCGTGACTTCTCAGCAGAAAAAGTATAGAAATCTAAGATTATCGAGGAATTTGAGAAATAATAATCCTATAACACACCTCAGATATTGTTCTGCCGTTTGTGCATATTATATTTGCATGAAATATCTTGATTTTTAATCCTACGGGAAAAAATGAGTTCATTTTATTTATATAGAAGATAAAAAACATGTGGATTTTGTTATCTTGTATGTTTTTGTCTCTGTAGATTTTATTTGTGAAATAATGTGTGAATTTGTCCATATCATCATCATTTACTACCCAAAAGTGTTAGTCTCAACCAAACTTTTTATTTAAAAAAAAAAAAAGAGTAATCGTCTTTAATATATGTCGGTTGGACTGTGTTTACATTTGACTCGTCGTCGGTTTTATTTGTAAAATAATGTGTGAATTTGTCCACATCATCATCATTTTCTACTTCAAAAGTGATAGTCTTATATCGAAACTTTTTTGTATAAATAAGAACAAGATGTAAATCCGTGCCATTTTCTTTTTTAATCGTGCCCATCACCATCATCATCGTCCTGATCATTGAGTATTTAAGACTTTTGGAATGTTCCTTCATGTGTATTATGAGTACGTATGTATATGCATGTGTATGCATATGCGTATTTGTGTGCTACTATGTGTGTATGTTTGCATGTGTGTGCACATGCATATGTATGTTGGCATACATCTGTATGTATGCATGTGTTCATTTCCATGTGTGTGTGGGATGGAGAGGGCTCCCGTGGGGCGTTGTGAGAGCAGCCCCTCTGGGAGAAGCGGATCTCTGATTTAAAAAAAAAACCCAACAAAGCGGGAGACCAGTACCCGCATTAAGCTGGTCTGCAGTTTGACTTGTTGCTGGCTATCTTGCTCTTGCTTGTTGCGGGATGTCAACATTTTGAACCGAGAGAGATTTCGCTGTCGTACAAAGCTAAAACTCTGTAACATCATCTTTGTATAGATGCTCCCTCAGGCATTTGTCTATTTGAAAAAAAAAAAAAAAAAAGTCCTGTGGCGATAAAAAAGCTGTGATGTGTGTACGCCTGTAATGCTGGATGCATGTAACAATTAATCTGCCATCATTATATGTATCTATGTATGTATATTTATATGTGTATGTGTATATTTATACATGTACATGTGTGTTTATATGTATTTATATCTATGTGTATATGTATGTATGTATATATGTTTGTGTGTGCATGTATGTTTGTGTGTGCATGTATGTTTGTGTGTGCATGTATGTTTGTGTGTGTATGTATGTTTGTGTGTGTATATATGTTTGTGTGTGTATATATGTTTGTGTGTGTATATATGTTTGTGTGTGTATATATGTTTGTGTGTATATGCACATGTGTATGTATGCATGTGTGTATGTGCATGTATGTGTGTATGTGTGTATGTGCATGTATGTGTGTATGTGCATGTATGTGTGTATGTGCATGAAGGCATATATATGTATGTTTATGTAGGTAAGTGTATGCATATATATGTGCATATGTGTACGTATATGTATGTATTTGTATATGTGTGTGCATATGTATGTATATGTGTATGCATGCATGTGGGTATGTATATGTATGTTTGTGTATTATGCATTGTGTATGTATATGGGTATATATGAGCGTATGCTTATAGACATGTATGTATGTATGTATGCATGCATGTATATATTTATAAGTATGTATACCAATGATCGTCTTGTGTATGTTTGCATGTGTGTGTATGTATATGTATGTGTGCGTAATGTATATTGTGTATGTATGCATGTATATATGTGTGTGATATGTGTATATATGTATGTGTGCATGTATATATATATGTATGTATACCAATGACCGTCTTTAGTGTTTCCCTTTTTTTTCATTTTTCTTAAACTTTTTCTTCTAGGGGATGGGACATCCAACCAGATGTCTGACATTTACCCCTATTTTAGTGAGTCCAACCAAGAGATCTTTTCAGGATTCTAGCCGTCCCTTTCAGTGCAATCGTTTGTATTTCACTTGCACTTGGTTCACCGGGTATGCTTGCAATGTACTTTTTTAGTGTCATGTCTACTTGAGCATGTGTCTGACAAGACGTTGCAATCATCAGACAGACATTGTATGACCTCACAAAGGGAAGACGTCACAGATGAGTGATGTAATCCACCAAAAACAAATTGAAGAGAGTCTTTATGACCTTATAAATTCTGAAATAAGAAACGACAGATTTCATTCATTATGTGAAAAGTGAATGTATATATATTTCCCTCAAACCTCTGGCCTTGATCGGGGGGGGGGGGGGTAAAACTTGCTGCTATGGTTTCAAATGGTCTGAAATAACAGCAAGAGGAGACTTGATTTTAAGTATTTCTCCTATGTTATACCTCCCCTCTTTTGGAAATGGGTACGATTATGAATATCTCCAGTATCAAATAATCCTTATTCACTGTGAAATTTACTTCATGTATTAAAACAAAAGAGGGGATATACAATATATGAGAATTATTTGGAATCAAATCTCTCCTTGCTGTTATTTCAGATCATTTGAAACCATAGCAGCAAGTCTTAGTCTCCCCGCCATCAAGGACCGAGGTTTTGGGGAAATATCAGATATTTTGTAATTCATAATCAAAACCAGGAAAAGAAATGATTATGATTGAAACATTTTATGACTGTAAAAAAGTGCCAAAAATAGGCTCTGGATGATCCCCTTAAGGCCAAATGTCACAGCCCACTATAAAATTTAGGTCATTATCTTCCCAACGAGCCTTCATTTGTTAAATTCTAATCAATAGTCACTGAGATTTCGAACTTATAAAATTGCCAAAAAAGGTGGTATATCTATCTACCTATATATATATATATATATATATATATATATATGGTGATTGTCACTTCTTGACAGAAGACCATCTTTCCCTTGCTTTATTTTTGATTACTCAATCATTTTCATGTATTTTTGAAATATCTTTTTATATATATATATATATATATATATATATATATACACACACACACACATTTATACACACACATATATATACATGTGGAGATGTGATCAAGATGCATCAATTCCTATTTTCTGTGTGAACAGAGGTGGCTCTTCAGACCAGCCCTGCTCTTACACCGTCTGTTGCAAAGGCCACACTTAAACTGAGATTGAGGGATGCCAACTGGTGCTGCTCTACTGTGGATGCTCATATGACGCTTCAGGCCTCCACTCGATTTACTGACCACAGAGCAAACAGATCTGTGCCCTGCAATGTTTTCCCCATCAAAGAAAGATTGATCTTCATGTGAACGCTTGTGGCTAGCTAGGCCAGCTCTGGATAAAGTCATTTTACTGCATAAATCACAGGTGTGGTTCTGCATGAAATCCTCCGACAGACCAGATATATCTGACAGATTTTTCTTCCAGATATCATGCTTCATTTTTGCATGCTCATATTTCTTCTTCTCAAAACTATCACAGCCATGATAGACCAAGGAGCGCCACTTTTTACAATCATTGGAAGCACTTTCCCAACTGAACACGTCAATACCAAGAGCTTTAAGATTATCTTTGATGTTATCCTTAAAGCATTTCCTCGGTTTATGTTGTGGACGCTTTCCTTGTGTAATTTTACCATAGAACAGGCGCTTTGGCAATCTATCATCGTCCATCCTTGTCAGATGTCCAGCCCACCTCAACTGGTTGCGTATAATCAACTTCTCAATACAAGGTACGTCAGCCTGCATGAGAACATCCATATCAGGTATAAAAGTGCTCCACCTGATGCCCAGAATGTGTCTCAGGAATTTCTGGTGCACTCTCTCTATGACATTTATGTGTCTACCATAAGTTGTCCAGGCCTCAGAAGCGTAAAGCAGGAATGGTAAAATAAAAGATTGATAGACACTGATCTTTGTATGAATAGCTATACCCCTGTCAGATCATACTCGCTTCTCTAAGCCACCAAAAGCCTTAGTGGCATGCTGTATCCTATAGTTGACCTCAGCATCCAGGGTTCCATCTTTGCCGAGAGTACTACCCAAATACACAAATGTGTCAACCACGGCAAGTCTCTGGTTGTTGACAAAAATATTTTGTATGTATATATATATATATATATATATATATATATATATATACTCGTAGCCAAATTGAATATTGAAATACTCATCTCTTTGGTTCTATGGAACAAAACTATATGAAAATTTGCAGGCCTTTTGAAGGAAATTTTATAACAATTGGTACAAAAAAAAAAAAAAAAAAAAGAAAAAAAAAAAGAACCTATATTTTCAAACCAATAAAATATGCCCAAATTTGCCTATATATATATATATATATATATATATATATAGTATTCTGGCAAGCCAGCTTGAATTTTGCTGCTTTGGGATGAATTTTGCTTAGGGTTTTTTTTCAGGTCATTAATATATATATATATATATATATATATATATATGCATGATTAACTCTTTCTCTCATGCTCATTCTTATCATTTATGGTTTCTTTCACTTTCCCTGTGAATATGATGATGATAGACATATCATCTAGACCAGATATGGGCAAACAATTGCCTGCAAAAGTTACCAGTGTATCTCTTGATCTGTATGTGACCATATGTATGTGGACTGGATATCTTATGTCATTAATTAAATCGATTGGAATGTTAATTTTAAAGAAAAAATGAAGTAATTATCAGGTACATTGCTATTTAGGTCCAATGTGAAAAATCTAACAATTATATGTCAGCTGCAGATTATCAGGTCAAGGTACATCATCGTTCCTCCACCTTTAAAATCTATATTTTTGAGATTTCTCTTCAAAATTTCTAAAGAAAAACAGACTGGATCTAATAAAGTAGTGCATCTTATTATGATATATTTGCTTCAGAACACGTTAAAAAAATAACAAAATAAATAAAAAATAAAAAAAAATAACCAAAAAATCTTGATTTTACTATATTTACCTGCATTTTATAACGTCAAAGTCTACCAGACACAAATAGAGTCTAAATAATCTCTGAAACAGCCAAGAAACGCAAATAAAAATGTCCGACCATGTCAAACAAAATAAAAAGAAGAACCGGTAGACAAGCTTCAGCATCAACAGGAATAAAAATCAATATCTTGAAAGATGGATACTGAAAGAGTTTTGAACAGAAGGTTTCTGGCATTACATGAATATTTTATGATAACTGGGGTATGCACAGTTTAAGTCTATTTGGTAAAATTAAAATATACTAACTTGAACTCAGAGTATGGATAGCAGAAAATGTAATAATTAGTTTTAAAAAGTTTGGTTCAATTAATAATGTCAAAATTAAATTTACAAACAGAAAAATAAGACTTGGGGGGGGGGGTAATAAAATAAAAAAAAGGCTGCAGATAACACCAGAGAGTGAAATACAGAGCATTCCATCTTTAACTTGTTACTCAGGGCATAAAGTTGTATATCTTGGGATGTAACTTCATGCCATATCCAGAATAGATTCTACTTAACACAAAGATGGGAACCTGAAAACCCTGGTAAGAGTGGACAATTTTAAAATCAATCATTTTGGTGAAAGTTTTTATGCTTAAAGTTCTTGATAACATTCACTCTACATAAAAAAAAAACAATTTATTTATGAAATATAATGTGCTATGTTTTCTGAGACTGCACCGGATCAAAATCAATGGTATGTTGAATTGATCTGATCTTCTGTAACAAATATTAGGCTCTTATTATTAAATAGGTGAGCACTCTGTTGGATTTCTTTCTACCAAACATTTTTAATCAGTTTTAACAGTGGAGTGGACATACAAACATAATATAGAGGACTTTTTAGCTCATTGAAAACTGGCAAAAGTTATAGGCTTAGAATGAGTGCATTATGCCAAGTTGATATTTGAATATGGTTAAATTTGTACTCATTTCGTATTAATCCCTAACTGTGCATCAAATTGATACCATAATTTTTAGTCTTGCAACCATACTATATCATAGAACATATCTAATTTTTATTTTTGTTTTGCAACAGTACTCCATCTTAGAACTCATCTAATCTTTATAGTCTTAGATTGCACCAGGAATCTGTTATTTTTCTGTAGCAATAGAATGATTCAACAATTTTCCACAGAAAATGTTTTTTCACTCTTATATTCTCAGACAAATTCATTTGGGATGAGCATTGCTTGTTTTCAATGAAATCTGCCAAAACGTCTGGATCTTTTCAGCTTGGCAGAAATTATCGAATTTATTAATAAGTAAATTATCTGATTGTGCGGAATATAACCAAAAATCTATTGGAAGATGACGGAATGGCATAATTGTTAAAGAGAGAATCACAATTATCTAACAAAAGCATTTATATTTTCAATACAAAAAATGTGATCCATTGAGTCAGTCATTGATGTTTTTATCATGATAAAAAATGAACTTGCAAAGTCAGTTAAATTTTAAGAACAAATACAAAACTAAAAATTAGTCTCCTCTCCCTTCTCTCTTTGATGACAAGTTAAAATTGTATTAATACCATTTCTCTTTTTTAAAGAATCAAATATTTTTTCACAAATTAATTTAAATTTTATTAACAATTTTGAGAGTGACATTTTATGGGTGTCCTACAGAATTACATGATGAACAGAAAGCTCTTATCTTCGGGTGGCCTTTGGGCTTCGATAAGTTCATATAAGTACAAAAACATTTTCATAACAATTTTTGATAAACAAACAAAAAACTAAAAAAACACCAAAAATTTTAAATTCTAGAAGTAGGATCTGCTATGGCATATGTTGGTCTTAAGTTAATATCTTCTAGAAAAATAGAATGTCTCTAAAAAACATTGTGCATCTGTTTATATGATATTGATCTTACTATACTTACATATTCTTCATAAATGCAGAGCCTACCATACAATATGAAAAACGAAAATAGAATCCAAATAATCTCTGAAATACCCAAAAGGTAAAACACAGTTAAAATCAAAATGGCCGACGGAGAATGAAAGAAAAACCAAACTAAAAAATTAACCCATACACAAGCAAGCTTAGCACAAAAATAAAAATCAATATCTTGGAAGATGGATATCGAAAGAGTTCTGAGTAGAAGATCTGTGGCGTTGCATTGATATTTGTGCAACCACAACTACATTGATGCACAACATCGACAGCTGTGCATTTTTTTACGGACCAACAGTTTAGCAAACCATTAAATGAAGACAAAGATATATCCCTATTGAAGGCTTACATCAATTTAACATATAAAGTTATGTTGTTGGATTTTTTAAACTCAAATCTAAATAGCATTTAAGCTAACAAATCAAACTTTACTTCTGATTAGTCCTATCCTCCATGCCCCTGAACACATTAGAAGGATGCAGTTGGGATCTTGAGAACAAAAAAGCAGTAGAGGAGGTTTATAAAGTAAAATTATAATTTTAAACTTCTGACAGGATCTAATTCATTTTTACATCCAATGTAATGTGTATACGAGTGACAGTATTTTAAACTTGTTTGATTCTGTTTTGTTGCCATTAATTTCTGTTCCTTCCAAATAAATAAGACAAAGGAGTGACTATTTAAAGGTTGACAACATCTTAATGAAGGTCATGCTATGAAAATGGCATGACAAACTATAAGCACACTATGTAATCAATCAACCTGATGTTACCCAACTACTACCTCTCACTTAAAGAACCCACATATGTTACAAAGAATGACATTAAAAAAGGGTCATATTCAAAAGGTTTCTTTTATTTTATGATCTAGTGTAGCAGAGTATAAATATTGTTTGAATCATGCTGATCTGATAGACAGGAGGCGTGGCAGGCCAACCAGATCAAAAAGCAAATCTCTGCAGGCACTTCTAATATCAACAATGGAGGGGGTCAGTGATGAGGGTATGAGAGTCAAGGAAGCAGAAATTTGAAAAAGTTTGAGAACCATTAATTTAAAATCAAATAAAAACTTCAGCATTATTTTTTTTTAAATCGACAAACATTAAGATAAAGATATATTGGATAAAAAAATTACATAAACAAAAAAGGTTTGGAGAGATGGAATCAACAACTTAACATGAGAAATGAGGGAGACCCCACCCCCTACAATCATTTAACTATTTATATTAGACTAACTGGTTTTGCCAGTTTGCTATCACTTTGCAAAGTTTGATACTTAAAATATTTGAAAGCAAAAATTAAAATAAATATTTCATAAGTTTCTTATTAACATAAGAGAAAAACCTTTGCATCTATCCATATAAATAAACAGAGAGAGATAGAGAGAGAATGAGAAAGAGAAAACAGGCAAGTGAGGAAGCCACGGTCTTCCTCCCTTTTCACTTCTCACTTATGCCTTGTGACAAGCGACCTTAGTTCAATTTAAGAAAAGTTTTTCTAATTTATTCGTTTTTTTTTTGTTTTTTTTTTTAAGTAAATTACTTTAATTACTGATTATATCATAAAAATATTTCATATATATAGGAAAATAGAACAATTAAATTACAAATGAATAATACCAAACATTAATTTAAATTGTTTAAAAATAATTATGCAAATAATGTAAATAAATATTTGTAGTTGGTTCTTTGCTTGTTACAATTCAAAAACTTATTAGGCATTATTAATTTAAATTAGATTCACTCATTTAAATTAATCTGATAATATAGTTGTGATAAGCAAAAAAACTTTTTACATTTATAAATTTTAGACTAACTGTACTTAGTAAATGTTATCCTGAAGTGGTTGTACTTTTATTTATACTTTTTCTCCCTCTTTTTCTTTCATTTTAAAACTGCGCTTAATTATAATTAAAAAAATTTTGCAAAGGATATTTAAGTTAAATTTAATTATAATATTGTTTAATCATCAAAGGATCAAATTATAAAACTATGACAATGTTTTAATCTCAATAAAATTACCGGGGATAAATAGCTTCAAAAACTTTCAATCTTTTAATACATGTGGATTTGCTTAGAATGTTAAAAGCTTTCAAGGAAAACTATTTTTTCTAGAAACTAGATTTTTTTCTTCTTGTATGAATGACTAAAAGCTTTATATATATATATATATATATATATATATATATATATATATATATATATATATATACACACACACATTTCTAAAGCTTTTACTCTTTTATAAAAAAAATCCATTTAAATTCCATGATATTAACATCTGTATATTGCAGACTTAGGACTTAAATAAGACCGGTGACAACTGGAAAATTTGCAAACACAAAAGGAAACTCAATTATATCAGTACTGATAGATCTTATCTTAACTTATGGAATAGAAAAGACGGGTCAACTGTTTTAGAGATTTAAAAACAGAACAGTTATTAAATTCATGATTTTCCAAAAATACTGATCAAAATATCACCATCCTCATAACCAAATGTAAGCATAATTGTTTTACTAAAAACAACATTACGCTTAATCACTCTGCCAGATACTTGAAACTTGAAGTATCAAGATGAAAGGAATAGCCTCTTAATCTATATATATAAAAATGTAAATGTTGGTTCGTTCTAAAATAATAAAACCCTATTTCTACGTTACCAATTTATTTGAAATTTTCAGACAACCCATCTTTAGAGTCGAGGTATGTTTTTATGTTATTGAAATAAATTTACCTCGCGAATTATTAAAATATTAAATAAAATAAATATATTTTTTAACCGTTACTGCGAATCTGTTCTGTTGTAAAACTGAACTTCCGGTTCGATTCATTTCACAGCCATGAACTGACGAAAGATTTCATTTTCTGTTAACTCGATAAGTAAAAAAAAAAACAAACAAAAAAAACTTACTCATGCAGAGTGATCCGTGCTGAAATAATAATGTTATTATTTAAAAAGCCATTCTTAACATGGGGAAGGGAGGGTGTTTTGTACCTATTCTGTACTTTAACCTTACAATTGAATAAAAACATATCATAAAACTTTAATTAAACGTGGAAAACGATTTTAAAAAAATAGCGCGGATCACTCTCTGCATTAGCACACACAAAAAAAAAAAAAAAAAAAAAAAAATCCCATATTTTAAAAATTTAAATTCATTTATGTACTTACCAATTTTTTTAATTTTATTTCTGTTAAGGCTTTTTCACTCATGAAACATTACGTTTTAATTGTTTAGTTTATTTTCACGACATTGTTTACATAAAAAAGTTTGTTTTAACTTTTTCTAAACTGTTTCATTTTTACGACATGCCTCAACGTATTATAAACACCATAACCCCCTCCCCATGTTAAAAAAAAACAAAAAAAAACGCCCTTCCATAAACCTCAAAAGCCGTTCTTAACATGGGGAAGTTAGGGTGTTTATTATATGCTGGGGCGAGTCGTAAAATTAACGAAGTTGCTATCTATTATTTATTGCAAAAATTGCTTGAAATTTATTTATTTGACAAAAAAATTACATTTTAGTACTCCTTGGGCGTTGAGTTCCATGGCGACCAGTAGAAAAAATAATAGTCGCTCCCTTAGTCTCCCACCTCACTCCGCACGTAACATATTTTATTTACTGATGTTGCCGTAACTAAACGATTATTTGTCACATTTACAAACATTTATTTATTTTGAAATAGTTTTACTTTTTATGAATGTTAAAAGAAAAATGGGTACTCATGCAGAGAGTGATCCATGCTGAAATAATAAAGTTATTATTTAAAAAGCCATTCTTAACATGGGGAGGGGAGGGTGTTTTGTACCTATTCTGTACTTTAACCTTGCAATTGATTAAAAAAAAAAACAAAAAAAAACACGATTTAAAAAATAGCGCGGGTCACTCTCTGCATTAACACCGAAAAATGTTACTAAACATTTATTAATAATTTCTCACTTTTACAAACATTTGATTTTAAATTTCTTTTTAAATGACGACTTTTATCGACTTTTTTTTTTTAAATATCCCCCCCCCCCCCCAATGGTGTTTATTCCGAAATCCGTTGTTAACATGGAGAGGTTGGGGGTGTTTATTCTGAAAGCCGTTCTTAACATTTGTGGAGGTGGACCTAATGTAAAAAAAAAAAATAATAAATGAATTAAAAAAAAAAACTAAATCATTTACTGATAACTTCTCACTTTTACAAATATTTTTTAATTTACATGCGCGGATGAACAAATTGTTGAATAGTGCGAAAACAAAACATTTAGGTCCACCGCCACAATTTTCTTTTTTAAATGACGACTTTTATTGATAAATAAATTTACTTCTCCGCAACTTCTATTGATAAATAAATCTACTTCTCTGCCACGGGCACTGAACCCCTCCTTTTGTTTTTTTAATAGTATTTTCGGGTGGGTATGCTGACAACAAATATCAGTTAAATTTTGCAAATAGCCCCCCCCCTCCAAAAGTGGTGTTTATTCCGGAAGCTGTTCTTAAGACGAGGAGGTTGGGGGGGGGGGTTATAAGGTGGACCTAATCTAAAAAAAAACAAGTTGTTTATGCGCACATAAGCAACTATTTTTTTATTAACTTTTTTTTTACTTTTTTATTTAAAAATTAGTAAATTTCAATGAATAAATCATTTATCATTAATATGTGTTTTTGGTTTTGTGTTGAATGAAACTTTTTTTTTTTTTTCATTACAACAATAATGAACCAATTTAAATCTTCCGGCATGCGTTTAAGGGTTACGAAATTATCAATAAATCGTTTAGTTACTAAGCCAACGTCAGTAAATAAAAAAAATGTTACGTGCGCATGCATTAGCCTTGACTGGGGGGGGGGGATAAGGGAGCGACCATTAAATAATTATGCTGGTCGCCATGGAACTCAACGCCCAAGGAGTACCTAAAGTGGCACTTATGCACTTATGTTACCGTGCTATTTTTAAAAGTAGTATTTTCTTGTTAAATTCAAATTTTACAATATGTTTTTCTTTTATTAATTTGTTAAGTGAAAGTACAGATAACCCGGTCGGTTTCTAATGCGAGGAAAATCTAGCCCCCCCCCCCACCCAAAAGAAAGGGGTACTCTGGATAATAACAAAACATTAAAATTGCCTCAGTCTCAAAAGATTTCTTCTCTACTGAACGAGGAAAAATACGGTGAAGTGTAGTTCACCTTCTGTTTCTCTCCCCTCTCTCTTCCTCTCAATATCTCTCTTTATCCATCTCTCCCTTTCCCTCTCTCAATCTATCTTTCTCTCTATATATCTCTCTCCATCTCTCTTTGAGCCCCTTTCTCTCTCTAACTCCCTCTATCTCTATCCTTTTCTCTGTCTCATCCCTCTCTGTTTCTAACTCTCCCCCTCTCTCTGTTTATCTATCAATCCCTTTATCTCTCTATCTCCTTCTCTATTTTCCTCTCACTGTCTCTTTTCTATCTATATATCTTCCTCTCTATCTGTCCATCTCTAATCCCTCATCCTATTTTAGTCTCCTAAATTAATTACAATGAATAAGGCATTGTCAAAACATGGATAAATTCTATTTTAGTCACCTAATTTACTGACTGTGAGAATAGAAATTATTTGGAAATTACTGCTACCTTGAACAGCACCAGAAGTAACTGGTAAAACCTTTCTAATTAAATTGATTTTGGCAGCCATTTGGTAACAAAATGACATAGCCTTAGCCCTTGCTGCCAAGTAGAATTATTTATTCTACTTTAAAACATTCAATTTTTCAAAAATCTCATGTTCGACATCTCCAAAACATCCAATATGGGGAAAAATATTGCAAAAATGCAAACTTATTGTTTAGGATGAATGCACAATGGTACGCAAAAAATCACTTGAGGCTCTTGGTCGATCCTTGCAAGATTTGCGTGGCAATTTCAGACCATTTGGAATGCAGTAATATTGCTTGCAGGAGATTTCAGACAAATGTTACCTGTTATTCTTCAATCAACACCAGCAGATGAAATAAATGCTTGCCTCAAATACTCTACTTTTTTGTTCCATGTGAAGACATTAAACTTAACTCAAAATATGCATGTACTTTTGCATCACTTGTGGGAAATTGGGTACGAAAAAGTGCCAGCTGGTCAGAGTTAAGGGCAAAATTCTTTGACTTTTAACTTCTGTAATTTCTGTAATTTTATTTCATCAAAAGAATAGTTAGTTTAAAAGGTTTTTGCAGATATTCAAATTATAAGAATTCCATTTGATTGAGTGAATAAGCTATTCTTGCAGGTCAATACAAAGATGCCCATGAACTATAATTAAATGTAAAATTCCAAGTGAGGTAGTCAAATACAAATCCATCGACACTGTTGTGAAAGCAGATAAAGTGGTTAATTATCCAACAGTTATATTTGCCAGGGATGCCACCGCATGTATTGCAACTGAAATTTGGTGTACTAATTATCATGTTGTGAAATATAAACCAATCCAAGCTTTGCAATGGCACATAGCTTGCATTAAAAAAAAAATTAACACACAATATCATAGAAACAACAATCTTAACAGGACCTTTCACAGATGAACATATCTTCATTCCAAGCATTCCTATGATTTCACCGGATACATCATTACACTTTAGCAAATTGCACTTTCCAATTTTATTGTCATTTGCAATAACCATCAACAAAGAACAGGGAACAATCTTTACAATTGTGGGTCTTACAGTTACACACTGACTGCTTTTTCACATGGATAATTTATGTTACATATTCAAGAGTCACCAAACCGGAAAATCTCTATATCAGCTAAGAAAATGGAACAACAAAAACTGTGTACCCATGCAAAATGGAAATTTAAACCTATAAGAAACATGCTTTTTCTCATTTTGGAACTTTTTCCATTGCGCCAATTTGAGCCACAGCAACGCGTGGCAGGGTACAGCTAGTATATATATATATATATATATATATATATATATATCACGAGTTACGTCTGAGTGTGTGTCTGTGTATGATATATATATATATATATATATATATATATATCATACACAGACACACACACTCAGACGTAACTCGTGATATATATTACACACACACACACACACACACACGAATACATGTTGGTCTATATTATAGTGTAGGAGAACGCTCTGCAATGCTGAGATAGATGATTTCGTGACCGTGAAGATATGATAGGAGTCAGTTGGACTTTACATAAGACAAAAACTAAATCTTACATGCTTAAACAAGATGATATATACAAAATAAATATATAAAAACACTTTTCAGACAAGCGTCTTTATTCAATAATATAAACATTAAAAAATAAATAAAAATGTCAAGATGTTTTGACATCATGAGATTTAAACTTTCAGATATCAAATTCATGAAAACCTGCTCTAACATCTTGACACATCTTAGCTGTGCCAATAAACAGAAGTTCATACCTCACCTGCAAATTCATGCACCAGGGCATCATGTGACATACATTTGAATTTAAAAAGAATATTTTATTTACATACATACAACTTACTGGGATGGTTCATAATTATTGCACTTTTCTTTTTGATGATTTTTATTCATTAAAAACAAATCAAAATGGGGATTTGTTTCATTTGTTTCAGAAAAGTAATCCACTCGTTTTTAAATGCGTATCAGAAATTATATACACATTTGTCATATGATTTACCACGCCCAGAAAGGTTTAGATGCAGCTCGGTCATTTCACCATCCCAAACTTTTTTGTGAAGCAAAAATTTTAAGTTGAAATCAAATGTTATAAACATTGCAAATAAAGATGTCAACCATCAAATTTCAGCTTAGGCACGTTTAGCAGCTGTGGAAGACAACAAAAACTAAGCTTGATAACAAGAATGATGGCTGAAAATTTCAATGTGGCCATTTAACCATCATTAATTATTTCAAAAACTTGGAAAAGTATGACAATTGGTTGAGTGAACACACCTCAAACTCTCACACACAAAATGTTATTGTTGAACAAGTAAAAAAAAAAATTCACATCAATATGTTATAGCAGTTTCTCAAATTTGTGTCTTACATGTTCTTATTTCCAATGTATAGAATTTGTCTGTTAAAACGAAATAGAAAACTATTCCCAAAAATAGGGTAATTAAATTTGAAAATCTACTGTTTGCATTTTTGTGATTTTGATACATTGTATTATTAGGATTTTTAAATAAATCAATTAAAAAGGTGACATCCATTTCATTAAAAAATATTTAGTCAGCAAGATGACAGATAAGCAACCACAAAATTTCCATGCAGTCATCCGGCCAGTACCAATGATAAGAGAGTAGGGAGAAGATATTGGTATGTGATGCTATCTGAGCCACATTTTACAGGAGTGGTAAGAGTCCATGTTTATGAGGCACCAAGAATTACATTATCTTGCTCTAAAGACGATAGACTAAGTAGGACAGCAAACATTATTTCCAAAACAAGGGTTATTTTCAACTAAAACTATTTAACAAACCAACTTATATGTAAACAGAATAAGTCTTATCTGCAGATAGGATTTTTATTCATTTTTAATTATCTTCACAAACAAACCTTTAGGAACATATAGACTGAAGAAATGTATACTGCCAATACAATATTCTATTAAATATTTAATTTGGTAGTCCCCAAAAATGCTCTTATTTTTTACCATTATTTCTGAATTCATCAGAATTTAAAGGTTAGAAAATCCGACATAAAACAAATTAAAAATACTGATCATGGAGTTAAGTGGTGGTTGAAAAAACAAAACCAAAAATAAAACAAACTTTAATTTCAAATTCTTCTAATTAGCAGCAATTAACTTACCAGGTTAGCCATCTCATAGTTTCAAATTGTTTTAATTAGCAGCAATTTGCAATTAACTTACCAGGTTAGCCATCTCATAGTTTCTATCTATCTTTTTCACTCTCGCTGTATTGTTTGTCTCTCTTCAGTCCTATTTTATAAAGTTTCTATTACTCTCGCTTCAATTCTTCTCTCTCCCTTTATTTTTTAACAATCAAGGGTAATAAAAATAAAATAAAAATAATGGAATATCCGATTGTAAAAAAAAGGATACAAAAAACATAGTAATCTTATTTAATTTGTAACTGGAAAGGGAGACAGAGAATGCAGAAAGTTACAAATTTTAGATTTTGTCTTTAGTTTTTAAAATATTTAACTGGATTGGCAAACAGTTACTTAATCCAAAGAGTCTCTGTGTGTGTGTGTGTGTGTGTGTGAGATGGACCACATTGGTCCAGAGAGAAATGATAGGTAGACACATACAGTTTAGAAAGTTGATAAAAAAACCCAAAAAAACCCCAATTTATCATAAAAAGCATGTTGAGATGACTGTACAATGAGGGTCACATTATATATACCCAAGGGCGTCAGTTATTCTGATTTCTTCTAGGTTCAGAAACACAGGGTCATATTATATGCAAGGAAACATGGTAGACTTTATCTTCATCAACTCTTCTGCCGAATAAAAAAAAAAAAAGAAAAACTTCTTTGACATTTTCTATTTGTGTGCATCTAATTTAAGTAACAGAGCAGAGATAACAATGCGCCTCGCATACAACGTTGGCAAAATCTCAGAAGTTCAAAGAATTGTAGCTTAGTAATTACAACATGGAATCTTTTTTCTGTTGGATTTTTTTTTATTATTAGAACGGATTTCCCTTTTCAAAATAAAAATATTTTAGATTTCCAGTCTATATTAGTAAGCAAGAATGCATTTAAAACAAAAGAACAGATTGAATCTTAGGTTGCATTCATTCAATCTGCGCATTTACCTATGAAAGTAATATTTCAAAGTGACGCAAGAATGCATAAAAAACAAAATGGAGAATTACTATTACTAATCTATTATATGACGTTGACACCATATAATAGATTGGAATAATAATTTGGTAGGTTGCAAGTTTGAAATGCATAAGAATAAGACTTGCTATGAGTAAGAAATATTTTTTTTAAAAATCATAAAATATGAGAAATATCTTTGGTTTTGAGTTTGGCCACCCAGAATTCTATTTGTCCACTTCAGAAAATGTTTCTTCAAATAAGGTGGGGGAAGGGGGTGGGCTCCCTAGTTTTAAAAGTTTTTTTTTAATATTCATAGCTGGCTATTATCGTAAGTGTTTTTTCTGGAGTGGCTCAGTGATATCTATATATATATATATATATATTCCATCAGAGGAGCATCCTTGATCAGTTTTGTTTTCTGAGGTCTGACAATTGTCTTTTTGTGGCACTCAGAAACAGATGGTCTGTTGATGTTTGGTTGGACTTGGATTTAATCAAAGAAATCTCATTTGCAAGTCCGTTGTTCGGTAGAAGAAAACAAGTATCATTTTAACCACCAAATAAAATGAATCTTTGTTATCATAAAATGGACTTGTGATTTTATTTGGAGGAGTATTCTTTTGTTATAGAACTGAAACCATATTGATATTGAGATGGGGGTTGGAATTGAGCCACAACCTTACACCAGCACAACAAGCAAAACGGCCACAGCTTGAGTAGTGAATACACTTCAAAATAAAGGAAAATTCTAATTTTGTATGTGTGCAAAACTAAAAGTAAGAAACTACATACAATACACTTACAAACCTTACATCATCAGATTCAGTTTGACCTCAAGCATGTTATGGTAAAAAAAAAAAATTCTACTATTCATTCTCATGATGCCAACGGAGACCAAATTAGTATATGGAGGGGGGAGGGGTTCTTTCACACCTACTGCTGTTTCAAACATAATACTGAAACTGAATTAGAGAGGTAGAAGTTTTTCGATCTTGCTAACCCTAACCTCTACTTTTGGCAATCATGTTCCCAACCAACCTCAGAGTTCAACATTGGGACATGGCAAGAAGACATCCCATTTACCTCATTATAACAGAGCTACATGAAAGATATACTTATTTTGGAAGGGACCGTTGAGTATTTGCACTCTGTCCTTGATTGGGTTTAACTGCAGTGTAGAGTTTCTATCTTCCAAATTGATTAACTTTCAGTCATCACTTTCCATCATATTTACGAATGTATGTTAGTAGGATCAGTGATGAATGTGGGGATTGAGTGCAAACTATTTGTTATGATAGGACTTGGCGTGTTCAGTCGATTGATTGGATTAGGTTTCTCTGATGTCATGTCTAATCAAAGTAAGTGTTACAGCAAATGACCTTTTAGTTCCATAGCTGCTCAGCCACCAGTATTATGAGTACTGACCCTTAGGCTTCAAGGGTCAGTACACATTATCAACAGGTGGCTTTGTTGAGAACTTAACCCCTTCTGCAGGTATGCAGTTGTCATAGTGTACAGTCTCAGCTGGGCAACACTAGATAGCCTTGCTAATAAATTAGAAGACTTCATGAATAAGAAAAAGAAATAATTCTATTTGATAAAATAGATATTTTTATGGACCACTATCATTGATAGTTTCTATTTTCCTGAATGGTGAAAGGCTGATGTTTGTGAAATTAGTAGTTGCTTTATAATCATAGAGTATTAGTATTTTCTAAATTAAAGCAACATGCTAACAAGCCGATATTTCTGCAGAAAAACTACATTATGTTGTGCGTACATTTCAAAAGTCAGAAACACAGGCAATTTAATCTAATATAGATTGAAAGTATATTTTCTGAAAAAGAGAATCATGTTCAAATACCTTCTCAATTTTGAGCCATCCTCAATTATACAAAGAAAAGTCTTATTTCTAATTAAAACTCAGCAATTACCAAAAATACACTTACAAAACTTATGTTCTGATTCAGTATGACCTCAAGCAGGTTAAAAAAATACCAGAAACCAAATTAGTGCATTAGGAAGGGAAAAATATGTTCATTCTGGTAAATTAAAAAAGAATACTGAAAATAAGTCAATCAGCTGGTGAGGCTTATCTTTTATTATATTGAACCAGTTGCTAAAGTTTGAACATGAGAGAGAGAGAGAGAGAGAGAGAGAGAGAGAGAGAGAGACAGACAGACAGACAGACAGACAGACAGACAGAGAATCAATCATAGAGAGAGGTGTATTCAAAAAGCAATGTGACTGAAGATGTGTAGAATTTACCCACATTACACTCCCTTTTTAATTCTATTTTCTCATCAATACTCTTGGGCAATACTGGGGGCGTGTGGAGTTGCTTTGATAATTTGATTTGAAATATTAAAAATCTCACCATAATTTAATTTTTTATGTTTTGAATCATTCACTTTTTCTATACATACATACATGCATACATATATACAAGCACACACAAGGACAATTATATCCTGCATATAACCGAACTGTTCTCTCTCTCTCTCTCTCTCATATATATATATATATATATATATATATATATATTTCTAAGACATGGACTATTGATTTCAATTCCATAGTCCATGTGAAACAGACAAGAACAAATTTGTCAATGAAAGAGTTGAGGGCCATCGATGTGGAAGAAATTATCCAAAGTAAGTTAAATTGGTTTGGTCATGTGCAAAAAATGTCTTCAGAAGATCAAAGAAAATTAATTTTAATGGAGAAACATGGACCACAAAATGTTAGTAAACTTCAAAGGAACTGGAAATGGTGATTGAAGACATGGGGCAGTTTGGATTGAAAAATCAAGATAAGTGATAGAAAATTGGAGACAACAAATGAAGAGGGAAAAAGGAGTTGAAACAAGAACGCAAAACACCTGCTCAAAAAACAAACAAACGATTGCTACTTACCACTAAGTTGACAAACTCTGTGATACTCTGAAAAATAGAAAATACAATTATTTAATACAAGTTCAATTTTACAAAGATTAAATAATAGAAATTCTAATAAGACTGATGAAGGGAAGTTTTGTCACAACTTTTCCTTTGTATATAAGCTTACTCAAATTGTTGACAAACCCACATATGTATCAAATGTCTTTTTGGTCTTATCCCGATAACCTGTGCTGAATAATGAACATTTACAGCTATGTCTCGATTAAAATCAGATTGAAGTTCAGCAAATCTTCTCATATCCCTTTTCATTGCACAGTTCATCAATACACAAGGGCTGATTGAGACAGCTTGAGATTTTTCATGTCATGTTCAATACATTCCCAAAAAGAATGTGTCCTGTGCAGCATCTTATTGGTTAATCACTGATATTCAGAGTTTTCTACACTCCAAAATATTTCAAAAATAGACCAAACATTGAACCATAGTACACCCTTAAATGTGCTGTTGTAATTGGCTACAAAAAAAACACTTTTTTCATTGTTTTCAGCAAAGTGGATACTCTGTAACCAAAACTGTCTGCAAAAAGGCTATAAAAACATTGCTATGCTTAATCGTGTAATTTAGAATGGCTGATCATAACTTGGCTCCCATAATAAAATTCAATTTTGGAATAATTCATTTTAAAATAAGTAAAATGTGAATTTTATCTTACCAGTTAATTGGCTCTCATGAATTTGGTAGAAATAATTACCCAAATGCTTTTAAAATCAAATGTCATTTTTAGATTTAGATAAAACTAGCATGGGTGCCCGGCGTTGCCCAGGTGTTTGGAGAGAGAGAAAAAAAAGTGGTAATAGGAAGGCAGGCTCGAACCCGTACCACGAAGGAGGAAAAGAATGGGGGGGGGGGGAACATGCCGTCTTTGCTGTTACAACTACCGCCAAACCAGAAGTGACGTAGGTTTTAAATTAAGGCTAGAAAGGAGAGGATGACTTTCAAAAATATCGGTGAAAAAAGCGACCCACCCCTAGAAAAGTACCCAGTTGAAGGTGAAGATATTAATGTTTTTAGCCAATTTTTCGATATTTGTTGTCTGAAAGGTCGAACTTCAAAACGATACTGATCTTGTAAAGTCCGTCGACTCTGTTGAAAGTTTTAAGCAGACATGCAAACATACATACATACATTTATATATTGGTAACTTAAAATTTTCGACCCAAACTGATTAAAAAGCTTGTCCTATCTCTGAATACCCTTTATGTAAAATTTCAAATGTTTAGACCAGAAATTGTCCGAGTAATTTGGTAGAGACCGCAGGTCAAAATTTTAAAAACTTTGACCCCTATTATAACCCCTTAACATCAATAGTTTTGAGCTCAAATCAAGTTATTAAGTTAGATCCATGTTCAAGGAACCTATATCTAAAATTTCAAGTGTTTATACCGAAGATTGGCAGAAAAGTTTGGAAGAGTTCTCAAAGGCAAATCATTGAACTTTTGACCCCTTAACAGCCAAATTTCTGGCTGAAAACGGATTACAAAGATTTTCCCAAATCTCAATACCCTGTATATCAAATTTCGAGTCTGTAGACTGAAAATTGACAGAGTTATTGTGTAGGGAAATGTACACAGACAGACACTTTCACTTTTATAGATATATAGATTGTACCAATTAAATGTGTATTAGAAAAACATTAAAATAAGATGAGATAACAAAATTAAATTTTGGAACAATTTATTCTAAAATGGGTGAAGTGAGAATTTTTTATAACATCAGTTAATTTTCAATTAGTTCATCTTGATAGTACAAGTGTAAAAGATATACAAAGTTATGACATGCTACCCACTAAAAGTAAAGCCAAAAGAATATTAGAAAGCTGAAATACATGGAAATACTGAAAAGCTGGCTATGGCTCATATATACCACATATAGAGGAAAAAGAAAAACAATCTGCTCTTAGAAGACAAAGTAAAAACCATATGGAGCAGAACAGATAGAAGATATTTAAAAGAAACAGCACCTAAGAGTTTCCCCAAGTATACCTAGTATAGAATTGAATACAATATGGTGAAATTATAAAATTGTCGCGCTAGAAAAGATGACATGATTCCATTTCCATTTGATGAAATCGGTTTTATTTTTTTGTTGCAGACCCTCTACTAGTTGGACAGTTGTGTACAAATCCCAAAAGCGATAGCAGCCTTCTATCATGTCTGAAATCAGGTGGTCACTGACAGATCCTAGGGGTGGCAGCAGGACTCAGCCCTGGCCCACAAGTCCAAAGAGACCCAGGCTTGGCTTCAGAAGGAGTGCTACCACTTTGTATCCTTCTCTCAGGCAGCATTAAAGAAGTTCCCTTAAGTGCTCAATATCTGAACAATAGCTTCTTATGTCCGTATCCTTCTTCTGGTGGGGAGGTTTTCATGTACTTCTTTTTCTGGCCGATTACATTTGCATGCTTTTATTCGTTGATTTATTTTCGAAATTGTTGTGAGGGAGTTAGCAACTGTGTCCACACTGAACTTCATGTCCACCCAGGCATGCTGGGTATCCATGCTAGTATGAGATAAAGTACTGCATTTTTAAATTATATAACAGCTTTCCCATCATTAAGGGATTTTTAATATTCTAAAGATAAACAAGTTTTGTCTTGTTAGTGTCCTTTTTTACTTGTCTCCTTATGAAGGAAAAGTTAAACATAAGATTGTTTTTTATTGTGAGCACCTAGGATAGAAACAAAAATTAAAATTGTCTAAGAGAACTATTCTTAACTCAAGTGAGAACAAAACAGTTACTACACTTTAATCCTAACTCAAAGACTGGTCAGTAGTCTGTGTTACTTGTTTAATTTATTTTTATTCATTATTTATTTTATTACTGTGAACGTTTTCATTTTTAAATTGAACTCTTTAAGTAAACATAAAAATTTCTACATGATATTTTAAATATTTGTTAAGTAAAAAAAAAGAGGAAAGAATTTAAAAGAATTATTTTCATTTAGTTTTCATTTGTCCTAAAATGTTTAGATTGAAAATACTGCAGCAGAGAGCATGTTTGACTCAATCTTAGCGGATAGTAATTCATAATTGGTCTGGCTTTTATCAATCAATTTTATGTGGTAAGTTATGTAAAAAACACAGCTCACATTACGTCCATTTATCGTCTGAACGTTTGTCAAATGCGACTTTAAACTTAGATATGATAATCATGATACTCTCCTCTGGAAGGCTGTTCCAGGGAGCAGAAACATGGACAGAAAATGCTCCCTTATTTTGTTGAGATGAAAAGGATAATAGAAGTCTTTGCAGTGGCCGTGGAGATCATGACTTGGCATTGGGGTGAATAACTCCTCAAAAGGTAGATTAATATTCCTGGTGAGGATGCTAGATACCAGAATCAAGTCTCCTCATGTTCTTTGCTGCTTAAGTGATATATTCTAGTGTGTGTGTGTGTGTGTATATATATATATATATATATATAGCATAAAAAGTGGTAATCCGAAATAACTTTTGTCAAACCGGCTATTCGTGGCACTGCTGATTGGTCTCATCCCAATACTATGTGATGTGCAATATACAGTTGCTTTTTAGTGAATGATCAACCATGCATAGAGAAGAGCCACATCACATCCTTCATGAGCTCAGCTGGCATGAACATAGACAGAACATGGTGGATCTTAGAGAAGTAAACCTTGAAAAATCTCTATTCTTTATAGGTAGTTGAAGTTCCTGTGGAGATCATTGATAAAAGAGAACATTGCAGCTTTGCCAAAGATCATTTGTGACAACAGGAAAATGAACTATTCCAATTTGCAGAGAACCGTAAAGTGTACAGGTATGTTTAGCAAGTACTTCCGTATAACCTGTTGAAAACACAAGACAATTGATTCGTGCAGAGTTTTGTTCTCAAGCATGTAGCAAAGCTCTCACGAAGCTGCATATTTAAATCTGAATTAGATATGAAAAATTGATAACCATATGTAATTTTACCATTCAGTCTAAATCTAACAATAATAAACAACAATACGGAACCAACTCCTAGCATGTAAATAATAGAGTAGAAAAAGACTAGCAATGTCTCTTCTATCAGGAAAGAGACTGTTAAGGATAGAAGAGATCATCTCCAACTAGATCGTGAACTCAATTTTGAATTATCAAAGTGAGAAAGAATACTTTGAGGGGCACCTCCCCAAATGTGACAGCAGTCCTTCATCTAAGGATGTATGTTTAACTTATTAATATTTTACTAATCCATTTCAAATCATTTCCCAGTAAAAAGGACTGAATTTAAAGATGGCTATGCAGTTTACATGTTGAGTTCAAATGAAACTACTAAATGTTCCTATGAAGGAGCATCTAACAAATATATTTAACTAGTCTGAGTGCCCGGCATTGTCCGGGTGTTTGGAAGTGTGTATTGATCAAAACAACGTAGTAGTACGCAAGCAGGCTCGAACCCATGTGAATGTGGAGAGAGGTGTTAAAAAAAAATGGTAGTGACACCCACGGGTAGTAACACCCATGGGGAGGAAATAAAAAAAGCAGTAGACAGCCAGGGTGAAGAGAGGCGTTAAAAAAAAAAAAAAAAAAAAAATGGGAGTAACACCCATGGGGAGGAAATCAAAAAAACAGTAGACAGCTAGGGTGAAGAGAGGTGTTAAAAAAAAAAAAAACAAAGGGTAGTAACACCCATGGGGAGGAAATAAAAAAAACAGTAGACAGCCAGGGTGAAGAGAGGTGTTAAAAAAAAAAATAAATAAAAATGGAAGTAACACCCATGGGGAGGAAATCAAAAAAACAGTAGACAGCTAGGGTGAAGAGAGGCGTTAAAAAAAAAAAAATGGAAGTAACACCCATGAGGAGGAAATCAAAAAAACAGTAGACAGCTAGGGTGAAGAGAGGCGTTAAAAAATAAAAATGGAAGTAACACCCATGGGGAGGAAATCAAAAAAACAGTAGACAGCAAGGGTGAAGAGAGGCGTTAAAATAAATAAAAATGGAAGTAACACCCATGGGGGAGGAAATAAAAAAAAACAGAAGACAGCTAGGGTGAAGAGAGGCGTTAAAAAATAAAAATGGTAGTAACACCCATGGGGAGGAAATCAAAACAACGGTAGACAGCTAGGGTGAAGAGAGGTGTTAAAAAAATAAAAAAAAATGGAAGTAACACCCATGAGGAGGAAATCAAAAAAACAGAAGACAGCTAGGGTGAAGAGAGGTGTTAAAAAAAAAAAAAATGGTAGTAACACCCATGGGGAGGAAATCAAAACAACGGTAGACAGCTAGGGTGAAGAGAGGTGTTAAAAAAATAAAAAAAAATGGAAGTAACACCCATGAGGAGGAAATCAAAAAAACAGAAGACAGCTAGGGTGAAGAGAGGCGTTAAAAAAAAAAAAAATGGTAGTAACACCCATGGGGAGGAAATCAAAACAACGGTAGACAGCTAGGGTGAAGAGAGGTGTTAAAAAAATAAATAAAAATGGTAGTGACACCCATGGGGAGGAAATCAAAACAACAGAAGACAGCTAGGGTGAAGAGAGGTGTTAAAAAAATAAATAAAAATGGTAGTGACACCCATGGGGAGGAAATCAAAACAACAGTAGACAGCTAGGGTGAAGAGAGGTGTTAAAAAAATAAATAAAAATGGTAGTGACACCCATGGGGAGGATATCAAAACAACAGTAGACAGCTAGGGTGAAGAGAGGTGTTAAAAAAATAAATAAAAATGGTAGTGACACCCATGGGGAGGAAATCAAAACAATGGTAGACAGCTAGGGTGAAGAGAGGTGTTAAAAAAATAAATTAAAATGGTAGTGACACCCATGGGGAGGAAATCAAAACAACGGTAGACAGCTAGGGTGAAGAGAGGTGTTAAAAAAATAAATAAAAATGGTAGTAACACCCATGGGGAGGAAATCAAAACAACAAAAGACAGCTAGGGTGAAGAGAGGTGTTAAAAAAATAAATAAAAATGGTAGTGACACCCATGGGGAGGAAATCAAAACAACAGTAGACAGCTAGGGTGAAGAGAGGTGTTAAAAAAATAAATAAAAATGGTAGTGACACCCATGGGGAGGAAATCAAAACAACGGTAGACAGCTAGGGTGAAGAGAGGTGTTAAAAAAATAAATAAAAATGGTAGTAACACCCATAGGGAGGAAATCAAAACAACAGAAGACAGCTAGGGTGAAGAGAGGTGTTAAAAAAATAAATAAAAATGGTAGTGACACCCATGGGGAGGAAATCAAAACAACGGTAGACAGCTAGGGTGAAGAGAGGTGTTAAAAAAATAAATAAAAATGGTAGTAACACCCATGGGGTGGAAATCAAAACAACAGAAGACAGCTAGGGTGAAGAGAGGTGTTAAAAAAATAAATAAAAATGGTAGTGACACCCATGGGGAGGAAATCAAAACAACAGTAGACAGCTAGGGTGAAGAGAGGTGTTAAAAAAATAAATAAAAATGGTAGTAACACCCATGGGGAGGAAATCAAAACAACAGTAGACAGCTAGGGTGAAGAGAGGTGTTAAAAAAATAAATAAAAATGGTAGTGACACCCATGGGGAGGAAATCAAAACAACGGTAGACAGCTAGGGTGAAGAGAGGTGTTAACAAAATAAATAAAAATGGTAGTAACACCCATGGGGAGGAAATCAAAACAACAGTAGACAGCTAGGGTGAAGAGAGGTGTTAAAAAAATAAATAAAAATGGTAGTGACACCCATGGGGAGGAAATCAAAACAACAGTAGACAGCTAGGGTGAAGAGAGGTGTTAAAAAAATAAATAAAAATGGTAGTGACACCCATGGGGAGGAAATCAAAACAACGGTAGACAGCTAGGGTGAAGAGAGGTGTTAAAAAAATAAATAAAAATGGTAGTGACACCCATGGGGAGGAAATCAAAACAACAGTAGACAGCTAGGGTGAAGAGAGGTGTTAAAAAAATAAAAAAAAATGGTAGTGACACCCATGGGGAGGAAATCAAAACAACAGTAGACAGCTAGGGTGAAGAGAGGTGTTAAAAAAATAAATAAAAATGGTAGTGACACCCATGGGGAGGAAATAAAAACAACAGTAGACAGCTAGGGTGAAGAGAGGTGTTAAAAAAATAAATAAAAATGGTAGTAACACCCATGGGGAGGAAATCAAAACAACAGAAGACAGCTAGGGTGAAGAGAGGTGTTAAAAAAATAAATAAAAATGGTAGTGACACCCATGGGGAGGAAATCAAAACAACGGTAGACAGCTAGGGTGAAGAGAGGTGTTAAAAAAATAAATAAAAATGGTAGTAACACCCATGGGGAGGAAATCAAAACAACAGAAGACAGCTAGGGTGAAGAGAGGTGTTAAAAAAATAAATAAAAATGGTAGTGACACCCATGGGGAGGAAATCAAAACAACGGTAGACAGCTAGGGTGAAGAGAGGTGTTAAAAAAATAAATAAAAATGGTAGTGACACCCATGGGGAGGAAATCAAAACAACGGTAGACAGCTAGGGTGAAGAGAGGTGTTAAAAAAATAAATAAAAATGGTAGTAACACCCATGGGGAGGAAATCAAAACAACGGTAGACAGCTAGGGTGAAGAGAGGTGTTAAAAAAATAAATAAAAATGGTAGTAACACCCATGGGGAGGAAATCAAAACAACAGAAGACAGCTAGGGTGAAGAGAGGTGTTAAAAAAATAAATAAAAATGGTAGTGACACCCATGGGGAGGAAATCAAAACAGTAGACAGCTAGGGTGAAGAGAGGTGTTAAAAAAATAAATAAAAATGGTAGTGACACCCATGGGGAGGAAATCAAAACAACGGTAGACAGCTAGGGTGAAGAGAGGTGTTAAAAAAATAAATAAAAATGGTAGTGACACCCATGGGGAGGAAATCAAAACAACGGTAGACAGCTAGGGTGAAGAGAGGTGTTAAAAAAATAAATAAAAATGGTAGTGACACCCATGGGGAGGAAATCAAAACAACGGTAGACAGCTAGGGTGAAGAGAGGTGTTAAAAAAATAAATAAAAATGGTAGTGACACCCATGGGGAGGAAATCAAAACAACGGTAGACAGCTAGGGTGAAGAGAGGCGTTGAAAAAAATAAATAAAAATGGTAGTGACACCCATGGGGAGGAAATCAAAACAACGGTAGACAGCTAGGGTGAAGAGAGGTGTTAAAAAAATAAATAAAAATGGTAGTAACACCCATGGGGAGGAAATCAAAACAACAGAAGACAGCTAGGGTGAAGAGAGGTGTTAAAAAAATAAAAAAAAATGGTAGTGACACCCATGGGGAGGAAATCAAAACAACAGAAGACAGCTAGGGTGAAGAGAGGCGTTAAAAAAAAAAAAAAAAAAAAAATGTAAGTAACACCCATGGGGAGGAAATCAAAACAACAGTAGACAGCTAGGGTGAAGAGAGGCGTTAAAAAAAAAAAAAAAAAAAAAAAATGTAAGTAACACCCATGGGGAGGAAATCAAAACAACAGTAGACAGCTAGGGTGAAGAGAGGTGTTAAAAATATAAATAAAAATGGTAGTGACACCCATGGGGAGGAAATAAAAACAACAGTAGACAGCTAGGGTGAAGAGAGGTGTTAAAAAAATAAATAAAAATGGTAGTAACACCCATGGGGAGGAAATCAAAACAACAGAAGACAGCTAGGGTGAAGAGAGGTGTTAAAAAAATAAATAAAAATGGTAGTGACACCCATGGGGAGGAAATCAAAACAACGGTAGACAGCTAGGGTGAAGAGAGGTGTTAAAAAAATAAATAAAAATGGTAGTAACACCCATGGGGAGGAAATCAAAACAACAGAAGACAGCTAGGGTGAAGAGAGGTGTTAAAAAAATAAATAAAAATGGTAGTGACACCCATGGGGAGGAAATCAAAACAACGGTAGACAGCTAGGGTGAAGAGAGGTGTTAAAAAAATAAATAAAAATGGTAGTGACACCCATGGGGAGGAAATCAAAACAACGGTAGACAGCTAGGGTGAAGAGAGGTGTTAAAAAAATAAATAAAAATGGTAGTAACACCCATGGGGAGGAAATCAAAACAACGGTAGACAGCTAGGGTGAAGAGAGGTGTTAAAAAAATAAATAAAAATGGTAGTAACACCCATGGGGAGGAAATCAAAACAACAGAAGACAGCTAGGGTGAAGAGAGGTGTTAAAAAAATAAATAAAAATGGTAGTGACACCCATGGGGAGGAAATCAAAACAGTAGACAGCTAGGGTGAAGAGAGGTGTTAAAAAAATAAATAAAAATGGTAGTGACACCCATGGGGAGGAAATCAAAACAACGGTAGACAGCTAGGGTGAAGAGAGGTGTTAAAAAAATAAATAAAAATGGTAGTGACACCCATGGGGAGGAAATCAAAACAACGGTAGACAGCTAGGGTGAAGAGAGGTGTTAAAAAAATAAATAAAAATGGTAGTGACACCCATGGGGAGGAAATCAAAACAACGGTAGACAGCTAGGGTGAAGAGAGGCGTTGAAAAAAATAAATAAAAATGGTAGTGACACCCATGGGGAGGAAATCAAAACAACGGTAGACAGCTAGGGTGAAGAGAGGTGTTAAAAAAATAAATAAAAATGGTAGTAACACCCATGGGGAGGAAATCAAAACAACAGAAGACAGCTAGGGTGAAGAGAGGTGTTAAAAAAATAAATAAAAATGGTAGTGACACCCATGGGGAGGAAATCAAAACAACAGTAGACAGCTAGGGTGAAGAGAGGCGTTAAAAAAAAAAAAAAAAAAAAAATGTAAGTAACACCCATGGGGAGGAAATCAAAACAACAGTAGACAGCTAGGGTGAAGAGAGGCGTTAAAAAAATAAATAAAAATGGTAGTGACACCCATGGAGAGGAAATCCATACAATAGTAAACAGCTAGGGTGAAGAGAGGCGTTAAAAAAAAAAAAAAAAATGTAAGTAACACCCATGGAGAGGAAATCAATACAACAGTCGACAGCCAGGGTGAAGAGAGGTGTTAAAAAAAAAAAAAAGTGGTAGTGGGCAAGCAGGCTTGAACCCCTAACAGGAAGGCGGAAAAGTGAAAAAAAAATAAAATAAAAATCTGACATCTTAGCCGAACCCTTGAGGCAAAGTTGGAAATTAAAGTGTGAAAAAAAAATTGTGCCACCGCAACATACTAATGGAAACGTTTGAATTTAATTTAAGTAATAAAAACAGAATTGATAAGTGGCCGCAATAAAAGTTAACTCTACTGCTTCTATTTGACCTCATTAATGAGGTCAAATAGAAGGAGCGGACTTAACTTTTGCTGCAGGGCAGCTTTTGGGTTTGTTTACCCAACTTTGACTGGTTTTTTCCCCAAGATGTTGGGGAGGGGGAAACCAGCTCCCCATTGTCCAGATTGAATAGCAATTGTCTGATGTATGGAGTTTGGCCCCACATTGATCAAAGCTGATTGCATCTGGACGTTTCCCGCCATGATGCCAAGAACACGTCCGTTTGAATTTAGTTTCACTTTATTTATACTAAAAAGCATGACAAACAGGGGACAGAGCGAAATAGCGAGAATCTCATAAAAGTCGATGTAAATAAATCTAGAGGTGACCCGCGTTCCCAAATCCTAGATATTATTGTCTAGGGGGTTTATAAATAGTTCTAAGCGATCGTACCCCCCCCCATCCCCGTACTGGAATCTTGGAGATGTATTATCACTCAAATTCCAGAGAAGGTCAACAGTTGTTACATAAATAAATGCTAGACAATTGTTGTGATGGCATAAAATGATTTGCAAAGATTTTCAAGAGATGAAAATCTGAGGATGCTTGTCACTCAGATTCTAAATAAACACAACCTTTATTGACGTGACAGTAAGCAATCACTGATAATGGTTTGTATGAAAACTAAGTGAATAATAAAGATAATATAGACTTATTTTAGTTATGCAAGGATGTCACAGTTTATGAATTTTCAAATGAAATCAAACTAGAATAAATAGTGGTAGTAGTTGTGACCTAGCAGATCACAGGTAACTTTAGTAAGGTTCATAAATGAATGTAGAGATGAACAGATCCAGTGGAAAAAACATTTTTTGGTTCCCAACAGAAAGCAAATACACATACACATGAATGGATGGATGAAGTTCAGGAAATTTCTGCCATTACTAATCATAAGAGCGTAACCATTGTCAGCCAGAGTAAGAGTGAGGCATGTGTACACATACACAATGTGATGGTATAGAAAAGTGAGACCTGGTCAGTGAAGGTTGAGGACATGTAGAGAAATGACATGAGAATGATACAACGAATGGATGAATCATAATGACAGGCAGAGTTCTGATGACCTCAGAGAAAAATTAAATCTGGGCAGTAGAGAGACGTGTGCAGAACAGGAGACTTTGAGGGTTATGGCACCATTGTAAGAATGAATGAGAATTCTTGGGTTAGTAAATGTAGAACAATTGAGGTAGCAGGGTCAGCCCACAGGAAAAGAAGTGATAAGGATGAACTTGAGAAAAAGAGGGATAAATAAAGACCTGGTCAAAGATAGCTTAGTTTGGAAGTCAATTAAACCGAATATAATAAAATTGCGATCAACAAAGAGATTGCAAAACATACTATAGCCTACATTTTTGTATTGTTGTGTCCAGTAATAACACTAAAATAACACTAAAATAACACACTAAATAACAAATAGAAAAGATGTGCTATTGCTTTAGGAATGGATGTAAATTAAAAACACATTGCAAGAGATGTCAAAAAATTGGAGTTAAACTTAACTAAAAAGAAAAAAAAAACTATGGTAAAAAAAAAAAAGAAAAAGTTATTAGGATAAGTAAACGAATAGATATTAAAAAAATAAAAATAAATAAC
The DNA here is from genome assembly GCF_053919585.1 of Euprymna scolopes. Classification (NCBI taxonomy): domain Eukaryota; kingdom Metazoa; phylum Mollusca; class Cephalopoda; order Sepiida; family Sepiolidae; genus Euprymna; species Euprymna scolopes. The sequence goes on from NC_136502.1 coordinate 59,114,637, forward strand.
ATTTTTTTTTTGTTTCAATTCACCAACATGTGTTTCTGTGCTAAAAGGTCAATATTTGCACTTACACATTTAGCAACAGGTGTGTGTATGTACCAATAAAAGAATCTCTTCTCTCCTCCCTTTCCTGTATCAAATGTTTGCGAATTCATAAAACAAAAAGGTCAAATAAGTGAAACATGGCCTTTGGAATAACAAATCTTTAAGAAGCATTTTTAAATAAATAAAAATATAAAAAATTTGAGTACAAAGGGCTAACAATATAAATCAAGAATTAGGGTAATCATATATTCTTCCTTTTATATATCTATATACTAGCTGGAAACCTGGCATTATTCTGGTTGTCCAGCTAGTATACGCTTAAACAGGATATTTTAATTTATGCTGATTGCATATATATTATTATAGAATCAATTCTCTATGGATCATTTTAAATTACGAGGAATAATTTGCCTGGTGGACTAATTAAAAAAGAAATAAAAAAATAAAAAATGATAATGTCAGCTCAGGTAGCCAGCAGGCCCGGAATTATCATTTCGATAAGTGGAGGTTGATATTGTCGACATACAGAGTCGAAACTTTTTCATCAAATTCCGTCTGTGTTTGTTTACAACATCACATCAGGTTGTGTGGTCTTGATAAATGCTCTGGAAAAGTCACTTCTGATTAATGTTTAGTTTTACAATATGCAAACAAAGAAATGATTTGCAGCAAATTTAAATGGTCATCTTCTTTTATTATAAATTGAACTCATTAATATGAAAAAAATTAAAATAAAATGGTGCGGTACACCCAGGCTTGAACAGGGGACCATTTGAGCTGTAGTCGAATGTTCTACCACTGAGCTATATCTCCAGATGACAATAGATGTTTTTTTAAAAGAAATGATTTGCTGAGATTTTATTATTTTCTTGGCCGGTGTAACGTAAAATATTCCCCTGTAAAATTTTTTATATTTTTTAAAATTTTATCTATGAGAGAAAAGAGATTTTAAGATCGAATTTTTTTTTGATTTTCAATACTTACCAGATGAATTTCCATATAAAACATATATAAGAACACTGCCAGATATATAAATTACCTTTGTGGAAACTTTGCAAAAGATAGGCTCAGCTGTTTTAAAACCTATGAGGAAGGAACTCTCTCTCTCTCTCTCTCTCTCACACACACACACACACAAAGTGACTTTTATATAAGAGTATAGATTAATGATGAGACGATTCCAATATTTTTTGCAGATTTCAATACAATTACGGATTCCATACTAAATTCTCGATGTTGATACAATTATAAATTCTGATTCTTTATAAATCCTTAAATATTTAACTATAGAGTTATTATTTTTTCTGATTACCGTAAAAACATATGTTAAATGTGCAGGTAGTTTCTCAAATATAAAAATGTACTTTAAACAAAATCAAAAAAGAAACACAATTAAAACAATAGTTTTGGACATCGGAAAATAGGCAAAACATTTTTTCTGATTCCAATATTCCAAAAAGAGGTCTTTTTTCCGATTTTGATTAATCGACCGAACACTAATATATATATATATGGAGAGATAAAAAAGGAACAAACTAAAAGTACATGTTTATCTACATTTCATCTTTTTTTCAAAACTTCCTCAGGATGATAGAGTTGAAGAAATAAAATCTCAGTATAATATTTGAAAATATATTTGTCTATGTAAAATGAAATGAATGGTTTGTTCTCTTTAAGAACAAAAAATAAAATAAAATAAAAAATAAATAAATAAAAGAAAGCCATTAGCATTCAACGTGTCTATAGCGTTTATAACATGGGGTTAGAGAGATTTTTTTCAATGATATAGTCATTAGAAATTTAAAAGGAATGCAATTACTGCTTTTTTTTCATTGCTTTTTAAATTTCTTACAGTTATATGTTGTTAAAAAAAATCTTGCTCACTCCAATGCTATAGACACTTTGAATGCAAACTGATTTCTTTTTGTTCTAAAATAGAACAAAGACATCCATTTAACATTACAAACCTAAGTATATTTTAAATATTGTACTGGTATTCTATTTCTTTGAATCCATCATCCCCAGTAAGTCTTGAAATAAAAATGAGATGTTGGCGAACATATAATTTTGATGGTGTTCCTTTTTCATTTCTCCATCAGATTGGAACAGCATTTCAATAATTTTCATCATCATCATCATCATCCATATATCTATACATCTATAAAAGTGAAATTGTCTGTATATGTGTGTGTCCGTGTGTTTATATTTCCCTACCTAACAATTTTATGTCTACAGACTCGAGATTTGACATAAGGGGTATTGAGATTTGGGAAAATCTTTTTAATTGGTTTTCAGACAGAAATTTGGCTGTCAAGGGGTCAAGGTTCAACGATTTGAACCGTTGAAAACTCTACCAAACTACTCCAATTTTGGGTCTAAACACTTGAAATTTTAGATGTAGGTTACTTGGATATGAATCAGACTTTTTAATTTAATTTGAGCTCAAAACTATTAATGTTAAGGGGATCAAAATTGGGGTCAAAGTTTAAAAAAAAATTAACCTCTGCAGTCTCTACCAAGTTAGCCAATTTTTGATCCATACATTTTAAATTTTACATAAAATATATTCAGACATGCAGCAAGCTTTTTAAACAGTTTTTTAGAAATAATTTTGCTGTCAAGAGGTCAAAGTTGAAAGAGTTGACCTTTGCAGACTCTACCAAACTCCTCTGCCAATTTTGGGTTTAAACACTTGAAATTTTAGATGTAGGTTACCTGGACACGAGTCAAACTTTTTACATATGCACATAAAGTTATGAACAGTACATAGGGCTGAACTGCTAGTATATATATATATATATATATATATATATATATATATATATATATATATATATATATATATATATATGTATATATTCATTAATGACCTCCCCAATAATATTGTGCCCGAGTTGGATATATTTGTTGATGATACAATGCTCTATAACATGCATGAGGGAAGAACAGATGCACACAAATCTAAGATAATGGCCGCATTATTAGAAAATTACCTCCAGACCATAGTGGAATGGGGCCATAAATGGATGGTAACATTCAATGCTAGTAAGACTAAGTTGCTCTCTTATAACAATTACAAGACATCTCTCCAAACCACCTATATTCATGACAACACCTTACACGAGAATTCTTCCTTCATACTCCTCAGCTTAACATTCATGGGCAATATGAACGGGAACAAATACATTGAGGACATTGCAAAGGCTGCTGCAAATAAGGTGGGTTTCCTCTATTAAGCTAGAAGACTACTCACTCCTGAAAAAAATATCCTGTACCTCTACAAGACCACTAATCGCCTGTGCATGGAGTACTGTTGCCACATCTGGGCTGGTTCATCTACCACTAGTTTCTGGATAGGGTTCAAAAAAAGTCTTTAATCTAATAGATTCCACTTTGTCAATAAGCTCCAACCCCTGTACCATTATCTCAATGTTGCATCTCTGTCTGTGCCTGTTTTACAAATATTTTAATGGAATGTGCTCTGATGACCTTGTACTTGTGCCTCTCGATGTACATATCCTTGGCAAACCCACTTAGCAACTAAATCACACCTCTTCACTGTTGAGGTCCCCAAATGCCAGCTTTCTATTCTAATAGTTTCTTCTCCAAACTTCGGAATTCCCTTCCTGCTACCTACTTCCCTGACTGTACTGATATACAGAAGTTTAAATGTAATGTAAACCAACATCCTGTTAATCTTTCCTAGGTATGGCCCCCAAATAGTAGCCCTTACGTCCAAGTGGTGATGTGCCTTATTGGGGGTGGACGTGAGGAAAAACAAAATAAAAATAATATATGAGAAAGAGAAGGTTAAGACAAATTAAATTAGCACATTATTCCAAAAATTCAAACATTTATACACTACTTAAGTCAATAAATTTTGCATTTAAGTTATATGTGTGTAATAATTATGGAGATAACATTACAATGAAATAAACCAAAATATTATATTCAACATTTCGTCTTTATTTCAAAACTTTTTCAAGATGACTGATCTGAAGAAATCACACAGTATAATATTTTAAAATATGTGAGGCGTTTATGACATGAAAAGAATGTTTATTTTCCTTAAATGAAACAGTTTTTATAATTTAAAAAAAAATGTGACGTGATTATGTTGTGAAAAGAATGTTTTTGTTAATATTCAAAATGTGTGGCACGTTCATGAAATGTATGAGTGCATTTTTTTTTTTTTTACTATCGATCTGATGTATAAAGTTTTGTTGGAGATCTGGTGTAAGATAATTAGCTGTGATCCTAATTCAAGTTCTGTCCAGTTAGTATTTGCTGATTGAAGATCAATTACAGAAGTTGTTACAACTGTTTAATTGTTGGAGTTTATAATATAGTATATATATATATATATATATATATATATATATATATATATATATATATATATATATGTGTGTGTGTGTGTGTGTGTGTGTGTGTGTGTGTGTGTGTGTACATATATATATGTGTGTGTGTGTGCGCGTGACTAGCAGGTTGTCCAGCATTGCCAGTTGTAAAATATGTTTAAATATATTTTGATTAATGCAGATTTTGTATTTATTAAATTGGACCCAACATATAGTAATGATTTAAAAAGTAAAAAAAAAAATATGACTCATGCGTCATCGAGAATCGAAACCAAAACGTTTAGCTTACGATTTACTTTTTTATTTGATGCCTGAGCTATGAAGACATGTTTGCTGCAAGGCTAAAAATTAAAACCACTTTTCACCGATTTTCCCCAGCTAAAACCTAAATATAAAATTTTGCATGGGTTCGAACACCCTATATATGAAGTTTCATGTCTGTAGATCAAAAACTGATGGGAGGAGTTTGGTAGGCAAATTGAAAAAAATATATATATGTGCATACATAAATATATGAAGAAAGAGGTTTGTGTTTACTATAACCTTTTACGCAAATACTACGCAAATATAAATCATGTAGAGTATCTACATGAATATAATTACACATAATAGTTAACTAAAGATGATCATCTCATAAGAAAATCAAAAAAATTAATAGGGAATTAATCAAAATGAATGTTTAAAAGAATATGCAAATTAGCTAGACCTTTTGCAGATGAACGCAATTCTACAACCCATATATAACAAAGTTGTACTTTCTTTTTAAATAAATAGAAAAAAAAAGAAGGTTTTTGATATGAATATCAATACACAAAATATATATATATATATATATATATATAGGAGTATAGAAGATAGAGTCGTGATTTCAAAAGTAAAAAAATAAGTATTTGGGTGCCATCAGCTGGAATCAAAACCTAAACTGTAGCATTCAAAGTTAGTGATGTTACTAATGTATCAATGTGACACACATATGAACTGATTGAAAATTAAATATAAAAAAGATGAATATACAAAATGTATAACGATTTTTTAAATTTTGACCCCTTTTTGACCCCTTAAAACTGGCTAAAGACTCATAAAAGAACGGTCTGTAAAAAATCCAATCATTTGAGGCCCCTAGTCCCGCTCTGGGACTTTTAGTTTCGGAGGAGATAGAGTTTGAAAATATGGAGACAAACAGACACATAGTCTTTTCTATATTAGATAATATAAAAAGCTATTTTATATTGTTCAGATTGGTTAAATGAAAGTCAAATTCTAGAGTAAGGTGAATAAAGACTATTGCACACATCCCTAAGCAAGGTATGCTCGTTCGTGGACCTGCAGGGTGTTTCGGACATTGCCTGACAATATATCAAAGGCTTCAAAGGTTATTGAAAATCAATTGATCCCACTAAATATGAGATCAATCAATCAATCAATCCAACAAAATCAATCAATAGCTAATTAATAAATAAATGAGGAATTTATACTGCATGCCAGACTAGATATTCAGGAATATTAATTACAAGAAAAAGTGACAAAAATCACTCTGGATTATTTTGATTTGAGTTTTATTTGCACAATATTTTAGCCGCTTTAACGTTCAAGCGTCTTCATTTGTATCTTGTTGAACTTAGGAATCTTTCTGTTGTACTCGGGAATCTGCATGGAATTTTAAATGGAACCCTTTATTCAATTCATGGGGGTAGCACCCAAAAAATCCAAATTATCAACCCTCATCTCAAAAGACAAAAAAATGGTCCTCAATTCACCTGAAGAGATGTTCGATCATCAGCATGAATTTTCGAATATATATTTTTGCCAAACTGGTGAGTAATATTTGCACATTATTATTCTTTTTTTGTGAACTTTATCATTTAGGAAATGCCCCCCCCCCTCTCCCCAAAATTCACACCTGCCACCCTCCAAATGTAAAAATGATACAGATACAAAAAAAAACAAAAAAAACTGCTCGACAACAAATTCCAAATTATATTAATACATTTTTAGAAGGATTGGTGCACACATGTGATCATCAATAATATGTATTTGCTTGGTAAATTCCCAAACTATTGAACTTATTATGGAATATGTAATTTAGGCAACAGAGTGTGTAATGTCAACACTTTTTTCTTTATTAAACTATACCATGTAAGAGATATTAGTGAGATCCTACCATACCTCTCAAAAAAAGAATAAAACACTTTAAAACTAATCATATACTTATTGCTTATACTCACTCTGTGATGGTATTTTACTAGTAAATATAAAGTTTTCAAATGGTGGAAGGCATGTAAATAAAAACAAATCTGAGAGAAAAATTTGAGAAACCTTGCACAGACAAGTACTTCAGCTACTTTTATGAGAAAACAAAAAAACTAAAACTTAAAAAATTCTGTAGATTTTTTAGTTTGGATACATTTTCCTTAAATAGATGAATGTTTAGCAAGTTATGAGTATGCACAGAGATCTCACCGGCCACAAAGAATAAATGCCTCCCGCCTCCCATTGAATATTATGGAGGAACTGGTAAGGTTTATTTAACCCAAGAAATGCCAAACTAAATCATCATAGTTTGGTACCAGACATTCTTTTTTAAAAAAATAGTCTGTGCCAAGTCTCGGAAAAAGAAAAGAGAAACAACAATAAGACTGCTAACCAATAATGATTACCCCTCCACCCTCATCTTTGCATTGAAGAGTTGGTATGTGGCTCAATGTAATTGGATGCATCTAATAAATTAGTCAACCAGTTACCATATCTTTAGATAAAGCCAAGTTATGCATCTACGTAGATTGAATGTTTTGTGGCAGCCAAACAAAATCATAGCAAGACAAAAATGATATACATATGCAGAGGTGCACATCTTGTATCCTCGATGCATGTGAATCAAAGAGGATGCAGTAAACATGCATACCAGAGATGTATCTCAACCCCACCCCACCATGAAAAAGGATACACGAATTTGTAACACTTTGATCATATCTGTCTGTGCATGTTCACCTGAAGACTGGTGGATGCGGAAGGCTAAAGTTTGGGAGGAATTCTCTTCTTTCTATGGGATTTATGGATGAACACTAATCCAGACATTATTTACTTAATAATTTCCATGTAATTAATACAATATTTGAAAATGAAATCTAATTATTCCTTTTTACTTGTTTCTTTACAAGGGCAAAATAGGAAGTGATGGAAACTCAGTGGTTAACAACACAAACTGACAACCAGAATGTATCAAGTTCGAATTCCAATTCATTCCACAAAAAAAAAAAAAAGTTTCTCTTTGAATGTTGGCAACCTTCACATGGTGCCCCCTGTAAATACCTAATGTATTTCTAGAATGAATTCTAACTAGAAAGATATCAGGGAACCAATGCCAATAACAGAATCATTTGATTCATATGAAATAAATGAACAAGAACAAAATGAAATAATAAAATCCATTTTAAATTTAATGAAAATTAAACTTGCCTAAGAAGGATCACTCTGGATTGGGAAAAAAAGAAAGAATTCCTCCGATTAGAAAAATTTCTCTTCTAACAGAAACGATACTACACATTAATTGTAACTTTAAGGCCAAATAATTTCCTAGCTTTTAATGTGTTAAAAGAAATATGTATAACTTCAAATCTAATGTTTCTTATCACTTGAATTAGTGGTGTAGTTTACCAACAGCCATGTCCACAGTGCAATCTTATACATGATAAAATGTTCGGCTCCTACTAATTTGGTCTTTCTGAGGATATAGAGAAATAATAGGACTATGATATGATTGATTTTTTATGTGCATCTTGACAGTAGAGTTAGTTCTGACTCCAAGCTATTCAGGCTGAAAGTGCCGAGCTAGAGCCAGTTGTGGATTGTTGAATGAAGATCTGTGTGGATAAATACATGTAGACACATTTCAGTTAAAAATGAGGCCAAAGACTTTGAAGGAATCCGTCAAAAATGACCTCAAGCAATGGCAAATGAAAACTGACATGGATGATAGAATTTCATAGAGTTCATACTGCCATGGCCAACGTGTAAACAACAAATTGACAAAAAACCCCGTAGTTTACAAACAATGTTTTGAGTTCTTTTTATGTCATCAAGCGAATTTGCTACCTAATCTGGAAATCCTTTCTATACGTGGTATAGTCCATTCTTGGGTAATCCCTCAATTCTTCAAAATGCTATCGTACACATGAAGTATGTTCAACAGTTAACAACCAGAATGGTGACATGATTCTCCATGCTTCCCTACAAAGAATGGCTTCAAAAATTTAATCTGTCCCCACTTGAGCAACAACGGATGTGAGGGGGGCCTGGTTAAGGCATATAGCATCAATGAGAATGCAAACCTTCTTTTTAAGGATTTTTTCATCCAATACCTAATCACTGTCTCTATGGTCACTTCCAAAAATGTATCATCATATCTTTCATCTCAACAAAAGGTATTATTCTCTGCTCTCTGAAACAACTAGCCAAAGGAGGTTGTGATGAGGCCTACAATACTCCGATTTCAAGTTTAAAGTCAACTTGAACAAAAATTCAGATCGTATACAAATGCAATATATAGTGTTTTCACATAGCTTGTTGTACTTTGCTATTTTTTTGCCAATAAAATAGATTGATATAAATCTGTTACATAATGAGGGTGATGCTTGAATGGAAAAGGTTGTGACATCTTAAATGTCAGAGGTGACCCCAGACAGTAGCTGTGAAACTACATGATTTCTGAGGTGAGGAGTTGGGTCCTAGCTCTTAGTTGGCAAGATTTTAAGAAGAAAAGATGTGTTTGGGTGTTATTCTCAAGGTGAGGTCATAATATAAGTAAATGTAGCAAAACAAGCTATTCATTTATGTATCTGTCAGTGTTTTTCTCTCTCTCATACATACTTATGTCACTGTGATGTTTTCTGTGACTATCTTTTTAAATAAACCTTTTTTATAAATCAACATCCGACCGGCATTATATTTGCAGACAATCAAGAACCTGACTTCATGACGATGACACACGTGTATAACGGTTTATACACTCGTTAGTAAGTGAAAATATAATACACCTGACAAACACCGAATGACCATAGTAGTCATCATCATATTTGGTTCAACCATTTTACATGCTGGCATTTGTTGAATGGATTTCAGAAACTGACTTTCAAATTAACCTATCTCAAACCAATCTTTTTCTCAAATTAATTTTGATCATTTTCTCCACCTTTTCCTTGCCCACTTCTGTAAATCGACCCTGCTACCTCAATTGTTCTACATCTACTAGTCCAAGAAATCTCATCCACTCTTTCAATGTGGCCATACCATTGAAGTCTCCTGTTCTACACAAATCTTTCTATACTGTCCAGATTTATTCTTCCTCTGAGATTACCAAATACTCACATTATTCCTCCAGTGTGTCATTCTCATATCATTTCTCTACATGCAACACTTGTCTTCACCACATTTCACTTTCATACATCATCTGTGTACAAATGTTTGACAGACTTGTCATTCAATCGACATTGATAATGCTCTGCTGATTAGTAATGGTAGCAGTTTCCTAAATTTAATTCTATCCAATTTTTTCAATCAATTGTAACAAAGACAACAAAATTTCTTAACAACCTCAATAACTTTACCATCTACATATATTTTCTCGACATCTAATTCACATTCATCTTTGTTGTCTTACACCTCTTGCACATAAATAAGCTATCTGCTTTCAATTCACCAGTAATTCTACTGCACTTCTTGTGTACCAACTGCCTGCATGTAATACAAAAAGTGGAGTTGCACTCGACTCCCTTACCACAAACTGAGCATGAGAATTTTCCTCTTTCTGGGAGATTTCCAACACTACAAACACTGATCAACACTTTTGTGTTGTGATATTCACTTTCAGGACTTTACTTTCCATAGTATTCCTTCAAGTTTTTAACTTGAAGTAAAATATCTAATTCATTGAATGAATTGTGAATATTTCATTCAAAGGGGATAATTTTCGAATTTTTGGTAATGAAAAAAAAAAAAAATACATGATACAAAGGATAGTATTTTTGTTAGGATCCTCAAATCATAGAATGATGGATGGCATCTATAATCCCAGCTTCAATATAGCTGTTACGTAATATTTTTGTGGTACTATCAGCCCCCCCCCCTCCTAAGAAACTGTTAGGAAGTAAGAAAGAAAAATAAAAAAGAAATATAACAGAAGAAGCAGAAGTGTGGAAAGTCTATGTAATGGAAAGACAGTGGATAGAAATTTGTTCACTAAGGTAGACAAAGGTGAGCTGACGTGGGGTTGTAATTAAGGTGTGGCAGGAAGAAAAGTACCCAAGATATATTTAGAATTAGTTTTAAAACTGGCACTGAGTTTTACAACAGCTTTATAACAATTGGGAGTGTCAGGGAATTTTTTGTGGCAATGAGTTATGAATTGTTAGGAAAGTTTGCAACATTTGATGGATGTTTGCTAGGTTTTAAGACAGTTTTAAGGAGTTGCCAGTCAGACACAGTTGATGTCAGTTGTAAGCTGGACAGAGTCAAAGGCAGATCATAGTTTGAATCAGGTTGGGAAAGCTTTGGGAGATTGAGAGGAGTTGATCAACCAACTGAGGAACTCAGTATCGACAGGAAAACTAAAATATTGATGTTAACACTTAGAGCTTCTTCAGTTTCCCTTGTTTGATTTTATTTTTATACTTGTGAACCTGTGTGCATCCCTTGGCAGCTGCCAGCGTGAGAGATGATGACATGGCCATATGCATAGAAGATGAAGGATAAATTTATGGCACACAATGTTGGGGTTGGTGAGTTGTCGATTGGGGTAACATGTATTACATTTTCACAGGAAAAGATTTTAGTTCAAAAGAACAGATTTTATGACAACAAAGTCGGATACCTTTGATTCATCTAAGAAATGGAAAACGTTAAAAAGTCAAACATATACAATTTCTGTTATATATATATATATATATATATATATATATATATATATATGTATGTATGTATGTATGTATGTATGCGTGTATGTATGCGTGTGTGTGTGTGTGTGTGTGTGCGTGCATGCGTTTAAAATATGTACATGTATGCAGAATTTTTTCTTGAAGGCTTAAATGCTACAGATGACTTGTGCCTACATATTTTTTCCATGATTCTTTCTGGATGTCTGATAAGTTTTTCAGTACAGCAAATTCATCTGCTTGAAAACTCAAAAAATTTATTAAGCATTTAAAAAGAATAAAGGAAAGAATATGCAAACATAAGTTATCCTTAGTATTTGAAAAAATATATTCCTATTTCGATGTATAAGATTCAGTCTTAAACTAAGTCACTGATCATTATCAATTTTGAAAAAGTCAGACATAAGGGATCATAATGTGGGCTATATTTAGTTAATGAAACGTTGCAAATACAGAGATAAAAACCTTTGTCAAAATTCGGATACTTTCAATTTTTGTGAAAATTTCATAAAAATTAAACATCAGTTAATAAATATTTTCCAAAGTACCTGAAGACATCTGCTGTTCTTGCATTCATTTAAACTAATCTTTTACTGTCAAATTTCAGACATAAATTTTTAGTCTACTCAGATTGTATAAAATTTTATCAAAACTGTTTTACAATCTTTGAATAACTGTCAACAATGGATAAAACCTGAAAAATTTACCATTCAAAAACGGACTTGATACTGTGTGCTAAATTGAATATCCAATATGGAGAAACTCTCAATCCTATTTGATAAGATTTATTTTGAAATATCACTGAAAAAGTATACTAATAACTATTAAAATTCAAGGGTTTGTATTACTGTACACAGATTCGAAAAAGTTGTCAAAAAACAAATATATAACAAATAAATGTTATCAAAGGCAAGATAAGTTATTTTTCTACCTAACTGGATATGTTTTCAGTGTTTTTATTTAATGTAACATGTTTATTCAGCTCGAAAAACATACATTGTTTACCGACGTATTGGAAAATTCAAAATGGCGCCCGACTCTCTCTTTAACACGGTAAGTTTGAGAAAAGGTGCTATAAATATAAAATTAGACAAAATACTGTTAAAAACTCACTCAATATATATTACTGTGACATAGGTTGACATATATTCGGTGGGGTTTTAATAGTATTTTGTCTAGTTTATTATTTATAACACCTTTCCCCGAACTTACCGTGTTAAAGAGAGAGTCGGGCGCCATTTTGAATTTTCCAATACATCGGTAAACAATGTATGTTTTTCGAGCTGAATAAACATGTTACATTGAATAAAAACACGAAAAATATATCCAGTTAGGTAGAAAAGTAACTTATCTTGCCTTTGATAACATTTATTTGTTATATATTTGTTTTTTGACAACTTTTTCGAATCTATGTGTACAGTAATACAAACCCAAATTCAAGTTATTGTATTTTAAAATATGCATTGATAATGCTTTCAAATTTTACGTACACACTGCAAACATGTAAATAAAATGGCCAAATAATAAATCTCTCCAAAGATATGTACGGATTATAAATTTTATTAATGAATCTAAGTGGAATAAATACTTAGAGTAGTTGTAACCCAAAGTGTTGTAGATAAAGTGTGTGTGTATATATATATATATTTATTTATTGGCAAAAAATTATGAATTTTTCACATTCGAAAATCAAAACACTTATGGAAAACATAAAACATGTACATTATACATATATTTTACTAAGAATAACAGAGTTAACACTTCTAACAGATTATGGCTGGCAGAAGAGAACAATTCATCTTTATGTATTTAATAAAAGGTTCAATACAATGTTCTATATTGGTTTCAGAGTTTGAAAAGATTCTGCTGAAGGTCAGAGGTTACATTGACCAAAACTGTGAAAATAACAATCATTATGAGAATGGTAGTCTGAATCATACAAATAAAAACACTGTTTTCAACTCATTGATAATGTTTATTTCGAAATATTAATAGAAAATATACTTATAACATCTGAATTATTGCATTATATTTTAAAATGTGCATTGGTAAGACTTTCAAACATTTAATATCCAGATATATAACATACTGAAATATTATAAAATAAATAAAGCTATATATATATATATATATATATATATATATATATATATATGCTATCTCGCATGACTGCTGACTATATCATGTTTTATGTAGATGTTATTTGTTTTGCAGTACGTTTTTGAATAAATTCAATTATTTATATGAAAGTGCATTTTTACCTAAATGCGAGTTGGGAATAATTTTCCCTTTGACCAATTTGGTATCTCCAAATGGAGAGCATATGTATTGTTAAAATATAATTATCTACTGACATCAACTCTAAACATATCAGTGTATTTTGATAATAAATCATCACACTTTGTTTTGATCTTAATTGAAGCCAACATTCACAAAAAAACTTGTCTGGCTACAACTACTGTAAATAATTTTTCTTTTTCTCTCTAGATATCTAGAACTGAATGGAACTCTTGAACAAAGTTTCTTTACTCATCTGTGGAATAATACCATGGGGCTGCTTCCCAGTTGACTAAAACATGGTTTCTAAATCCAATGTTAGAAAGTTCTTATTGAGTTGTTCTTTTAAATCATCAGATTCTACTCAGTTTCAACCACACCACTGTTACCAATCTTCAAACTCAATAACACTTATCCTCGAATGGTGCTTATCCTTGATGAGCAGTGACTCATTAGTACATAAAAAATAAGTTTTTGTTTTCTTTTTGATTCCCTTATGGTATAATTTTAAAGTGTCATCATGCTATTTGTCTCTGCATAATGACCAAAAAAGATTGTTATTTCTACATTCGGATGCTTTTGCACCAATATTGGACATGGTTTTCTGAAAATAGTGCTTAAAACAAAACTTTTCATATAAGGCTAGATGATATAGAAAATTGGAAAATTCCACTGGAAAGTAAAGATTAGAATTAGAGTTATGTATTCAGGAAGTCGCCAGTAATATGTAGTTGACAAAATCTTTCTCTTGTTTCTGAAGATTGAGACAGCTGTTGAGAAATCTCCAGGGATTATTATATAACATCAAGATACACATTGATACTGTAAAGAATAATACTACCTACCAAAGAATTATTTAATCCCAAATGATTGTGTACTGCAATTATTAATAACTTTCATGCCATTACAGATGGTGCCAGAGGTCTGTATCCCTGACCTGTATATTACAAGCAGGATGACGCTGTGAAAATGCCACAATTGTTTACTTACCGTCTTCTGTCTTCTTACTATAAACATACTTGTCAGCTTAATACTTTTTTTCTTTTGATCAATAAAAGGAACATTTTAATATTTTATTTATTCTAACAGTTTATTTAATTGTTAAAAAATATTCTCCCCACCATAAAAATGAAAATCATTTAAATACCATTTCAATAAATAAAGTAAATGTTACTTTTAAGTTAATGGTGACAGCAGAATTCTATTTATGATCATTTATTTGATTTTGGAAAAGTTCAATTTGAAATAGTTAAATATTCATTTTTGATACTCATCAACACTAACTACTTATTCAACAATTTTTTGCATTTCATATTTGGCAAACACACAACCTCATTTCCTCTACAGAGTTAAAAAACAAAAAAAACAAAAAAAACGTGCACCTGCTCTATAAAGCTACCATGCACACATTCATGGAGCACTATTGTCACATCTGGGCTGAGCACCAACCACTTCTCTTTCGCTCTTGAACATGGTTCAAAACAGAATCTCTAACCTAATAGGTCCCATACTGTCTACTCCAACCTCTTTCCTATTATTGCAATGTTGCATCCATGTGCTCCTTTTACAAGTGTTTCAACAGAATGGTGCTCTGACGAATTTGTGCACCCAACATAAACACCTCTAACCAACCCATGAAGCAATAAAATCACACTCTTTCACTGTAGAGGTCACCAGATGCAGGAAAGCTTTCTAATGCAATAGCTTTGTTCCTCAAACTGCATGCCTTTGGAATTCCCTCCCTGCTCCTATGACTACCAACATGTAGAAATTCAAATGTAATATAAGCAAACACTTTGTTGCACAATTCCCCACTTGTGAATCCGGCCTATAATTAACAGTAGTCCCTTGTGTCTCAGTAGGGAATGTGCCTCGTTTTGGGTAAATTAAAAAATGGGGTAGAAGGTGATAATGTCCAAACAAAGGTAGAAGCATATTATTAAGCAGATATGTGGCCATATCTACATTAAAACTAAGGCAGCACAAAATGATCGCTATATTTGATGTTTAGGAGGTACAAAGCATTAAAGATAAGGCTCATAAATCATGTAAAGCATTCAAATTGTGAACATTTTGTGCTGTTGTAATTCAAACAACATGGCAACAAACATAATGTTAATAATATTAATGTAATATTATTAATGTAAGATGTAGTAAGTATAAATATAAATTAAAATAAAAGAAACAACTACTTATAGTTATGAAAAATACAGAAACTTAAAGATTGCCCAAGTCGCTTCAAACAAGGCATGACACCATTTGATGTAAGGAACTCAAAAGGATGAAAGATGATTGCATGATAACAAAAATGGAGAGAAGTTAAAATCACTTTAAAAACAAAGTAATTTTAACTTAAGGTGTTTAGTTATCCAAGCCTAAAATAGGATTATTTAAAAACAAACACAAGATTCTGATGTCCTTTTGTGTTATTATGAGGACCGCATGCAACTAATTCAAGTTGTTTAATAAAATTGAATACAGGATATTTTCCTTATGTAAACGTAGAAACATAAAATATGCACAAAAATAGCTACAGTCACGAATGCAAGGAGTTTAATAGACTGAAAACAACGATTTTTAAACGCTAAAAATTTTTATGGAACTGCAAGAAATAAATTTTAAAATTAATAAAATTTGATCAATATAATTTTTAATCGTAAAGAAATGTTTGGAATTTATAAAAACAATGAATGGCACATTTATCCAGATTAAATCATAAAAAAATGCAATTTTTGGTTGTTAAATGACAAAATGCAGTATCTTCGATATGGGCCATAAGTATTTGACATGCCAGAATTTAAAAAGAGTCGATTTTATTTATTTATAGTAAGGAAAATAACCCAGGCTCTGGTTGTGGCTATAAATTTTTTTATCAGAAAATTAATTTTGTACACATTTTGACCTCATTTATTGCAGCTTTAACATTTTCCCAGTTTAATTAAATTTGTTACTAATTTTGTTAAAGCAATGGACAGACATGAAAACGCAGTGTTCAATTCTAATTGATTAACACACGGCTCATCGAAAAACTGAAAAACAATTAGCAACACTTATACTACAGTCTTTTCATCAAATTATGTAACTAAAGATACTAAGATCAAAGCTTAATTAATCAATGTTTGTTTCTCTAAAATACATTTTTCTTGATGATCTCTTCTCGTTCATACAACCTCTTCCACACAGAAGTCAATGGTGCTAACCTCTCTCTACTGTATCATTGGTGGATGCTCAATTGAACTTCAGTCCCTGTTTCCCCATCCCTGTAGTACATTCGTAGCAAGAACACGTCTAGCTATAACCACAGCAAAGAACTTTCCTTTCTTTTTATACTTTGTTATTTCCATGGAAAGTGCTCGACTTTGGTTTTCCTAATAAAATATTTACAGTAAGAATTTGTAAAGAATTTTCTTTTCTTCCTTTGTGTGCTGAACATCAAATAAACAGAGTTTCTTCATATCCATGGCAACCATCACCAAGCAATTGCTTCAAACACAATCACAACAAATATGTCAGAAACAATTCTTATAAGTCAGCAGACATTTCAGTCCTCATTTTCAATCCTTTCATAATATTCATCATTCAACTGACAATTCATTTCATTAACACTCATCCTCCAGTGGCTTTAGTAAATCCCGACTCATTAGTATAAAAATAAAAACTAATAATATAACACTTTTAATGCAAAATCAACTTTAATCAACATAATCTTCTTCTATATATGCAAATTTGGGCATATTTATTGATTTGAAAATATAGATTCTTTTTTACCAATTGTCATAACATTTTAACCATGGAATAGTATTATAATCTTTCAAAAGCCTACAAATTTTCATGTAGTTCTGTCCCATAGAACCAAAGATATGAGCATTTCAATATTTAATTTGGCTACGAGTATATATATATATATATATATATATATATATATATATATATATATATATATATTTATTGCATATTATATATATTTTGTCTAACAAATTACTCAGACAATTTTTGGTCGAACATTTGAAATTTTGCATAAAAGGGTATTCACACATAGGGCAAGTTATGAACAGTATAAAGGGCCCGAGCGAAGCCGGGCAGAAATGCAAGTAGTAAATAAGGTTGATTTTGAGAGTAATAGTAAATTAGTAGCAAATAATTTTGGGTTTGAGATTAATGGGGAATAGTAAATATTTTGAATGTGCGTCTGTCTTATCAAAGAATTAACTGTTGATTTTATATGTCTGGCCTTTATTCTTGTGTGGTGATAATGGCTTGAACGTGCCCGTCTTATAATAAAATCTAGAGTTGATTTTGTAGGCTTGGATCCTTCTGCTTGTGCAGTGATAAAACTTCTCAAATGCAATTATGATGATAGGTTGTATAAAAGTGTTAATTTTGGTCAAAATCGGACTTCTTTTTAATCGAAATTATTTTTGATTATCGATTTTCAATAGTTATCAGACACATTTCGATACAAAGCCTACATAAGAACACTCCTAGACACATCAAGAAACCTTTGTGTGAAATCAAATTGGCCCAATCATTTGAGTCTATAGGTAATGAACTCACACACAAAGTTTCTTTTATATAATAAACTAGTGAGGTACCCAGAGTTGCCCGGGTGTTTGTAGGTGTGTGTGAAAAAAAAAAAAAAAGTGCAGGCTCAAACCTGTGATGCAAAAGCAGAAAAGAAATTGAAAGAAAACATGAGAGTTTACTGCTACGCCATGGCGTGAGCGGAAATTTAAATTTAGTGATGAAAAAGAAATGAATGAGTTGGCAATTAAGTTAAGAATCATTCAGGCGCAGAAATGAATATCTAGCTGTAGACCAGTTAAGCTTTCAGCTTTCTGCAGTATTTGTTTCCCCAAAAAGGAGGAACTCTAGCAGTGTCCAAATGAATAGTAATTGTCTGATATGAAGGGTTCTCCCACATTGATCAAACCTAATTGACTTCAAAATGTCTCAGCCCGGAAGGCCAGGAGGTGCTCGTGTTTGTTTTGATCAGTTTCGCTTTATTTATACGAAAAACACAAACAAATACTGGAAAGGATGGGATGGAGGGAATTTTTTAAAAGTCGATCAAAAAAAAAAAAAAAAAAAAAAAAAAAAGACATAGACGATGTCCATTTTCGAACCTGAGATATTATTATCTAGGAAGTATAAGGAAACTTGTTGCGAAATCTAACCAACACAAGATCCCCGATGCAAAAAGCCATTGGTGGACAGACACAAACACTCACGCCCATTTTTCCTTTTATATATTAGACTAGCATGGGTGCCTGGCATTGACTGGGTGTTTGTTGGGGGGGGGGGAGGAGTAGGCAGGCAGGCTCAAACCCGTGACGCAAAGGTGAAAAAGAAAGTGAAAGAAAAGCTGAGATTTTACTGCTCCGCTAAGACACAAGAGGAAGTGAAAAGCATTCAAATTTAACAATGTCAATCTAAAAGTTGACTTGAAATGAATAAGGTAAGAATCAAACAGGCGTAGAAATGAAGGTTGGCTGCAGACTAGTTTCTGATGTATTTTGCTTCTTCACGATGTTGGGGAAAACCAGCTCTCCCCCAAGAAGGGGGAGCTCTCCAAATGAACAGCAATTGTTTTATATGAAGGGTTTCCCCAACATTGATCAAAGCTAATTGTGTTTCTGGAGGTCCCAGCCAGAAAGCCAGGCAGCCTACTTTGCTCCGATTAGTTTTGCATTTATACGAAAAAAGCGAACAAATGAGTGAAAGGACGGAATAGAGGGAATTTTATAAAAGTTGATCAAAATAAATGTAGAGATAACGCGTCCGTTCGCAAATCGTAAATATTATGATCTAGGGAGCATATAAAAAGTTCGAAAATATTAAATATTATGATCTAGGGAGTATATAAAAAGTTCGAAAATATTAAATATTATGATCTAGGGAGTATATAAAAAGTTCGAAAAAAAATAGTAACTCTCTCAAGACCCCCCCCCCAACCTTTCAATGAAATACAAAAAATGTGTGCGCCACTTTTGCCTAGATTCTTTCGGAGTTTTTTTAATATTTTATGAAAGGGTCACCACAAGGATAAGAATTAAAGAACTTGTTGATTGGGCAATGAACAACACCACAAGATGATTAGAAACGATTGGTGGAAATTTGAATAATTTGTTCATTCAAAGGACGGCTTAACGAATATTTATTTATATTAGACTTTTTGTAGCTAAGTTGGAAGAAACCCCATGGGATGTTCTAGAAAAAATAACTTTATTCAATTTTAGGTACAGAGAAAAGAAGAGTTTTTGGTTGCGGTTGTAGTTAGACGATTCTATTTTCAATATTAATTAAAGTAATTATTATCAAAAACTATTTTTTACTATTTAGAATATTTAATTAAGAAAACTATTCTTGGAAATGATTTACAAGCAATTCATTACAGATTTAGCATTTTTTTGTTTTGTAATATTTGTTTGATATTAAATTTGTGAAAGCAAAAAAAGACGCCAAAAACTGGATGCCCAATTCCAACTACCACACACGAGACTAATTATGTTACGCAACACTTGGATTACGGGTTTTTAGAGTTATATGAAGTTATATGAGACTATTTTTACTGTAGGTGTATATTTTCATAACATATTCTGTTGCATTGCTGATTCACCACCACTCCCTCATATATGACCGTTTTATTTCTTCATCAAATTCATTTTAACATCCATTTTACATGCTGCCATGTGTTGGACAGTTTTCACAAATTGACGTTCAACCTAACTTATCACTCTTTCTCTCAAATCCATCCCAATCACTTTCTTCCTCTGCCAACTGACCCTGCCACCTCATATTCTACATCTACCCAAGAAATCCATTCTTTCAATGTGACCAAACTAGTAAAGTCATCTGTTCTACATACATCTCCCTATACTGTCTAGATTTTCACTTCATATAAGGCCATTAAAACTAAGTGTCTTTAAGACTCATATTACACATCCATTGTATCATACATATTTTCCTTCCATGTTATGGATACCATCAACTATCACTGGCAAGGTTACACGTTCACACATGACATGCCTCTTCCCTTGGTTGACAGCAGCAACACTGTTGGTTAGTAATGTCAAAAGTTCACTGAACTTACTCCATTTACAGCAGATGTGCTAACTGTTATATCTCATAGGATTAGCAAATCTCTTGAGGAAGGCTTAATTTCTAGGGCTATTGTTCTTGATATATCAAAGGCCTTTAATAGAGTTTGGCATAAAGGTCTACGCCACAAAATATACAGCTATGGTATAGCTGGAAATGTATTCTCAATTATTAAATCATTTCTCTCTCATAGGTTTATAAGAGTAGTGGCTGATGGGCAGAAATCAGAAGCTCACAGTATTAATGCTGGAATCCCTGAAGGATCCATCCTAAGCCCAACTCTCTTCCTGATCTACATCAATGATCTCCCAAATCACATCCTAAGATCATTCGTAGACATTTACACTGAAGACACTACCATCTATGGCAATACTTCAAAGGCCGTAAGATCTGATTCTCTCTCCTCTGATCTTGAGCATGTGGCACAATGAGGAAAGGGGTGGATGGTTACTTTTATTGCATCTAAAACCAAGTTTCTATCTTTACATCATCAACGCTCTGACCCCCGTCTGGCATCAATTGAAATGAATGGCTCTTGTCTTGGGGAGGCTCCATGTTTTGACAAGCTTCTTGTTTACTCCTGATCTGAAATGGAACATGTACATCAAATCTGTTTCCAAAGTTGTTGGAAATATGGTTGGATTATTCTACTGCTCCAGTAAATATCTCACTGCCGATGTAATTCTCTACCTATATAAAAACCAAGTTTGTCCTAGGATGGAGTACTGTTGCCACATCTGGCCAGGAGCTGCAAGAAGCACCCTATCCTTTCTTGACTTTGTAGTCTCGTAGGAGATGCCTCTTTCTCTTCCTTGCACCTCCTTCCACAAAAGCGACGTTGCACGCCTATCTCTGGTCTATCGTTATTTTCATGGCAAGTGTTCGTCTGAGCTCCAATATATGGTGCCCCTATGCCAAACTTTCACAAAAACACTCGTCTAGCTGAAACCACTGTCAATAATTTCTCCCACACTTCATTTGTGCCTAAACCAAACGTGGATTCCATGAACAAAGCTTCCTTCTTAGAACTGCACACCTGTGGAACTCTCTTCCATTTGTCTGTTTTCCAGCTAACTACAATATGGTTTTCTTCATATCAAATGTACACAATTTCTAGGTGAGCCGTCTCCTTAATTAATCCAATTTACCAAATTTCCACTACTAACAATTACTACAATATTGTTCCGTTGACTACCGTACACTCATTAATCCTTATCTTCGAGTGGCCTCTGAGCCTTGATAAAGTGGCGACTCCTTTGTAAAAAGAAAAAAAAATCCACTACTAACTTTTACTATTACACTAACACCAGCTCCTCCCTATGCTCCAATGGTATCATTAAGGCAACAAAACTTTTGAACAGTCTTCTTAATTCTTTTATTTTATGTCTCATTTTATGCCTATGTATTTTGTTACATTAATAATCAAATAAGTCTGATGGAAGAATACTGCAGGTAAATCCACACTCCCTTTAACATATTTATATTTTGTACATGTGATATTAAATGAAAAACTTTATATGTTTACCTTCATTTTAACACAAAATCAAAGTAAAAATACTTTTGTCCAGATGAGGCTTGAACTCATAAACTCTGCCTTTAAGTACAACATACAAACAACTTCAATCAAGTATTTAACAGTAACATCTCGTTTTAAATGGTTTCCTCCACCTCCATGAGACAACACTTCTTTTTGTCTTTGTCCTATTATGTCAACCAAAAACAATAGAAGAAGGGAGATGGAAAGCAAAAACATCAAACGAAGACTTCCTTTTTATTTTTTTCACCCCCCCCCAAATAATTTTCCTTAACTATTAACTAACCCTAAATTCGAGTGGTACTCTCTCTCCCAAAATTTCCCATAACCTATTACTAGGTAAGTCTGAGTGGGGAAAACTGCACAGAATTTAGCTTCCATATAAACAAAATTTGTAAATGATTCATAAAACTTTAAAATTGTCTGAAAGTGGGGGATCATTTTTTGGTTATATTTACATACAAAATTGATTTTCCATCTCTGGATTCTAAAAGAATTGTTCTTTATTTCTTCTTAGTTTTACACTCATAATAGGCTAAAACAAAGTTTCACTGGGGTTGGGAGGTATTAATTTACAGGAATTTAAAAAATTTATTTTAGTTTTTTCATACTTTAAGTATTGACCGACAGGTTTTAACGGAAACAATTTATTTATTGACGAAACCTCTCCTAACTTGGACTCATTTGAAGCATGACAAAATTACTATTTTCAGAGAGAAAGGAAAAACAAAGCTAGACAATATCTGACAGGAAAAGGAATAGAAAAAAATAAATAAAAGAGAGGAAGAAAGAAAAAAAAAGCAGCTTAATTCCATGTTTTTTAATTATGAAAACACAGACTTATGCTAAAAAGTGGAAAAGTAATTAAAACAAAAACTGTTGATGGAATTAAACATGAAATTCAATGAAATTAATTGGAAATGAAATTTTTCCATTTACCAACACAAGGCAATATTTGCCCCATCTGATTAGCAAAAAATGCTTGCATCTATTATTTTGTTAATTAGACTATCACTCACAAAGACTGAAAAAATCGGCTTCACTTTATGTATAAGAAGATAATTTTCAAAAAGTTTACATCTCATGTTGAATATATAAGGGTGAATTGCTTAAGCCATGTGATTAGACAAGGAAGAGTTTTAAAATATCGCAGTTGCAAGTACTTCAATGGAAGAAACATGCTAGTTATGACTTTGATCATTAGCTGTGCTTAGACACCATGTGAACAGGACACTTCTATGATATAGCTATCTTGAAAGAATGAATGCAAGTTCTTTAGTAGATGTAGAACAGTTTAAGTAGCCAGTTTAATTCACAGAGAAGGCAAAGGAAATGATGAAAATGAATCTGAGGGAAAAAGAGGAAGAGACATGGCCAAAGATAAGTTACTTTAGAAGTCAATTTCTTATAGCCACCCAACATATAAAATGGACTTTTTTTTTTGTGAATTGTAACAGGTATTTAACCTTAGTTAATAAAATATTCACCCGATTTCAATTGCTGTGGCATATGTTAAAAGATGTTTAGGAAACATAATATAGGTATCATCTTTCATTTAAAAATTAAAATATTTCAGATTTTCATTGAATTTGTTCCATAGTCACCAATTAAGCAAGATTCTTCTAAAAACTCATATTTAAAACCTTTAATTTTAGACATTTTCTAGAATCCAAATGAAATGAATTTTAATCAAAATTGGAAGAAAAATTCTAGACATACGGTTTATTATCATTATATCTTGATTTGAAACTTCATAAAAGGGACATAAAAGTGGTGCAAAACTTTTCTCTTGGGAGGGGGGGGGGTAATTTTACCGTTCTGGGACAAGTACTCATCTAGTGTATGTATGTATATATATATATATGTATGTATATATATATATATATATATATATATATATATATATATACACACACACACACATACACACTAAATCAGAGAAAAGTAGAAACATTCAAATCAATTTGTGTAGATTTGAATATTTTATCTTCATTAACCTTTGTCAGCAAATTTCAAAATATCTTGTTGTTTCAACTGAAACAGAACCAGTTTCATTACTTTTCAGCTTTTCTCTTGCATGCAGGTGGAGAGGGCTTATATACGAAGGGATGGTATGAGGGATTTTTCAAGCATGATATCTCAATGACCTAATAAATGCTATAGGTTCAGTAGAACAGAACTTATAGAATATCGTTTTCCTATGAGCTGTAAACAGAGCATGACGTTACTGATAATTCCTTAGTGTGATACTTTAAAGCCAGCTATATTCGAGAGGTTATATAAAAAGAAAAAACATTTAAATCCTTTAAACGAAATTTAGACTTGTACTACTACACACACGCACACACACACTAGTAGTTTTCACTTCAAATACCAAAAGATGGAATCAATTAACACACATTCTTTTTTCTAATTTTTTTGTTTAATATTTTTAATTTAGATAGATGTCTAAATTTTCATTATATTGCATCTGACATGTGCTTCATTTTAATGGCAAAAGTTGCTTTCCTCATAGCACTAAACAACTAGACATAATATATAAATACTTTTTATAAACTGACACAAAGTTCAGAATATGGAATTAAAAAGGAAAAAGGAAAGAATTTGGAAAAGAAAAACGAGACATGTAAAATTTGTAAAAACAGAAATTTAAGGTAAAATTCATAGTTCCAAAAAAAACAATAGACTTCCAAACGAATATGGGTAATATTTCATGCTGCCATATTATATATATATATATATATATAAAGAGAGAGTGAAATCTGACTTATAGTTTTCACATAAGACTCTTGAAAACAAAAGAACATATAAAAAAAAAGGTTTTAATGTGTTGATTATACTTAAAGAAGTTGTTAAAAACCAGCCTTATTCAGAGTGCGAAAATGGGTACATATAGTGAAATTCTCTTCAATTTCTATCGTCAATATCTAATTCATTTTTGGGGTTATTTTCAGAAATCTATTTTGTGTCGTCAATAGTTTTCTTAATAAGCAACTTTGAGTTAAGTTACTATTTTTGGTGATGAGCAAGTTTTAGATGTTGATGTTTTTCAACTTAATATGTACAATATTGTTTCCCCCTATGCATATAAAAACAGTTCCATCTTAAAAAGAAAGGGCTACTTGCCAATATGGTGGCTTAAATATAAGGTTTGATTCTGTCTTTCACAAAAAACAAAAAAAAAAACAAAAAACAAACAAATTGCCAACTTTAGTGAATGAAATTTTTTTACCTTACTATCAAATTGTGCTTATGTCTATTTTTTTACATGGTTAAAATGTTTTTTTTTTTTATTTTACTATAAAAAAAATGTAACTTGAGCTAATGTATATTGCATCAGTTTAAGAAAATTCAACATGTTAGCTGTTGAAATGAATCTTATATGAACAGTCAAATCTGTGCTTTAGTTTTGCATTTTTTTTTTTTTAGAACTAAGGGATTTTGCCCAATGTTTAAGCTGGCTTGATCTAACAACTATTATTTTCATTATCAAGTTTTATTTGACATTATATTTATAAGAGTTTTGCACTTGTTTAAAGGTTTGGTTAAAGACAGCAAAATTTGAAGTTATAATTCAGTTGTTAATTGAGCTACCAAAATAAATTTGGTTTTATTATTTATACTTTGCAAAGACCTATGTGTGTCCACATTACGAAAATAAAATTTTGGTTTGGGATACTTGCTTTAAAATGAATAAAATAAAAAGGAAAAAGTTGCAAGAAAAACACTTGTAACAGTATTTAATATGCAGTTCTTTGTAAAAAAGTAATTGATTTGATTTTATAAAGAAACACTTTTTTATAAAAGGCAGAGGACTGCTTGATATATTAAAATTATAATAGCATTTATAATTTACATAATTTTTGAAAGGCTAGATTTGTAATTTCTTTTAATATGAAGAGATTCACCATTAACTTTTCAAACTTAAAACAAAAACAAAAAAAAATTAATAATTTAATAATAGTGAGTGGTGAAAACATTGAGGAAGTTGACAACTATGTTTACCTACAGAAATTTATGAGAAGAGACACTAACATCATCAGCAAATTATACTAGGATGGACATCTTTTGCCAAAGTAGACAACATTATAAAAAGTAAACAGTCCACCATGAAAATTAAAGAGAAAGTGTTTAATGAATACATCATGTTATGACATATGGTAGTGAAACATGGGAATCCAGCAATAGAAAAACTAAGGGTGTCACAATGCAAAATGGAACACATAATGTTTAATATCAGTTTACATGAAAGAAAAAGACACCTGGATCAAACAACAAACTGGAGTAAATGACATCATCACCAAAACAGAAAAACGTAGGCAGGTCACCTTTGAGATCTACAGCCAACAAGTGGACAAGAATGAGAGAGTGACACCCAAAGCAAATGGAAAAGACTGAGAGAAAGGCCAAAAATCCGGTGGAGAGATAACATCAACACCCAATGAGATCCTAGTTGACTATCCCAAGAAGTGATCAAAAACCATAATGAATGAAATTAAGAAAAATACATAACTGGTTCATCTTTTGAAATCTAGCAAATTAGAAATTATGTAGGAAAAAATAAATGTAGATATAATCATGATATGTAGATAAAAAATCAAGATAGCATCAAAATCACGGATCATTGAGATCTACAAATAACATATGACATGTAGAGCAATAGAATTGGCACCAATGCAATGAAAAAGACAGAGGAAGGAAATAAAAAAAATTGTACAGACGACCTCAACATCCAACAATACTACATGGCCATGCTGAACTTTTCCATGCCTCGTTCACTGTGCACTCACGGGGGACCATCTTCATTTGCTATTAGTGAGAATTTACATGGATAAACACACCAACATCAAATTAGTGCATAACTGTAAACACAAATAAGTTGTTATGTGTACATCACAAGTTTAAAAATAAATTAAAAAATGGTATTCGAAAGTTGACATCAAAATTTGATTCTGGATGGTTAGAGTTAACATATCAAACGCATACAAGCATGTGGAAGAAAAATAAATTTCTAATGACTGAATTTACCATAAAGCTGCACTTAAGTATTAAGATAAACTCATTTCAATTATTGTTATATATATAAAATGGCTGTCACTAGTTTAAGTTGGGAATGGACCATCATGTTTGGTCAGTCTTCAATCAGGACACAGCGAATACATTGGACAGAGATGGCAGAGTCGACATAGCATGAATGCCAAGATGTATACATATCCTATACATAGAAATATATATAATCTCCTAAACTAATAAATACATCATCATGAATTTTGGAATATATACTTTAGTCAACATCGTAACATGGATGTTATGTGGAGATAGGTAACCAACCCGGAACATTCTACATAAGGAACCAAGTCACCGGTTTTCTCCGGACCCTTGAAAAAAAAGACTTCCCCCTGAACATTAACACGCTTTATTTGTCTCTATGTAAATACGTAAATAAACCTCTCTTTCATTATTCAAACCACAGTGTATATTTATTTATTCCTTTCACGGAATACTTTATCTTTGATTGTCCGAATAATAGGCCACCTTAGGACAAATCAAATTGGCGACGGAGACAAGATGTGAACTCAGTAAAAGAAAAAAAGTGAGCATTTTTTTTTTTTTTTTTTACAAGACAGTCACCACTTATCAAGGCCTGGAAGCCACTCAGGGATAAGGGTTATTGCGTGTACAGTAATTAATGAGAGAGTATCGCAGTAATCATTAGTATTGGAGATTTGATAAAGTGTCTTAAAGGGGTGGTTCATCAGGAATTTGTTTATGTTGAACTTGAAGACATTCAGGTTGTAGTCAGGTGGGAAACAGGCAAACGGAAGAGAGTTCCATAGGCGTGCACTTCTAAGAGAGAAGCTTTGTTCATGGAATCTATGTTTTGGTTTTGGCACAGATAAAGAGTGGGGAAAATTTTTGACAATGGTTTCAGCTAGACGGGTGTTTATCTTGAATATTTTTTTCATTATTTAAATGTAGAAGCATCAAATTCTTTCAAAATTTTAATCATGACCAAACTTTAAGGTCAAATATGATGCTAGATTTCATTGGCTACAATATGAGCCATTTAGAGTTTCTACGATGAATAGAACTAAAGTTATTACCAAAAGTGTAATTTTCACCTTTTCACCATAACCTAGATATTACAAAATTTAAATCAATTCTAAATTAGACTATGCCAATATTTTGACCAAGTTTGGTGACGATTGGTTAAGCAATACAGATATGAGGCTGTAGTAAACTAGATTGAAAACAAGCTCATTGACAAAAGTTATAAGAATAATTCTTAAAATATTGTGCTGTCTGAAAATGCAAGTTGTAATGAGCATGTAATGTAATGAGCATGCGGTGAGCGCAATAAAAAAAAAAAATTTCTCAAAGAGTTTATATCCGATTAAGGAAATACTTCTTAAAAAGTGAAAGACGAGTATTCACGCAAGCACAAAGAATTTTTATATTCTTATTGCCGTTTTTCTTTGAAATTTCTGAAAAGTTGACGTCATATCGTCTCGTGCTGAAAAGCAATTCGGAGGTGTTCTCTTTTTGGTTAATGCGATAAAACGAATTGTACTGTGGAAATTGTTTTTCTGTCATAAAAAAATTCTTAAAAGAAGTGTACGTGTATTTGAAAAAGACAAAAAGGATCCCTGAAAATTTGTAAACTATGGATATTTTGTATGGTGAATTTTTTTTTTTCTCTTCAAACATTTCTCAAGTGCTGACAATTTTTTTTGTGACGAGATCTGAAGGGAGAACATCTTATATTTTTGAACAAAATTTTGTATACATTGACTTTGTGCATTAAAAAAAAAAAAAAAAAAAAGCAAAAAAACATGTCTTCTGAACAAATAACAGAGTTGACGAAAATGATAACTGAAAGCTTGATCACTCAGCAAAAAGCTCAAATTGAATTTCAATTGTTGATTCAACAAGAACGTTTTGAATCACTCGTCATTCAGCAAACTACAGAGAATCGTCTATTATGTGAAACTGTGTTGTCACAAAAATCTAAAGATAGTGCATCTAGATTTTTTTCAGCAGAAGGTATAGCCAACTCTCTAGCAGAGTTCAAATATGACCCAGAATGAGGTGATACGTTCCCTGCCTATTATCGTAGGTTCGAGATGATTTTTACAAAAAGATGTGAGAAATGGTTGGACGAGGAAAGAATCACACTCCTACTTCAGAAATTGGGTACGGAGGAAAACACAAAATTTACGAATTTCATTTTACCAGCGAAACCGGAAGTTATTTTTTTTGGAAACTGTTCGAATTTTGTACTCGATATTTGATGAAAGAGACAGCCTTTTTCATACAAGGTATAAGTGCTTGAACATGGAAAAAGAAGAAACTGATGATATTGTCACATATGCGGGTAAAGTCAACGCCCAGTGTGAACTATTCAAATTAAAAGATTCGTTAGTTGATATGTTTAAGTGTTAAAAATATTTGTTCAGGGACTGACAGCATCGAAGGACAAGGATTTAAGGTCAAAGATTTTATCGATTATGAAGCAAGATTCAGAAATTAACTTACAAAAAGTGATAGAAGAATGTCAGAAATTGATAAATGTGAAAAGGGATACCACTAGGATAGAGGGAAAAACTACATCCCACGTCCTAATGGTAAAACAAAAAATATTTCCCAAGAACAAAGGAAAAAGTTTTGAATGTTGGAGATGTGCGGGTTCGCACTTAAGAAAAAAATTGCCCTTTGAAAGAGCAACCTTGTGCCAAATGTGGTTTAGTCGGACACCGAGCTTTCCAGTGCCAAAATAAACAAATACAAAAATTTAAGTCTAAAGTAAATGTGGTGTTGTCAAAAGAAGTGAAACAAGGAGGTAAAAGAAAATTTATCAATACCAAAATAAATAATCACAGTGAAACTACTTTTGGATACAGATAGTGATATTTCAGTTATTAATGAAGTGACCTGGAAGAGAATTGGGTGTCCAAAACTAGAAAAAACATTTAAAATTGCCAAAGGAGTATTCGGCAAAAGATTAAAATTCATGGGAGAATTTAATTGCAGTGTATCCCTTGGATCAAAAACTTTTTCTACAAAAGTGTCAGTTGTTCCAGGTATAAATTCTTGCCTTTTTGGAATTGATTGGATCGTTTTGTTTGATTTATGGGAGGTACCCATAAATTCATTTTGTAACAGTGTGAGTGTAGCTGAAAAGAAAAATTCCAAACACAATGAGGATTTTCTTATGGTCGTAAAAAGCGAATTCCCCAGAGTTTTTTCTGAGGGGTTAGGTATGTGTACTAAGACCAAAGTCAATTTTGAACTAAAGCAAAAAAGAAACGTGCCTTTTTCTTCAAAATTAGATATTGAAATTGAACTGCAGAGACTGCAGGAAAATGGTGTAGTCGAAAAAGTTGACTTTTCTGAGTGGACAAGTCCCACTGTATATGTTAAAAAGAAAAATAAGAGGATTTGGGTATGTGCCTATTTTTCTACAGGCCTCAATGACTGTCTTCTGGATCATAGTTATCCACTCCCATCCCCTGAAGACATTTTTACAAAGCTGAATGGAGGGAAAATTTTCTCCAAAATTGATTTATCTGAGGCTTACCTTCAGGTAAAAGTCAGTGAAAAATGTTCAAAGTATTTGTGTATCAATACCCATTTAGGAATCTTCAGACTCAAAAAACTCCCTTTTGGTTTGAAAGTAGCTCCAGCGTTATTTCAGCAAATAATGGACACAATGTTTGCCGATTTAGGTTTTGCAATCGCATATTTGGATGACATTCTTGTAAAGAGTAGAAATCTGCAGAAACATAAGGAGCATATCAGAACTGTTTTCCAAAGAATTGAGGAATTTGGTTTCAAATTAAGTGCCGAAAAATGTGAACTTTTTTTAAAACAGATAAAATATCTGGGTCAAATCATTGACAACCAAGGCAGAAGACCGGATCCTCAGAGAACAGAATCCATTGAGAGAATGCCAGTACTTAGCAATGTTGCCCAGTTAGTCTTTTTTTTTTGGTTTAGCACAATATTATGCTATCTATATCCCAAAAATGCATAAGTTAAGAGCACCATTGAACGAATTATTAAAAAAAGGACAAAAGTGGATTTGGTCAAAGAAGTGCCAAAGTGCATTTGAAGAGATTAAGAAATGCCTGCTAATTGATTTAGCACTGGCACACTTCGATCCACAGAAGGAATTGATTGTGGCATCAGATGCAAGTGATTACGGTATAGGAGCAGTACTTCTCCATAGACTGGAAGACGGATCAATGAAGCTAATAGTTCATGCTTCCATATCACTTTTGCCTGCAGAGAGAAACTATTCTCAAATTGAAAAAGAAAGTCTGGCAATAATTTATGCAATACAAAAATTCCATAGATTTATTCATGGCAGGATTTTTACGTTGCTCTTGTTGATTATTTTTGGATCTAAAAAAAGGCATACCCACACACACTGCAAACAGACTTCAACGATGGAGCATAATTCTGTTGAATTATAATTTTAAAATGGAGTACATTTCATCCAAAACTATCGGACATGCAGATGGACTATCCAGATTGGTTCAAAAGTGTGCAGAAACTTAAAAGGACACAGTAATAATAGCATTAAGAGAGGAAAAAGAACTCTCCGGACTGCTGTGAAACACGATTCGAGAGTTACCAGTGACTCTGGATGACATCAATAAGGCAGCAGAAACAAATGAATTCATTGTAAGAACGAAAAACCAGGTGCTGCTAAACAACAAGTCAAAGAAAGACTAAAAAATTTCGCCATTTTTGATTTGCTCACAGACTTTATTGTATGCAGACAGAGTCGTCATACCGACCACACTGCAAAAGAGAATGCTAAAAGAATTCCATAGCAGTCATCCAGGCATGTCCAGAATGAAGGCCTTGATGCACGGATATACATATTGGCCTAATATGGACTGGGACATCAAAAAAATGGTAAGAGAGTGTCGAGGGTGTCAGCTAGCAGCAAAGGCACCACCTGTACAGATACAACTGTGGCCAAAGATGGATGCAGCATGGATACGGTTACACATTGACTATGCAGGTCCGTTGAACGGACATTACTTCTTTGTGGCTGTTGACAGCTTTACAAAATGGCCGGAAGTGCTTAAGTGTAAACATCCGACATCGATTAGTACTATAGATGCATTAAGACATCTCTTCAGTCGTTTTGGAGTACCTAAAACTATTGTCAGTGACAACGGCACCTGATTTACCAGCAAAGAGTTTGAAGTATTCTGTAAGGCCCTATCCATTGAACATTTAACAACTGCAATATACCATCCAAGGTCAAACGGCCTCGCAGAGAGATTTGTTGATACGTTCAAAAGAGCTTTAAGAAAACACCAAGGAATGGACACTGATAAGAAGAGCCTTGAAAATTTTTTGTCTGTATACAGGATCACTCCTAACCCAAACACGAATGCCGGTTTGTCACCAGCTGAACTAATGTTCATATGGAAAATCAGATCCGCGTTTGATAGGATTTTACCAAATGCAACCAAGACAACAACAACAAGAGAAAATCACTCGACAAGGTTCTACAAACCTGGTGACAAAATATTCTTGAACTATAAGACTGGGTAAAGCTTTTGGGAGGAGGGGATGATTATGAAAAGAATTGGGCACATGCTATATTCGGTAAGAAGTAGTAAATTTGACTGGCGCAGGCATATGAATCAGCTAAGACCATGACACACTAATGACTACAAACAGGCAGAAGATAATGAACTGCCCTTAGAGGTATTGTATAACTCTTTTAATATTCCTCTACCTATAGCACAACCTACTCCGAGAGTAGTATCTTCTACTTCAGGTCAGAGAGTACCAGTTTCACCACCAGCTCCACCCCCTCAAATGGTGTTGAGGAGAAAAAGTACAAAGGTGAAAAGAAAAATTAACCGACTGAGCCCCAGACCTAAAAACAAACGGTATTAAGCAAAATTCTTCAAGGAGAAATTGGCTTGGGGGAAGGTGTTATGTGGAGATAGGTAACCAACCCGGAACATTCTACATAAGGAACCAAGTCACCGGTTTTCTTCGGACCCTTGAAAAAACAGAGACTTCCCCCTGAACATTAACACGCTGTATTTGTCTCTATGTAAATACGTAAATAAACTTCTCTTTCAGTATTCAAACCACAGTGTATATTTATTTATTCTTTTCACGGAGAACTTTATCTTTGATTGTCTGAATAATAGGCCACCGTAGCACATATCAAACGCATACAAGCATGTGGAAGAAAAATAAATTTCTAATGCTTGAATTTACCATGAAACTGCACTTAAGTATTAAGATAAACTCATTTCAATTATTGTTATATATATATATATATATATATATATAATGGCTGTCACTAGTTTAAGTTGGGAATGGACCATCATGTTTGGTCAGTCTTCAATTAGGGCACAGCGAATACGTTGGACAGAGATGGCTTAACCAACACAGCATGAATGCCAAGATGTATACATATCCTGTACATAGAAATATATATAATCTCCTAAACTAATAAATGCATCATCATGAATTTTGAAATATATACTTTAGTCAACATAGGAACATGCACAATATTTTTTGTAAACTTTACAATACAGGTCAGTTGCCATGCAGACTACAACATGCTTATCTTTAAATCCAATATCAAAAAATACTTTTTATAAACTATCCTCATAAGTAAGCAAAATTTGTTCATTAAATTCATTATTTTCAATCCTCTCATAATATTTTTCTTCATTCAACTGACACCTGATATCAGTAATCCTTATTCTTGAATGATATTTTGCCTTGATGTGATGATTCAAAAATACAAAAAGAAAATAAACATTAATCACAAAAATGATTCTCAGCAGGTTGTAAAAAGACAGTTTTTGTAGGCTGTGTATTTGATAAATATATTTCAGCCAATCAAGTATAAAAAATAAAATAACTGTAAATGTAAAAAAAAAAATAAATAAACAAAACAAGACAACATTCATGACCTCAATTAGTGAATTGCCAATATAAATTAAAGCAAGTGAACAGATTATTAAAATCCTACGTTTAATAATAAGCTTACTTTTTACTATTCAAGTACTTTCAACACATAGGTATTACAACATAAGTTTTAAGGGATTATTAGTGCTCATTACTACATATCTAATAAATATAATTATTTAAGATGGATTTTATAAGTTGCATCTAAATAGCATTTAAGCTTACAAATAAAACTTTGATTTTGACTAGCTAACTTTCATTTATTATTGTTGCACAATGTTATTGGCAAGAAATTAATATTACATTTTATTACAAAATAATTTGGTTTGTCAGTTTGCTAATACAGACATTCTTAAATAAACATCTACAAAGAAAAAAAATCAGCTAAGGGGAATAACTCATTCTACATTCAACATGAAAAGCAAATTTCACCCACATCTAAAAATGTAGCAAATAAGTTTAATTTTTTATGAAGTACATTTCAAATATAAAAACAAAAATTAAAATCATTTTGTGTGTTGTAATTTTATTTTGTAAATGTGTAATTATTTCTAAGACAAATGAATAACTAGATACTATTTTTATTGTGAAGTATAAGTTTGTAAGAATATTGGTGCTACCCAAACATTTGCATTAAGTGGAAAAAAAGAGGGGTGGGGAGAAAGAAAAATGCAGGAAGTGTTAAGAGATTACCACCAGACTGTAAATATTTTATTTATTAGCCCAGAATTTATCTATTACTACATATTTTATAAGCACTTGTAATTTTGGCTCAAGTGGTTAAAAAAAAGTGAGGAAGAAAGTTATTCTCAGATATCAAGCTGGATCAACTTGATAAGATTTAGAAAATTCAAACCATACGCATCCTCTCCCTCAAAAACCTCACCTATTGCGGAACCGACTGATCATCAGTCAAACTCGCTAGTTTAGTTTGATTTTTTTGTATGGCAAATCAACCCTTTTCTATTATTAGATGTTGAAACAACATTTCAACATGAGGAATGTTAAGCAGAAGGAGTGAGAGAAAATGCGGCTGCAGTTTAGTTTCCTCATTTACTATCATTTTGTTTTCAGCAATATGACAACACAGCTTGCACAACAGATATAAGTGTATATATATATGTAAAGGTGAATATATACATTTAAAGGTGAATTTGAGATGCTTTGAGTACATGTCATGATAACCCAATTCTCCAAAACAATGATTCCCAGGGTCGAATTAAGGCTGACGTGAGGTTAAAAACAAGAGGTCGGATCAGTTAGACAAAAGATGAAAAATGACATCACGTTTATCAAGCTGATAAAAACAAGTTTTCAAATAAGTTATGTGCATAAACAGATATGTAACACACCATTAATAATGCTATAAGAAACTTTGATAATCACCAAATGTGAAATGTTACTTCGAAGATCTGTTCTGCATGCCACCTAAAAATTTAAGTTTAACTAAACTACCCGTGACCCATTGGGTTAGTATGTTATATTAGCTATGGAATTAATGTATGAGCGTGACACTTGTTACGTAAAAAAAATAGTTTTTTTGTGACATAACAGAAACATTTTTATGAAAGTATATGAAAATGAAAAAAACAATATAGATAGACTTCTATGAGTCGTTCTGTATATAAATGTTTATTCTTGAAAAAAAAACAACAAAAAAACAAACTTGCAGCTATTGAATTATAAGTGGTTTGCCATACTTATAGGTAAATGTGCATTGAACAGATACTATAATACTTAAAGTTAAATTCAAATTTTGATATATCTTAATTTAAACACACACAAAAAAAAAAAAAAAAAACAATTGGGGGCGCTGAAAACGTACACAGTAAAACAATACGTTTTATTGTCGCGTTGATTATTTATTTATAACGCAATTTAAAAAAAACATTTTCGGAGTTATTTATGGTGGTAGTGTAGAAGAAAATGTATGAATGTTTTTAAAAAAGGTGTATTAAAAAATGGAGAATAAATTAAAAAAAGGTGGTGGTAAATCACCATTGTAAAATGCTCTTATGGTTGTCAACGGGTTAAAGTAGATTTATTTGTTAGAAAATTGCATTAAAATAACTTAAATGTAATACGGAAATGAACGATGTAAAAAAAAAAAAAAAAAAAAAAAAACAGAAAGTAAGTTTATTTGGATAATTTAAACGCTAAAAAAAATTGGGACGCTAAAAACGTACGCAGTAAAACAATACATTTTATTGTCGCATTGATTATTTAGTATAATATATATTGTATATATGAAACAGGTTGATGATCATACGTATTATTTGTAATCACGTTTTGCGTTTGCTTCCTATATCTTGAAGTTTTTTTATTCAATAAATTTAAGATGTTCACTTTTCTAAGGACGTCGGTTTGTTCGAACGAAATCGGTCCAGCGATTTGTGTTTATTTGTTTATACTGTTATGGGTTTATGTTTATGTACGCATGCGCAACCAGAAGTCGTAAACCGGATGTTGGATTACAACACCCGTTACAAGGTCATTTGAGTTTTATAATTATATGGATTAAGTAGCTAAGAAAACATTAATCTCTCTCTCTCTCTCTCTCGTGTGAATCAATTCTCTCCAAAATTAAAACCTTGAAGAAACTCTCAGCAAACACCTTATGTCCTTTCTGCATGAACATAAGTTTTATTCATCAGTTGATCAAAGACAAACAACGGTGTCAGTCAACATTGAAAGAGAAAAGGAAAGTCAGTACTTTAAGGTATGCCCCACATATGCATATACAGGGTGTTTCAAAAGTCTTGGGAACATTACAAATGCGTATATCTCATGAACTATTCCAGGTAGAAAAATGAAACTGGTGTCATTTTAAAGCTTGCTTAATCAAGTTTTTGGTCATACTAATGATTTTCGTCTTATCTTTCCATGTGCAGTAATGGCGTTCTCTTAACAAGACAAGGCGTTTTGCGTCCTCCAATTTGCAAAGACTGAATCGTGGACATGTGTTCAGCGTGCATTTCACAGGAAATTTAAAAAAGAAGTCCCTGAAAGGAAACCCATTGTCAGATGGCATGCTAAATTTGTGAAAGATGGGTGTTTGTGCCCAAGTAAGCGAACAGGTCGCCCTTCAACTTCAGAAGATGCAGTTGAGCAAGTCCGGACAGCCTTTCAGCAGAGCCCCCGTAAATCAGTGAGAAGAGCCAGCAGGGAACTTCAGCTTGCTCCAGCAACTGTCTGGCGTGTCTTAAGGAAATGACTGCAAATGGTACCTTACAAGCTCAAGTTGGTCCAAAAGTTGAAGGACACTGATAAGCCACTTCGCCGTGACTTTTGCATTGCAATGCAAGAGAAGTTGGAAGATAACGGCTTTGATGACCGGCTTGTTTTTAGCGATGAGGCGACCTTCCATCTGAATGGCAAAGTTAACAAGCATAGCACTCGCATATGGGGTACTGAGAATCCTCATGAAATTCTTGAGCACGAGCGAGATTCACCAAAAGTGAACGTGTTTTGTGCAATTTCCAAGAAAGGTGTCTATGGACCGTTCTTCTTTGAAGAGGCAACTATCACTGGTGAATCCTATCTCAACATGATGGAAGACTGGTTAATGGCTCAGTTGGAAGAAGCAGAATCTGATGACTTCATTTTTCAACAAGATGGTGCACCACCACACTGGAGACTTAGTGTAAGGCAGTTTCTTAACACAAGGCTGCCTGGTAGATGGATTGGGAGATCTGGGCGAGGTGATGACGTTCTCATGCCCTGGCCTCCTAGGTCTCCAGATCTTACCCCGTGTGACTTTTTCCTTTGGGGCTTTGTCAAGCAACAAGTCTATGTGCCGCCCCTTCCAAGAGATATTGACGAACTAAAGGCTCGAATAACGGCAGTTGTGGGAACCATTGACGTCAAGATGCTGGAACGCGTTTGGCAGGAAATGGACTATCGACTAGATGTCTGCCGTGTGACGAATGGTGCTCATATTGAGCAAGTTTGAAGATTCCCCACAAAACTTGAAACTTTAACCTTTCCAACGGTACCAATATCATTTTTTAACTCCTAATAGTTTTTGAGTTATTAAAAATCTTTATGTTCCCAAGACTTTTGAAACACCCTGTACATAAGGTATGCCACACATATGCATATACATAAGGTATACCACACATATGCATATACATAAGGTATACCACACATATACATAAGGTATACCACACATATGCATATACATAAGGTATACCACACATATGCATATACATAATGAGCATTTGAGGCTCCATATAAAAATGAGAGTAAAATCTCACATAAATAACTATTTGGCATTGAAACCATAACACCAATGCGACAGAGGTTGGAGTTTAGGTGATAGCTCAGGACCTATTAGGTTGGAGACATTTTGAACCCTGTCTAAGAGAGAAAGACTAGTGGCAGATGCGCCAGCCCAGATGTGGCAGCAATACTCCATACATGAGCGAATGGTGGCCTTGTAGAACTATAGGATACTTGTGGTATATATGTTCAGAGATTACAGTTAGGATATCTGCAGTAGAACAAACTTACCTAAATCCATACTATTGGAAAGAAATTTAATATCTATGAGGTGATGGACAAGCACTAGTCCATAATTGAGTGGCTTAGTTCTTTCACTAGAATTCTTGAAGACTGAAGCAATTTTTAGAAGTCAGGAAAGCAAGATTTGGTAAGGCATTTTTTGAAAAGTTTAAGGAGAACTGGAGCAACCTCTGCGGAGCATTTCTTTTTAATAGTATAGCAAGGATGAGATCAGGCCCACACACTCTTGAGGTGTCTTGGGTTTTTATGAAGTCATGAACAAAAGGAGTGATTTTCAGATCACTGAGTGTGGCTTCCATCTGCAAAGAGAAATCTGGGAGAGAGTGGTTTGTTGGATTTAAAGAGTCATTAGAGGCAAACCGCTGGGCTGATAGGTTAGTTTTCTCGGTTTCCGTGCAAACAACCTCATTATTATTGGATACAGGGGGATTTGTAGATTGACCATCATTTACTATACTGTTATAAAATGGGAGAGTGGATTTTGGTATAAAACTTCTATGAGGGAACATGTTCTTCAATTGCTGCTTTGAACCATAAAATAGCCTCTTTTGCACACTATTCTACATGAAGAGAAAAGATACTACCCTCTCTGATGTGATCCTTGATGGTTTACAAGTCCGCCTTCTTGAAATACCTTGTTGTTTTGAGCAATGGGTCTTCAACTTGGGGTCAAGAGTTTAGGGTGATGTCTACCAATATTGCAGCATGATCAGCATTCCTGTAAGCTATGAGCATCTACTATACATTTCTCAGGAACTGTGGTTAGAAATGTCTACAAGTGATGATCTGAGAGTCAGGTTGGGAACTTAACGGTCTGAGTCAGCAAGTGTGATATAGAAAAGCTACGCATGATGCTATGTGTCTTGCAATGAAAATCATTGAAACAGCTCATTTGATGCTAAAGGGGACTATACTGAAAAGTCCATGCTTCATACACTTATTCAAGGTGTAGATAAAAACTATTTAATTAAAACTATTAAATATGTATATGAGCTTGCCAGGAGTAATAAAGTTCTTGTACCGATTTGAAAATATAGAATAAATTATGAAACGCTAACATTCTTAAGCCTCCTCCCTTCTTCATATATTTACATAGCAGATTAATCCGAAAAAGTATCTCAATAATAAATCCCCCTACACACATTTCTTCAACAAATAGAAACTTCAAATACATAAGTGAACATTTTTGTCTGTCTGAGGAACGTTCTCTACCAAACTACTTTGTCAATTTTTAGTTTACAAACTTGAAACTTGATATATAGGAGATTTGGACCTGTGAAACAAATTCGATTTGGTTTTAAACCAGTAAAAATAGCTTCTAAGGGGTCAAATTAAAAAAAAAAAAGAAACTTGGAAGGTGTAAGTCGACCAAACGTTATTTCTATGCATGCGCAAATATACATTTATCTTTAATAATGTTATTTTTTAAAAAAGTTTTTTAATGTATATACTATACTGTATGTATAGACTTAGATCAGATGGCAATGAATAAGGCTGGAGAGCTATATGTTTTTGTTTTGATTCTAGCTGATAGCACTTCAGTCATATTTTTATTTTTTTTACTTTTGAAATCACTACTACTAGCAATACATATGAAAAGAATTGTAATTGATATTTCAATAATGGCATGCATAGAAAGAGATGGATGATCAAAGAAAGAATCTTTTTAAATTTTAAAAATCTGAGTAGAAATAAGGAAATTATGACTATTTTTGTGCCTTGCACATTTGGATATTTTCTCTCTTTAAGATCACATGAGTTTTATTACATCTTTTATACTACTTTTTCAGTAAAATATTATATCTTTGTTAAAACACAAGATTAAGCAATTAAATTTACCATATGAATGTAATTTTATACAAAGAATCTGAATATGGCACTGAAAATCTCTAAAAATTTATGGTTTCCAAGTAATATGCAGTATATGCACATAAATATGTTGCAATGCCATAAAAATTCTAATGTATCCATTAAAAAATCAAGCAGTTAGATAACTCAAAATTGAGTTCTAATGCATTTTATGTACAAGAAACTGAAGGACTGTTTAAAAATGAATATATTGCAAAATTTCTATGGTATTATTGTTGATTAACACCTGCTAAATCGCCCCCACCTGCCTCCACCACAATATGTGATTCTCCCTTTTTTAGACAATTACATATGAATACACTGAAAAACCTGCCAGAAATAAAAATAAAAGAAAAACAAAAATATAAATCTAATATAAACATTATATGTAAAATAATTTTAGATTTTAGAGCCATTCTAAAGTTTTAGGGCAGTTAACCATTTTTTTTCTATGGGAAATAAATCTGTGAGTTTTTGTTTTTAAGACAATTATGCATGATTTTAAGAGAGTTGCCACTAAGACTTTGGGTTAGCAGTAAGGCTAGGGGGCAATTATGTGTGAACATTCTGAAAACTTGGCAGAAAAAAATAATTTTTTAGAGTAAGGGATTAGTTTCACATAAATTAAATGTAAAATAATCCACCATTTCTTGGCCATTCTGGCATTTTAAGACAGTTATTTTATTTTTCTATGAGACAAATCCTATGCATTTTTTTTTTGTATGATGGAGGGGGGGGGATTTACCACATGGACTTAGGGGTAGTGACATTAATGGAAGGTATTTTTTTGAAGTTGGTACCATTCTGACTTAGGGTTAGTGGTAAGGTTTGAAGGAGATTTTTTGAGGGGGTGGAACTTGTCACTAAGATTTAAGGTTAATGGTACGACAATTTTAAAGGATGCACTTTTAGGAGATGGGC
The DNA here is from genome assembly GCF_053919585.1 of Euprymna scolopes. NCBI lineage: Eukaryota > Metazoa > Mollusca > Cephalopoda > Sepiida > Sepiolidae > Euprymna > Euprymna scolopes. The sequence continues at coordinate 59,156,126 of NC_136502.1, forward strand.
TTGTCACTCTAATCTAGATTTAGTGGTAGCATAATTTTTTTATTTAATATATATTAACTTTTCAAATGAAAAAAATATCAAAAGAATTTGGAGTACTACCTGCTCTAAAAGATAATAGCCAGAAAATGGGAAATCATTATACATCAAATTTATATGTGAAGATGATTCCCCCTCTAAATCATTTTTGTTGTTATTTTTTCATTTTTTTTTTTTCCAACTAATTTTTTTTTAGGGTATTCACACAATTACCTAAAAGAGTTAAATTTTACTTTATTTTATTTTTTAATTGGCAGCTATAAAGTAATTTATTACAAGTTTGAAAGTATATTTGAAAACCAATATTTTTTTAAAGAAATTTTATGAAAGAATCACAAACCACATTAGTTTTAAACACCCCCCCCCCAATAAACGTAGTTTCCAACATTATTGACTAATTATGAGCACTACTATTTAAAATGTTTACTTTCGCTGAACACACGTTAAAAATAAAAATCTACCCCAACAATAAGTGAGATTGATGTCTTTCTGATTGTTTTTCAAATTTCATAAAATTTCTCAGAGTGGTACTGAGCATTTAAGGTTAGCAGAGATTAAAAAAAAAATATATCTGGTGTAAAATGGGTGTTTCATAACATTAACATTTTTGGTCCCCTGATTTATCGGAGAGAGAGTGGCGTCCGTGGCGCTGTTAGTCCAGATAATTGCCAGATAACGGTCCATTAGTTTTCCTAAAATTTTGCCACAAATTATATTTCATGTGCACAGTAAAAAAATTTTTTTGAGAAAATTCCCGTTGTGTCTCAAAAGAGGTAAAAAAAAATGACACGTTTTGCACCATAACTTTTGATCCATCTATTAGATTTTTCTGAAACTTGGCCAAAATATGGAGCCCATTGTTCTTAATATAAATCCAGTAGATATGACCCTAGCAAAATTCTGGTTTGCGTCCCCGGAGACTTTCAGTGCTAAAAATGTCCCTTCTTGTGGTTATTTTTTCATATTTCTCAACAAAAACTTGATATGTCTGACTATATAGTGATTTCTCACAGTGGTCAACTCAAATATATATATGTTAAGGCCTGAAACTGCACCGTTATCCATTTACATTGGGATTCGGCACCCCCAAGGGCTCAAAACAGATCACAAATGCCTCCAAATTGCAAAAAATGGCACTTTTTACCCCATAACTTTTGCCCCATCCATTAGATTTTTCCTGAAACTTGGCGAAAATGTGAAGGCAATGTTGGCCCTTCACACTCCTCACATTCATCATTTTTTCATTATTTTTTGTGACGTCTTCTCACATGGAGCAGCAGAGAGGGACCACGCATGCGCGGCTTGTTATTATTGCTTTCCTAAAAACTATTATATCATGTAGATTATTATTTATTAAAACATGTGAAAAGATATTCATTTTCAAACAAAATTTTGAGGACTTTGTTTTGGTTTTTAAAATAAAACTACTTTAGTAGAACTACCTTGAAAAATCCAAAACATTTTTATGGTCAGTGGATATTACTACTACTATATATTAAGTACAATATAATAATCAATGAAGTATTGGCTCTATAATGATACATATGAAATCTGCATGAATTAAAATATATTTAAACAGTTTATGACCGGACCACACCGGGCCGTCAGTAATATATATTGGGTACAAATAATCACTAGAGAATTGGTTCTTTAATAATAAATACAAAATCTGCATAAATTAAAATATATTTAAACATATTTTATGACCAGACAAAATTTCTCATAGGAGAATGGTACCGAGCTTTTAAGCATAGGAGAGATTTAAAAAAAAAAATCTGACGTAAAATGGCTGTTTCATCATTTCTCATGTTATATCTCCCCTCTTAGGTTTTCATACATAAAATAAATTTCAAAGTGTATAAGGATTATGTGATACTGGCGATATTCATAATCGTACCCTATTTCCAAAAGAGGGAAGATATAACATATGAGAAATATTTGGAATCGTCTCCTCTTGCTGTTATTTCAGATCATTTGAAACCATAGCAGCAAGTTTTAGTTCCCCTCTATCAAGGTCAGAGATTTTGGGAGGAACTATATATGGATATATCTCTACTGGTAGCAAAATTGAATACTGAAATGCTCATATCTTTGGTTCTATGGGACAAAAGTACATGAAAATTTGCAGGCTTTTTAAAGATTATATTAATAATACCATTCTATGATTAAAATTTTAGTAAAAAAGAACCTATATTTTCAAACTAATAAAATATGCCCAAATTTGCCTACATTTATATATATAGTGTCCTGGCGGATCAGCTTTAGTTTTGCTGCTTTGGGATGAATTTTTGCTTGGTTGTGTCCCCTGTAGCCTTCACTAATACTAAAAAAAAATGCCCATTCCAGGATGGGTAGTTTGCTAGTTAATAAAACAAATCCCTTCTAACAGAATAGTTTTTCACCACTTATGTCCCTCCAAAAAGATTAAAATTAAAATATAATGCTACTAAACCTTATGCCTAAAATCCTTATTTCACTTTTGAATGATTTTGATTCTAGATATCTAAAATTAAAGACTTAAACTTAATAGATCTTTAGAAATCGAAATCAGCGAATCTTGCTTAATTGGTAATGATCATAAATCAAATTTAATGCAAATCTGAAATATCTCCTTTAAAACACTCCCAAGAAACAGAAATTTGGGTAATATCTATTAATTGATGTCTAATACCTATTATTAAAATTTCACAAAAACTGAAAGTATCTGAATTTTCATAAAGGGTTTCCACCCCTTTGCATAAAGCTCAAACTAAATATAGTCTACATTAACCATTCTTATGCTTAGAAGCTGTGGTCTAAAATTCATAATGGTCAGTTAATTAGATTTTGAGTGAATCCTACATATAGAAATAGACGAAATGAGATGATGCATAAAAAAATAAACACAATCGACATAACACAGACATATAAAGAGTGCTGTAATGGAACATCCTTACTAGATATAATTTCTATGATTATCTTACCAAAATGGAAGCAACAGTTGGATATTTTAATGTTTACTTTGCTTTTAAAATCAGATTTTATTGTTGCTGGATTTTCTCTTCTGCTTGATTTTTGTTACTAACAATCTCCAATAACACATTTGCCATTTTTCTTTGCATTATTTGTCACCTCTTTGCCTTTCTGGTGAAGATGTGGGGTTTACTTTTCTGTGAAAGGGAAAGTATCTATAAAAAATAAAACTAATGTATAGAGTCACTTGAAGTAACATTATATATAACAAAATTGAACCCTCTACTGAAACTGACTAATATAATCAAAATAAAATAAAATTATATCAACTAGAAAGCAAATAGCAAAGACATTGGACTTTCAAAGTCAGTGGTGACTGAAGATTTGGTATTTGAGTTGAGGTTGATGCCCCGGTTGGATTAAGCCACATTAATGAACCTTCAAAAATTAAAATGTCTTTGTGGATGTTAATATATATATATATATATATATATATATATATATATATATATGTGTGTGTGTGTGTAATTAAGCAGGTTTCATCTGAAGTAAAAAAGAACAATCTAAAACAAAGTTATATAAAAAAGAAAAAAAAAACTAAAAAAGACAAATCCTACAAAAATTTACCTTTGCTTAAATAAGACAACACCTCCTCCTGATTGAATAATTGTGCATCAGCATCATCGCTCCGGAAATGTATCACCTTTTTGTTGTCTGCTTTAATTTTATTTCCATATGAAAGTGGTATTAATCCAAACTCTTCATGGACATTAGAATCTGCTGCATTAACAACAGCCGCGGAAGCATTATTGTTGTTAGTGTAGCTGCTACTACCTGAAGCAGCAGAATTAGTAGAAGTGGTAGTACTAGCAGCAGTACTTTTATCAGTCACACTATTGCTAGTGACCAGCTTCACAAGCTGATATGAATCACGAGCACCACTTAAATTATTTGGAGATGCTGTGGTACTCATTGTCTTTGCCGGAGAGGTTATACTTTTTTTGGTGGTACTAGTGGTGGTGGTTGATACAATAATGGCGTTGGTGGTGACTACTGCCTGTTTGGATACAGGTGCCACACTAGATGATGGGGTGAGGCAGGTTTTATCCCCAAAAGGGAACACTAACCCGTTGAGTTTGTTTGCCGATTGGATATCTACATCAACAGGTTTCACGTCCTTTTTAACAAGATCACAGATTGCTCCATCGGGAGCAGAAGAAGAAAAAGATGATGATGAGGATGAGGAAGAGATAGAGGTAGCGTTGGCAGTAGTAGCTTTGTTATTGTCCTTCTTACTACCATCTGTCACGAAATCAGTATTTTGAGAATCTGAAACTGGTGGATCGTCCTCGGACTCCTCGGATGTTTTGTCCAGGGTGTCTCGGACTCTGTTTGAAATCTCAAAATTTTGCTGGAGGGGCGGCGCCGCAAACATTTCAAGTAGCTTGGGTGAAGTGGAGGGGAGCAGAGGAGGAGAAAGATTAGAAGAAGGAAGCGAAATGTCAGAGGGAGTTAGCCCCTCCTCACTTCCAGCATTACCTTGCGGCATATTCCTTGCATCCGTATCACAGAAGAAACCAAATGTTATTTTGAACTGTTTATCATTGTGCCTCCGATCTCTGGGGTTGACGAATTTAACGGCCAGAGCATCATCACCTGCTCCGCTATGACTGCTGATGCTACTGCTGCTGCTGTTGCATGATTGGTTGTGCTGGGTGGTGGCCGACGTGTTAGAAACTATCTTTTGACACTCGCCAAGAATTTTGGTCTCGGCATCTGCGGCACTAGGGGTCAGGGTCTCAATGGAACTACTCGGGCTTCTATCTTTTAGAGACAGCTTGCCAACCATCTCATCGCCCGAAGTCACAGATTTGCGATCACAGAAATATATCTGACATTCAGTATTAATGTCATGACAAGCACCATCTTTTCCACTGAGAAGATGTTGGCTTCTGCTAATTTCTTGCTTGGTGTCAGCTACGCTCTCAATCGCCGCATCCTGGCTGCCGACGCACTCGCCGATTGAGTGTCGACGGTTCATGCATTTGTTGCCATAATTGTCTCTTAATAAATATTTGTCATCTTTGCCACTTTCGCTGACAGTGCAGCCAATTTTAGAATGGTTACTATCGATGCTCATGTTACTATCCTTTGTGCTATCTTCGTCCACATTTTTCTCGTCCATCACTCCATCACTACTAGTGCTACCTCCGCTGCCACTACTACAGCTACCTCCCCCTCCTCCATCGTCATTACCTGAAATAATGGAGGAATTGCCCGTCACATTGGCAGAGTTTGAAGGCAGGCTGGATGCCGCAATTTTCGCATAGGACACCGGGTAGTTTTTCTCATTGATGAGATGTGCTCCCTGAGAAATGGGAAGTGATTTCCAAGACTCATTATCACTGTCTTCGAGGGTTGCAATCTGTACAGTAGACATTGACATGGCAACGTTGCCAGTTGAATTGCGGCGCATCTTATGGTAAGAGCTCTCCAAATCGGGAAATGATGAGTCGAGTTCGGTCTTGCTATCACAATCAAACTCGTGGTGTGGATGATGCGCATGAGCCATGGCGGAGTTTAGTTTACGATTGCGGAACGGTGACTTGGATGACAAGTATCTGTTTGCTCTTGGGTTGTTGCTGCTGCTGTTTAGATAGACTTTCTTCTTGTTTTTCTTTTCAACAAGAATGAACGGTTCAGAAGGGGGCGCAGAGTTTCCGGGACTGGAGACGAAACTGTCATCAGCTAAGCAGCTATCATCATCTTGGCAGCTGTCTATTTCAGAAGCATTGCAGTTGCAGTATTCTTTGTCCAGGAAGGAGGAAGGTGACTTCGTCGGACATAGATTGGTAGATTCTGAATCGGACAGTTCTGACTTTGCATCCATACTACCAATGCCGGAACGAAGGATGTGACCATTAAGACCCTTCCGCTTGCTCTTCTTTTTCCGTTCAAGTGATTTGTTTAAGTTCTCATGACTGGGATTCTTGCCTATAAATTTTAGAATGTCTTCAATCTTATCTCTGCCATGATAATCTGGGATGTCCTCTGCTAATACGTAGTTAGATTCTTTTCGATTCTTGCGAAGTTTTGACCCAGAGGTCTCCTGGGATTCAGTTGGCTTTAAGGCCTGTTTGTAGGCCAACTCTTTGCCCATCTCTTTTTGAAGGGAGTCGATCTGTGAAACATCGGGGTGATTGTAAACTGGAGACTGATTGCTATTTACTGGGTTGCCATTTATATCTTCGCCAGTCTCATCGTTATTGTTGTTCAGTTGCAGAGATGTACAGACTGTCTTTTTAGTCACATCTGCAAAGATAAAGAAACAGTTTATTAGATTACATCTATTTATTATGTCTACTTGGACATCTCTTATTTTTAAGCTATTATCACATTTAAACTGTTAATGAGAAAAAAATGAAAATATACAGACATGAAAATAAACATTTGTAGTGAAGTATTTGTTAAAATCAGATGAAATGAGTTACTACTGTTGAACAAATATACGAGAAACTGGAGATTATTTAAGGCAGATATCCTTACTGCTCAACATACAAACCAGTAAATGTTTGAAGATTGTGAGCACAGTTCTAATAGTTAATTTTTCTTAAAGCCTCCACAGACACTCACTGGTTCTTCACATACTGAGCAGTCAGAATGTCTGCTTTAAATAATATCCATGAAATATCAATGAAAGTAACTCATTTGAGCTGTAGCACATTCTTCACAGTATTAAAACAAGCCAAATTTATTAGTGTCAATATTTTATATATATAGAGAGAGAAAAAGAGGAAATTTCCTCTGACCCTTCTTAAGCTTAATTATAATTATGCACTCTTGTTTAATGTATAAATTTACTATAGTTCAAAAGTATAATTGTCAGTAAAATGAATAAGTATGTGTACATGCTAATTTCTCCTATTATCTCAAAATATTTAATATATGATATGTGTGTGTAGTAGTTTTAAATATTTCTAGACAACTGAGTTGTCCATGTTAATCTAGGTTGTGCTAGTTTATTGACATGTGATAATATATATATATATATATATATATATATATATTTTTTTTAACAACTCATCAAAACGGTTTAAAGGAAATTAAATGCCATTATACCTTTGAGTTGTTTTGAAATATATTTATGAATTTCAATATAAATTTCAAACAAAATAAATGTCCGTTTATTTTGCAATAATGCGTTGTTTTGGCTTCAAACGTATACAATACGTATTTCATTTTATTTAATGATCAATAATTTTATCAACCCTTTTCAGATTGCTTTTGGTAAAAAAAAATGCTTCAAGTCCTTCAGATACAAGATCTTTAAACATTTATTCAGTTTACTCTGTTTACCTAAAAAAAAAAAAATGCACACAAGAAACCCCCATTTTTTTTTTTTTTTTTACTTTAATTCACTTCAAACGAGGCACATTGCCACAGAGACGTAAGGGGGTACTGTGAATTAGAGTCCGGATTTTTAGGGAATCTAAAGTGGGGAGTTGTGTAACAAGATGTTCAGTCAGGGAAACATGAAGTAGAGAGGGAATTCCAAAAGGGAGCAGTTTAACGAAAAACGGTATTAGAGTAGAATGATGTCTAGCACTTGAGGAACTCTACAGTTAAGAGGTGAGATTTTGCAGATTATCATAGTTGTCAGAGTTATTTAAGTTGAGGGAGCACAAGTGAAAGTTTATCAGAGCACATTTCATTGAACTCCTCATAAAACGCAAAGATGCATTATTTCAGTGATGGGACAGGCTGGAGCTTAGTAGACAGTATAGGACAGATTAGAGGTTCTTTTTTGGACCTTGTCTGAGAGGAAGAGACTAGCGGAAGGTGCACCAGTACAAAACTATGCATGGGCGACTGGCGGCATTGTAAAGATAAAGGATACTCGCAGGTATGAGAAGTTTTCCAGCATGGTGGAGGGATCCCACATTGCTTGCAGCAGACTTGCCAGTATCTTCTACATACATTATGTAATAAAATGTGCAATTTACCATGTACTAATTTTACTATGCTTGTGTATTTTAGGAGATGAATGAATATAGTGCAAAGCCCATTCGTGGCTTTGATTGGATTAGATCCAATATTCCAGACTTCACTGGATAAAACCAAGGGCCCTCAAAAAGTCTATATCTTAATGCCATGGTTTTAACGCTTGGACTGTTAAATCAGCTGGTGAGGTCACATATTGAAAAACTGTTGATAGAAGCCTGGAACAATATTCCATTTAATGATCGCAGAGAAGATTAAATCTAGGTTGTATAAAGAGATGTGTGCAAAACAGGAGATGTTATGGGTACGATGAACAAATGGATGAGAGTTTTGAAGTTAATAGAACAATTGAAGTAGCAGGGTCAGTTGGCAGGGAAAGATCAGGAAAATCTGAGAGGAAATGATAAAAATAGACTTGAAAGAAAGCAAGATAAATAAAAACCTGGTCAGAGATAGGTTAGTTTGGCAATTTATTTCTAAAAGTCATTTAACACATGCCAGCATATAAACGGATGCTAAACTAAATATGATGACGTCATTTAAGAGGAAATTACAAGTTGATTAAACTATTGAAGTGCAGCTGCTCATGGGAAACACACTGAACATCTCATCTAACATTGGTGCATTTCTTCTATTTTATTAATGCTTCTTGTATCAACAGCTGCTTTCTATAATTACAAAGATCTGTGCAAAATAGTTGTGTCGAATTTCCCATTTTATTATGCCCCCTCCTCACAAGTAACCTAAGTACACAGATGTTGCCAAGTATGCCACAAAAGAGATGGGTTCCCTCTGGGCTAGAAAACTTGTCACAACCAGCCACCCATGTATGGAGTACTGTTGCCACATCTAGACTTTAACTAACCAATAGTCATTTTCTCTTGGGCAGGTTACAACAAAGAGTCCCTAACCTAATAAGTTCCTTACAGTCTACTAATCTCCAGTTGCTGTCCCATCGCTGCTATTTTGCATCCCTGTGCTCGTTTTACAAGTACTTCCACGGAATCTGCTCTGACGAATTTACTGCACTTGTACCTCTCAACATAAATACCCCAACCCATCTGATTAGCAGCAAAATCCCACCTCTTCACTGTAGACATCACCAGCTGCAGGAAAAAACTTTCTGCTCTAATAGCTTCTTTCTTTGAATTACTGGCAATTCCTTCTCTGCTCTGAAATTTAAATGTAATGTGAACAAGCACCTTGCTACACAACTCCCCACATAGGATGCTCCTTATAGTCCTGGCCTTTAATCAAAGTAGTTCTTCATATTTTAGTGGTAACATATCTTGTTTTGAGTAAATAATTAAAAAAAAAAATGAATTTAAAAAATTTGATGCAAATTTATGCGTATACCACAAAATGTTGTACCTGGAACAGATTCTATTTAAGCCAGAGATGTGACCCTGACATACCACACTTGATCAAACAGAATCTTGGCATAATAGCATAAAAAGAGATGAGCCTATAATCTCTAAAATTAGTGCATCAACACCGGATGTGGAATAATATCATACGCAGGACATAAATAAAAGTGAATAGATGTGCATACACATTGAAAAGCATGTCAACGAGTTGTAAAATTAGTTGCAACAGGTGCGACTCGCCTGACTCATTGCTCAATTAGGACACAAATGATGTCAGCCTGATTAGGCTTCAAATCAAAAGTTTGTAATAACAGCTGTACTAGGAGGTACAAAATGCTATCCAATCACTAGCAAGTCAGATAAGTAGCCATTAGGAAATCAAAAGATAGAACAGGCGTATTTAAAATAAAAATAAGCAAAGTTAAAGTCACATCAGGTTTGGTTTACAGCATATCAACCAGCTATGATTTATTTGATCTCTATATTAATAAAGTAGCTGCAGGAATTCCCCTCTGGAAAAAAGTATCATAGGTTGGCAACAATAGATGCTATATGCAAATTCAATAGCTAGGCTAATAGCCACTATCTCCGGTAGCTTTCAAGTACCTTTGCAGACACATTCAATCATGATAATAAAATACTACATTACATCCTAGGAGCAATACCATCACAATCCCAACATTGTTAGAGAAAAGGGTACCTATTTTCCCTCTAAATATTTAGACCTATCACCGCCACCAGGAGGAAGTGCACATGTTCCAGAGATTCTATGCTTACTAACTGTAACGTTCTCATACATATACAGATATACGATTTTCTTTCCCATAGTAGAATAAAAAAATAATAAAGTCTCCCTCGGGGAAAGTCTGCTGCCTTTGATTGATTGCCCGTTAATTCTGTTATTCCGGAATTAGAGCATTCTAAACGAACACTTCAGAACATTACAATTTGGCATCACTAGGATAAATACTTCTATGCACGGCATCAATTTCAGTTAGACAATTTTCAAGATATAACAACAGCAAACGAATCGTCCCCCCCCTTTTACATAACAAATGGCTGTTTAGCTTTTTCTGCTAGAACTAAATCATTCACAAACATACATTTACTACTAGATACAATAAAAAAAAGTACAAACATAATAATCGCTCAAAAACAGAAAATTAAATACTGGTAACCTTAAAATTGTCCTAATATTTCATAAATACTGACACTTATTTTTAAAAGTTCAGCATATTAACATATACGCATGTGTAAACAAATATAGATAATGTCTTAAATCATTAAATCAACTTCTAAACATAATGCAAATCTGCTAAAAAATATATATAATATACCATCTTTGAAGTCTTAATAATCGCTCAAAAAATTAAATACTAGAATGCTTATTTTACTACAATGAGCTCTAACAAAAGGTTTGAGAATTTTTCGTATTTTAACACGCATTGCTAACTCTTTTCCTTGTGCACAGAGAACTACCATAAAACGTAAACAAACACATATTGCTACTTCCTTGCTCAGACGGAGCACTCTAAAAAAGGAAAACACAGCATTGGTTTGGGAATGTAAATATACACAAAATACTAATACGACAATACTCCCCCCTTTCCCAAACGGCCCTACAAAAATAAAAATTTCTTTCACGGGTACCAATATTTAATTTTCTATTTTTGAGTGATTATTATTAATGATTCTCTTTTTGTTTTTTTGCAATTTTTATTCCTGTTGACGATTTAATTTAATTTTATATTCTTCTCGACCGATTATCTATACTTCAAAGCTTTGACTTATCATGTCAATGCTTTCTTTGTAGAACTGAATAAACACATTTATATAAGTAAAAGCACAAAAATATTATGCAGGTAGGTTTCAAAGTAAAATTTATTGGCTACAGAAACTTATTACGGAACTTATTATGGAAACACTTTATTTTTTTTAGATATTTGTTTTCTTTTTTTTTTTTTTTACCCTTTTTGCTTTCTGCAGAGTATTTTATTATTTAGAAGATGTGCTAGAGCTATTAAAAAAAAAAAATGCGTGCAGTATGCCAAGAAGAAAAATGATGGCAGACATGAAATATACTCTCATCAGTGGAAGGCAGTTATCTACCAACTGATTTGAGTTGGACCATTTTTCATAATTTATTTGAAGTTATACTGATTTAGGCATGACGAATAAGTATGTAATAATATATTCCCATTAAATGCTTTTTTTTAGAATCAGTCAGTATCTGCAGGTTATTGCCCCAAACCACTACTAATTGCTAGTAACTAACAGTGCTGACAATTACAAACAGTGGCTGTCACTAGCTGCCACTGGAAAACAATGCCAGACAGTGAAAGCCAGATTATTTCATTTGGGCCACAGCCGCCAGTATCCGCTATTTTCCACCAAAAACAACCGTAGTTTAATTTGCTCTTGAAGGGAGTCCTTTAATGATTCTGTTCTGGATCTGTGTCATTCTTCCACCGGGCAACACCAGTTAACAGGTCCTGCTGGTGTTGAATAAAGTTGTCATCCATAATTTTATAGGTCATTATTGACAGAATTAAAAGGCCCCCAGAATAGATTGATTGTAGAAGGAAATTTTACAGTGAAAGTTGAAACATTAATTCCAGAAAACATTATTCTTTGAAAAGAATTTTACTAAGGGAGAGGCATTACCACTTCCAAGAAAAACATTACTCTTTGAAAACATTAATCTTTGGCATTTTTCTTTGTTCTCAACATGACTGACTACTGCTTTCTAATAACTATCTGGGGAGAAAAATAAGAAAGAGAAATATGTCTTCTTTAATTTTTTGGAAGTAGATTGGGTCATACAACTAGGAATGAACTTATAGAGTATGACGTGACCAACTGATTAATCGGATCGGGCCTCTCTAATATCCTGTCTAGCTGTATGCCAAAGTGGAAAAACAGCTCAGCAATCAAGATCCTGTCATAAGGTATCACAGGTCGCCACCCATAGCCTAAAGGTGGCTCTGTTTTTAAGAGAGGGTAGCCCTTTACATGGATTTCAGTTGGTAAATTTATGATCCCACTGGTAGGGTTAAGTCAGGTTGGGGCTTATAATGAGAGATTGATATTTAATATCTGATAATTATGGAAATTAAAATCCAATGTAATGGAAAATGAAAAAAAAAAAAAAATTAAATTGTTTACATATTTAATGTTTTGTGTTTATTTCTTAAATGCTGCAAGAAATTAATATTAAACAGTGACTGAATCAATGCACAGTGAGAGGGGACAGGCAGGATAGTCGACTTATTTAGTTAATAAATCATGGCTGATTAGAACAATTAAAAATGACTTTTTCAAACATAACTCAATCCTAGAACTAAAGTATATCTTAGTATATATTTCTGTTATTCGAATATATAGAAAAAAAAATGCATTAGGAAAATAAACATTGATTTTTTATAAAAGGCTTCCACTCTTTTTTACCCCATCACATTTAAAATCATCAGTTAACAGGTTAATTAGTTTAGGGGTGAATGCTGTACATACAAATGTATACAGAATGTACAAGTGGCCCCATTGGAAACGACTTGTTACTTTTAGTCATGCAAGAAGAAAGTCTCAAGATATGGCAGAGTTTATGAATTTTTTAACAAAATCAAAATAGAATAATGGTAATGTTTGTGACCCAACAAGCCACTTATACATATAGTTTTAATATAAAACAATGCAAACAAAACCCTCCAAAGAATAGATATAAGAATACTCAAAGTTATTATTAGATGAATAATGAGATTGCACAAATACCAATTTTTACAAAGTTCTAAAGCAGTGAGTATTGGCTGTTGGCATTAGAATAAAAAAATGTCACAAGCAGTAAGTAAATTTCATAAAAAAATGGAGAAATTCTTTTTTGCTTTGACGAGAGAAAATTTAAATAATTTCAAATATTTTAATCATCCAATTTCATTATTAAGAAAAATTGAACAGATATTCTTCAGATGAGTCGATTCCACCAGTTCATTTAGCAATGAAAACAATATCTTGAACTTCAATGGGATGAGACATTTTGAAAACGTGGTTTGATTGTTTGATTTTTTTTTATCATGATGACCCAAATGCCATTTGAGGATAAGAGTTAATGAGCTTGTCAGGTGGATGATGAGACAATACCAGGTTTGGTAACGATGGTTGAAACTGGGCACAATCTGATTATTCAAGAGGACCGCTCAATAAGAATCATAACATTGAACTAGAAATTTGGGAAAGAGAGTAGTACAGAGATTTTGGACCACTTCCATTGTCTTCCCCAGAAAATGTTACATATACACTTTTAGTTTTTATGTAAATTCTATAACCTTTCTTATTATGCATATCCCTCCACACACACACACACACATTATATATATATATATATATATATATATATATATATATATATATATATATATATATATATATATATAAAATTTAAAAATTGTCTCATTAAAAAACAAAATCTAAAATATATAAATATTAATGTTTCTAAAGTTATGAAGCTTAACTGAGTAGGGTTCGTTTGAAATATGGTAAGAATTGTTGAATAGATTAATTTTTGTTTGATTTTTTATTTTATCACTAAAAGATTTTTATTTGAGGTTACCTGAAATACAATTGATTCCATGTTTAGGAATTGCAACAAGAAAAATGCATGCAATAAAGTTGTTCATTCGATGTGCCTCAGTTGATGGAAAGAGTAGAAGTCACCAGCAGAGTGAAAAAGATCTGACAAAGCAGGAACAGATTTAATTTACTGTATTACCAATATAAAAAATGTAAAATTAAAAAATACCGAAACGCTTAACTACTTGGCATTGTCCGGGAGTCTTTACTTTGCTCTGTGACTCTCTCCTCCCCACACAATTCCTTTCTCTTAATTCTTCATAAGAAAACATTTATAGTTTTGGAAAGACAATTTAAAGAGGGAACAGGAATTAGATTAAAACGAATAAGACAAATTATTCCAACCACATGTCTAATATGGGGAATTTTTATGAAATTCAATTCACAAGAACAATAAGAAACCAAAATGCATTCTAGTGTATCTTTATATTTCTTTTTTTTATCTTATTAGATTTAAAAATTTAATTTTTATTTTTTTATGCTACAGTATTTTGATTAGAAGTAATAAAAAAAAGTTAATGTGTGAATATCAAAGAATAACAAAAGACACATCAAATTATCTTAGCAAATAAGATTTTATGAAAGGAACATATTAAGTGGATGACATCCATTGTGTATGGAGATAAACAAGCAAGAAAAGGATACAAAAAACCTCCAAAGGTTCAGTAATAATTGTATGCAGAAAATTTTTGTGCAATGGCTAGGGACTGCTCATAAATTTTATATTCTCATGAAACTTCTTCTTTTGGAGGAAGTTGGCTCAACCTGCCTAGAGTAAGTGCCACTTGTGATCAAATATATATTAGTAGCAATATTCTTAGGATGTTGCATGTGTACAGATATGTTGCTGGTCAGAAATCTTTCAAATATAGTCATGTTTTCAATTTTTGCCTTGAACAAAAAGAAAGTTAAAAATTTGCAATAATAAAAAAAAATAGCGATAGTGTTTCCTCAAAAAAAAAAAAAAAAAAAAAAAAAACCCTACTTGTTGATGTGTTTTTTTTAAATGGCAAATGGATTTAAGGAATCAACACCTTAAAAAAACAAAAAAAAACAAACAATTTCATCATTTTAAAACTTAAAAATACCAATAAAAAAGTTAAATGTTTAAACTGTTTTCAAATACATTCTTCACAAAGATATTAATTTTTATTTTTATAATAACCTGGGTGCCCGGCGTTGCCCAGGTGTTTGGAGGTGTGTGTTAAGCACAACAAAAAAAAATAGTAGTAGGCAGGCAGGCTCGAACCTGTACCGCGAAGGAGGAAAAGAACGTAGAAAAAGAATAAAAAATATAACATCTTTGCTGTTGCGACCATCACCAAACCGGAAGTGATGAATGTTTAAAATAAGGCTACACAATCGAAAAGAGGGGATGAATTTCGAAAATATCGGGGAAAAAAGCGACCCCTCCCTTTAGAAAAGTGCCCAGTTCAGGGGTGAAGAAATGAATGTTTTTAGCCAATTTTTCGATATTTGTCGTCCGAAGGGTCGAGCTTCAAAATGATACTGATCTTGTGAAAATCTGTCACCTCTGTCAAATGTTTTAAGCAAGCATACATATATACATTTAAACAGACAGGTGAGATTTATATTATAAATGAAATGGAGAAGTCATTAAAAATTTTTTAATTTCGTTGCCTTATGTTCTAATATATTTCATGAACCTAATCGATAATTTTCACAAGTGACCCCAAATGTAATCGATGGAAAATTTCAATCTAAGATTCTGTGAAAAAAATAACCGTCATTAAAACTTATTTGAATAGTCTTAATATATCAATTTTTATAACACAAAACATTGACTTTTTACATAGAAAAACATGGAGGACCATTTTTTTTACATAGAATAACATGGGGGATTATTTGCACAGATCTAATGAATACATCTTAATTTAGATGTATCCAAGCATTTCTACAAGTGGCTCTGTCTGTCAGTTTGTCATATTCAAGTTTGAAGGGACACATTCTAAGAATAAAAGGGGGAGAGGATGATGATCCACTTCATCATGTCATGTGACAAGTACTAATTTCATCTCCAATTCTGTTACTATTCATGATTACACAGGTCATTATGACTCAGCAGAATATTATGTTTGTGCATGAGCAGGGTGTCAGAGAAGGGTGGGGTGTTGCTTCATATCTGGGAGCCAAACCTGACCGGTTAGAATAACAATCAATAATTCAAAATGATTCACCAACATAAAGAAACAAGATGTCCTTACATAAATCATTATCGGTAAAGAAGGCTGGAAGTTCATCTGTAAGATATGTCTGGTGAGCAGATATGGAATAAGTTCAGACCAAAAGCAGATATGGAATAAGTTCAGACCAAAAGCAGATATGGAATAAGTTCAGACCAAAAGCAGATATGGAATAAGTTCAGACCAAAAGCAAGAGCGATAGAATTGGATAGAATTTTTTTATTGTTTTTTTACATGACAATCTACTTTTTTTTTTTTTTTTTTAATTATCTTTTTTCCCCTAAAAATACTTATTCCAATTAAGAAAACTGTTAGAGTGGGGGGCATTTTCCCTTGTTTATCAAAACATATTAAAGGGAAGTTATTATTCTAAATTATTTTCCTACAGTTCTTAAAAAAATAAAAACATTTAAATTAGGCAACTTCAAACGTGTATGTTTGAGAAGTTTTCTCGCATCCAGATTAATTACACATTACTTGTTCTTCATCATAAATCAATTTTAGCATCAAGTATTAAAACAAACTTTTAAACATTCCTATTTTACAAAATAATTTAATGAAATTAAAATTACCAAAATTTTGGTTTTATTTTTTGAAATACATAAAATATCAACATACAAAGTGACACATAAATGATTCTTTGCTGTTGTGACAACCTCCTGTAGCTGTTAGAGAGCACCAGTTGTCTTGTGTTTACTCTAGTTAATGAGTTATGCTCTTTTCTAAACTGAAGATGCACATCTCTAACAAAAATTTTAAATGATCACGGATATATCTGTCTCAGTTTAAATAAGACCAGTAATTTGCAAGTGTGGATCATGGATCGTACTGTGCAGTCATTAGGACTTAATGGTGGCAAAGGCAGAACTGCCATCACCAGAAAAGGTTGTACAACCAGAAAACGTCTGTGTGACTAAGCAAAAGTTCAAGAATTAGCCCCCCCCCTCTCTTAAATATTGATACACAATCTTTGTGCTCTAAATTCTTATTAACCCTTTGAAGTTTGCCCACCCTTGATTCTAACGGTAAAACGTCACCGAGTAGTGTCAGATTCCTAATGGCTATTGTCCAATTCACCCTTACGTTTTTAGTTCAAACCACTTCAGTTTTATTATACTGTAATCAGGTGGATTATCAATAAGAGTGAGAGTTGGCAATTTTTTGCATGACTCAAGTGTAGGATTTTTAAAACAGACTTCACAGTCAAACTTTATGAGCTGATAGTTTCCCATTAACTCCCATCCACCACAGATTCTTCTCATCTTGAATTCAAATGGAAATATAGCAATCCTGTATATGGTGGCAAAATGTTAGTTTCTATTATTGCTGGCTTTATCCCTAATATTTTTTTTACTAAGTTTTCAGAAAGTGCTGGCCAATTTTTCAACTCACTTTAAAATAGTTAATTTAAGTTGTTACTTTCGCAGTATTTTATATAACTGTTGACATACTTGATGATTGATATGAAAGTCAAAAACGGAAACAAAAAGGCTAGTATGAATTAAGTATTGATGCATTTAACATATTTGAAAACTTTGTTAAATTAAAAAACTTGATGAAAAAAAATGCCCCC
Source organism: Euprymna scolopes (assembly GCF_053919585.1). Classification (NCBI taxonomy): domain Eukaryota; kingdom Metazoa; phylum Mollusca; class Cephalopoda; order Sepiida; family Sepiolidae; genus Euprymna; species Euprymna scolopes. The sequence goes on from NC_136502.1 coordinate 59,173,882, forward strand.
CCCCGAAAAAAAAACCCTCCTTCCAAAAACTAAAACATATGAAACTTTTTGATATTTGCATATTGTTTGGAAAAAAGGACATTTTATTTATTAACCAGGCATTGCCTGGTGGTAGCATGCCTCCCTGTTGGGTACTTATGCATTTTTTGTTCCGTGCTGAAATAATATTTTGAAAGCCATTCTTTACACGGGAAGGGTGTTTTGTAGCTAATCTGTGCTTCAGCCTTATAATGTAAGAAAAAAAAAAAATAGAACGATGTGGTAAAACCTGAAAAAACTATTTACAAATAGCGTGGTACCAAAAAATGCATAACCACCAATTTTTGGTTAATGTTAGAAGTACATATTGTTCTCAGATGCATATAATGGCAGATGGTAGCACACTCTGCCATCATATGCATCCAAGATCAATATCTACTTAAAAATTTGATGTTTATGCATTTTTGGTATTGTGCTATTTGTAAATAGTGTTTTCAGGTTAGATTCAAGTTTAACCTTAATGCTTTTTAATGCAATCGGAAAGTGGAAGAATAGTCACAAAATACCCTCCCCAAGGTTACAATGTCTTCGTAAATAAAAACATTATTTCTACACGGTACAAAAAATACAAAAGTACCTAAAATTGTACTTTGTATTGTTCAACGCTTTTAATTATAAATTATAAAACAAAAAACAAAAAAAACACACTTACTCATTTTAAAACTTCATCTATTTTGCAAAATGGTTAATTTAAATTAAATTTTAATCACATCCTCACATGTGAAATAATAGAGTGATTAAATTTTACCCATTTAAAGTTCATGAAACATTTGTAATAAAAAAAAAAGTCAAAACTTAATGAATTGGAAACTCGAAAACAAAATGAATGTTTTATCTCATGCGTCCCTATTATTATTTTAGTAAAAAGCGAATTACTATATCGTTATCTTTCTTACGAAAATAAAATATGAATTTTTTTTTACGAGTCTATTTCACTATAAATGAAGTAAATAGATAATGAAATACAAAAAACCTCTGATTTCTTGTGTGTCAAATAACACGGTAAATAAGTAATAAACCAAATTTTTTTTTTCAAACGGAACATTTATAAAGGAAAAAATTTATTGTATACAAAAGTATAAATATATAAATGTACAAACATTTAAAAACCTGTGTAAGAAAATATAATTTTAATAAAACAATTCCGTAATGAAAGCAACATTGTATTTTTGCATAGTAAAAAAAGTTAAAATGAGCAGGTGTGCATAGAAAAAAATGAATTGACAATGGTATTTTAGTAATAAGGATAACAAAACATTTTAGATAAGAAAATAGTAATTCGTTTTTACTAAAGTAATAAACACCTAATGTAATCAGGGAAGCCATGTTTGTTTTAATTTCTGGAGCGTTCTTTTTTGAATGAGGTTTCGTTCACTCCAGAATGAGTGAATATGTAGGTGTCAGCCAATAGGATTTTGTGAAGAAAAGAAAATAATGAAGAAAATAAATAGCGAAATTACCCCCCCCCCAATTTCAAATAATACGACAATTAAATAATAAACTAATGCCCCACCTTGAAGGTATTTGTAAACCAGAACATTTATTGTACACAAAAATATAAATATATGATTGTAAGAACATTTACATAAAAGTCTGTAAGGAAATATAATTTTAATAAAACAATTTAGCAACATTGTATTTTTATATAGTAAAAAGAAGTTAAAATAATTAGAAGGTGCACGTGAAAGAAAATGAAAGAATTGACAGGGGAAGTACATCTTTTCATAATAATAATAAAAATAAAGTTTGTTGCATTTTTTTTTTTTTTTTTTTGAGTTTCCAAAATTTGTAATCGGGGTATTTAATCAAATGATTACCTAATCTAATCAGGGAAGCCATGTTTGCTTTAATCTCTGAAATGTTCTTTTTTGAATGAGGTTTCGTTCATTCCAGAATGAGTATGTAGGTGTCAGCCAATGAGATTTTGTGAAATGTGAGGAGGGAGAAATCATTTTTTTTGTGATGGAGAAAGGGGAAGATTATGGTGTGTGTATAAGCATATGAGCCAGAAAATTAGGGTGAAACCCCATATATGACCCTAATGCAGAAAATCTCCCGGTGTTGACTGGTAGTAGGAGTAGTACTTTTTTTTTTTAAGGGAAAAACAACAGCTACTTCCATTGTTTATCTGTGCAATCGTGATGATGTCACTCCTAGGATTAATTATAGAGTTTTATTATAACAAATTAATGTGTCCAAAATGTTGTTCTACAGTTACATAAGATAGTGCCTAATAGTGTAGACATGAATTTGTATGTGGCATCTGTTGTTGTGAACCTACAGTATTTTGGTCCAGAAGGGTAAAACTGTGCCTCTTATTATATATAGGGATTATTTGCTGTGAAATCAATGAAACATTTTATCAAATAATTATTACATTATTGCTTGGTTATTAATTTCTTAAAAATAATCATAGAAGTCAAGGTTTGTAAATAAAAACAAAAACTAGTAGTAGTTTAACTAATCTCATCTGTCAAGGTCAAATGCAGTGTTAAGTGGGACAGGCTGACAGAGAGTGCTTACAAAGAGATGTAGAGTCTAATTCTTGTTTTATCTGTTAGCGAGAACAAGTTGAGTGTTAAGAAGCTATCAATTAAAATTGTCAAACAAAAGAAAAACAATGTTACCATTTTTTAGAAGGGTCGTTTTCTTTTGTCGCCAATTTTCTCTTAATTCAGAATCCTGGCAGCCTGTGGCATTAACATTGGAAAATGACATCTTGTTTGACATTTAAAATTAACGTTCAGTCAGTATCTTACTTGATTATCAATGGAACCACCCTCTCCCAAACACACACACAAAAGTTTTCTCAGCAATAGAAAGTCTAGTAGTAGAATCTCATGAAAATTCCATGGTTCATGTCTTCATCTATTTATTTTAGTTTTATTTACTCCTCCCAAAAACATATTGCCACTCAAGTGTAAGGAGCTAATGTGAAGGAAGAGGAAGGGTAACCTGTGGTGAAAACGGGAAGCAAGATGTTTGTTTACATTACATTTAAATTTCTGCATGCTTGCATGGTCAAGGAGGCAGGGAGGGAATTCCAAAGGCAAGCGGATGAGTAAAGTAGTGACCAGAATAAAAGAATCTCCTGGCATCCCAGGATCTCTATAATGAAGGGGTGGGATTCATAAATGCTACAAACACATTGTATTCTCACCACATGCAGTTTATTATTTGGGATTGTTCACTGTGATTGGCCAATTTTTGAGGTTCGATTGTGAGCTATCCGGTTACTTGGATTTACCTGCTGCTTGCATCCTTGCATTAAATAAAAAAAACAAACAAAATAGTTTCAGCCAACTTAAAGAAACACCAGAAAGCAGCAATACCACTTCTTAAATGAACAGGAAGTCAAAATAAAATTTAGGATTTCCTGTTTATGGTGAAGTCAAGTGACTCCTTGTACACTGCTCTGTCTGGAAGTGAGGCCCATAAAACTGCCCATCTTTGAGGTTTGATTGTGAGCTAACAAGGAATGAACCAAACACCTTTTTTGGAGGAATTTAAGTTCAGACTATCAAGAATGTCTAGGAACAAAAAAATTCAATTTCCAATAGTGCCTCGTTTTTTTTTTTGGGTCGCCTTAGACCAATACCCAAATCTCGGCTTAAAAGTTCAATAACTCAGAAATAGTTCATTTTCAGAGGTTTTAAAATGATTATTGAATTCCTTGTGTGGAAAACCTTGTCCATGCAAATTTTCAAGGTTCTACCTAGTCTAGAAATTGATTTATGCCCAAAAACCTAATTTCATAATTTTGTAATTTTGCGCCTCGACGTGATATACGTAAAATACCAAAATTGCGATATTTCTGGAACCACTTAGAGTTAAAAGCTCAAATTTTCAGGATTCTCTAGTTTTTATGATACCAACATATGGTGAAAGTTTGGAAAAAATCTGAGAGTTAAGGGAGTCATGGTCTGAATGATTTGAGATGGAATTACCCCATTTTCAAATGTAGATGAACAATCCAAAAACAAATATTTGAATGCTCAATTTGCATAATTATTTTTTAAACATTCACAAATTAATGTATACTGCTATTTAATTGTAATATTATTGTGTTCGTCCCCGGCCTCTCTCTCTCAGATATATATATATATATATATATATATATATATAGAGAGAGAGAGAGAGAGAGAGAGAGAGAGAGTGATTTAATAAATAATAAAAGATCATTTACTTACTAGAGTATGTAATGTTATTGGATGCTTTACTGACTGATCTTCGTTTATATATACTCTTGAAATCAGAACTATATATTAGGTATAATATAATATTCAATAAAGAATTAGTTCTGTAATAATACGAAATCTGCATGAATTAAGATATATTTAAGCATATTTTATGATCGGGCAAGACCTCCACCCACCTCCACTCTTGGTTTTAAATAAATAAAAAAGAAACAAATTTGTTTTCTTTATTTAAACAATATTTAGTTGACAATATTTTACAGAAGAAAATAAGCGATATTTTCTCAATAGTAACAGATATTTTCTCAATCCTAACAGATATTCATCATTTCAAAAATAATATTTTTATTATTAAAGTAAATTATACAGATTAATGTTAAAAACACTGAAATATTCATGGGGTCCTACTAATAGAAAGAAAGGAACCAAATCTCAATATGATGATAAAACCAAAATTATACAAATTTCTGTGAAAGAATAAAAACACAGGAAAAAGGTAATAAAAAGTCATTGCTCTCTCACCCACCAGTTACATTAGAAGAGTCATCAAGCACTAGTAGGCATCTTTCAATTAACCCATTTCATTAATAGGTCAATAAATCAAGTGAAAAAAAAAAAAAAAAAAAAACTTCACATCAGTCGATTTCCTCATGAGTAATTCAAGGAAATTCATGTGAGTAGTTTCCATTCAGATGGCACAGATAGGAAGCAACGTTCAAGTTTCACAAGAAAAAAGAGAGAATGTTTTTTTCCTTACAGATCATTCTATTTAAGTTGTGTTTAATGATGAAAATGTGATTTTCAACTGTGCCAGAAAAAAAAAAAGCAATAACATTTAACTTTTTTTTTAAAAATTGAATTGTTTAAATTTACTTTATTAAGAGTAATTTTTAATAATTAGATTCTAAAAGCCTTGAAAACAAAACACTATTTGAATCAAAATTATATAAATATTGTATATTGTATACACAGTAACCATAAAGTATGTATATCTAGTATAATTGGATATTGGTCAGTTGGCATATCAACCTTGGTTCACCATTGTGAAAACCTAGAGGCTACCTTGAACCATCAGATTTTTTTTGTCAGAATGAGATAAAACTGGGTTCAGTTTTTAGGAGATACCTCAAAGCACACCTATCGAACGGCATCCTTACAATATCACCATTTAATTTACATATTTAGAGATGCCGTTTCAAACATAAATTTGTCAGACTGAAGAAAATGCAAATTTTTCCAAATTTAAGTGTGAAAAAATAATGAAAATGTTATTTCAAACTTAAGCCTGACATCATTAAATATTCAATTTACCGCCAGGAACAGATGTTTTTTTTTTTTTGTTGTATATATTTATAAAAGTTTGGAAACAAGTACTTCTAAAACACATGGTGACTAAACTAACATGTTTAAATTTGCACGTTATGAGGCTAATTTTTTTCTTTGTTTTTGCGATTGCTCGAAGACTCGCTGCTATTTGTATTGAAATAAAAGTTGCTTTAATTCATTTATTTTTTTATTTTATTTGGGGGTGGATTTAATTTAATGTTGACCCTGGCAACATCAGGTACCCATGCTAGTACTGTAATAAAATAGGTTAAACAATCGAAATTAAATGACTAGACAAGTGCAATCATATTTTGATCTCATCTGAATATCAACCAAGTATGTTCATTCAATTTATCCTCCTCGTCTTCTATGACTGAGATATGGCCAATAAAATTGGCTAATTGGCAAAAGTTGCAAGTCCTAACTGCTATTTTCTACCAATCACATTTCTTTAATTTTGTGCGACCTTACAATAGCCACCATGTTTTAGAATGTGGTGCAACAAGAAAAGCTGGCTCAGCACAACTAGGGTGGACACTATTATAACAACAAAGGAAAATATAAGAAACCTGATGTAAGTAGCAGTTAGTTTAATAATAATAAAACCAAAGATACTTCCTGGTACATTTATTTCAAAATCCTAAAAATACATATTTGCCAAATCTCAAACAGAGACGAGATTATAGCTTTTTCTAAGAGTCTAATATTTTGAGAGAAACTTGCATTGATTAGGATTAAAGCATTAACCGATGCTTTAGAAGAGCAGATGTCGTTTTAATAAGATTATTCATTTGAAAATTAAATGTTTCTCATAATCTGTTTAAAAGTTGTTAACTGATTAATTTCTCATCAGACTTAACCACAAGCTATTAATAAACTAGTATATTATAGACAAGCTTAAAAATCGCATTTAAGACATTATCAGCAGAGGTAGACTGGAAAAAAAAAAAAAAAATGATTGACAATTGTTGCCACTCAACTAACAACTCAGAGGTGGAGGTGTAGTTAAAAAAAAATATCAATTCCTAAATCTATTTATTTACTAGTAGGGAGACCCGATGTTGCCTGGGACTGAATGAGGATCAACGAATGATCCATAACATACTTATATTGTCATCGAAATCAGTGAAATTAGCCATTATTCAATCAAATCGATTGATTGCCAGTTCTAGCTGGGGAACCACTTGTGCATCATCAATAGCTTAGTCATAATCTACATTGGATTGTGTTGATTTCATAAAATTATTTTTATTTAGCAGCTTGAATTAAAGTTTAAAATGCAAAAGTTAAGTATCACGGTTCAACTGTGCCCTAAACAGAAAACATTAATTTCAAATACACCTTTGTCTCATCAAAGAACCTACTGTTGATTTCATATGCAGATTGTGCAATAATAAAACTTCTCAAATGCAATTATGTTAGGGTGTATGAAAGTGTTAACTTCGGTTAAATCGGACTTCCTTTTTTAATCAGATTTTTTCAATTATCGATACTTATTAGACACATTCCGACACAAAACCTCTGTAAGAACACTCCCAGACATAACAATATAGTTACCACCATTCTCAATGTACTTTTGCCAGGAATGACACATTCATGACAGAGGTTGCTTTGTTAGTCTCACATCACTAATATTTGGAAGAGATGAAACTTTCAGGTCATAAATACATGTTCGGTCATCATAAAAATCTTCCGATTCATTCAGATGGAATAAAAAATAGGAAGCATTACTTCTAGAATGCTCCTCATACATATGTGCACATAGATATGTCAGATAATGAATTCTGGAAGAGTATAAATGAATGTTAAAGAGAACCAAAATTGGCGTGAGGGGATGGTACAAAACAAGACATGAATACAAAAGCCAATTATAAAGAGACTGTCATAATTGTTTAAAAATATTTGCATCACATGAAGAATTCTGCGTAAGAAGAGTCACATGCAAGATATCAAATGACAATTACACCAAAGAGAAATAGACATATTAGACTGTTCAGAAAATTTGAGCCAATTTTACTACTAATGTTAAGACAGCCAATTTTTGTTGCTACTTTTGCAGTGTTGCATTCAACTCTTATTACCAAAACAAGCTTTAGAATTCTATTTTTTCCAAAACAGATTCTTATGAAGCCGACTTAAGACTAAAAACGTTCAATTTTGGGAAAGTTCAATTTTGTCACAAGTTAAATAAAAAAGTGTTGTATGATAAAAAAAATTTTTTTTTTCTAAATTTGTTATATATAGTGCAAATAAAGCAATTTTCACAAAAATTACTTTACGAAAAGTCACCATTGATAAAAAAAGCAACACAGAAAAACAAATATACAAATTTAATACATTCCTTTAAAAATCAAAACAATATGTAACAAAAAATTCTTGAGTAAAACACTTAAACATAAAGTAGTAATTTAATCCAAGAATAGAATAACTTTGAAGGTGTAAAATCAGAGATTACAAAAATAAAATGATAAAAGACAATTTTGATGAAATGTCTATGCACATATTCCTTGCCTTCTTGAAAAGATCCATTTTCTTTTGAACAAAAAATGCAGGCACTTTACTAATGAATAAGTGGATGAAGCAGCTTACACTGCATGACCTCTGGTGATGTAGTATGACCTCATAGTACTTCTATGATTTCTCATATATACATTCCAATAGATATTCTAAAAGTCTCAATCATTATTCATGCATTTATTTTTTGTTTTCCTGTTTTATATTAGGTTATAGAATTACTATTACTTATTTGGCCTTGATAGGGACGTTGAATCTCTACGATTCCAGGTGAGAATTGTCTGAAGATAACGGTTTCAATCCTACCCAAAGCCGGTTGGTTGGTTGTTTTTGTTTTACGGCATATCAACTCTTTTCGGGTTATTTAATGCCGAATCCAAAGATTTTGAAGAAGAATTTTTTTTAATAGAATATATTTGTTGTTTTCACGTCGGTTTCTATTTAACCCATAGTTGGGACCCTAACAGGTACTACCACTCCGGGTCAGAGTGGACCTGGGAGCAATGGTAATTAAAGGGTGGCTCCACACTCCCCAAAGCCCACAAGCTGGGGCCTCACCACTGGATATAGTTTAAGGTCATATCCAGGACTCCCATTGAGGGCCTTTTACCCTCTGCAGGGGGGCAGTCGGTGTATTCTAATGCCCCACCGACAGGGCCCCCAAAGCCGGACAGAGGCTTACTTGGCCAAAACGTGGTGAGACAACAACAACTATGGAAGGCAGTAATTGCAGTGAATGCAGTCAGGAGATTCAGAGTTCCTATCCGTCGCTGTTACCACCTGACAAAGGCCAGAGGAATAGTTGGCCGAAATGTTGTGAAACAACAAAAAAAAGATGAGGATAAAGTCCGCAATAAAAATTTTAAAAAATTAATATATATATATATATATACTCCCCCCTCTGATTGCATATTTTTGTGAATTTAAGAGAATAGTAAACAAACACTACTGCTCCCGCCCTCGCCTACTGAAAAGGAGGAGTTAATGCCCGATGACAGCTGAACAGATATCACACTACATACCCACCCTCATAAAAGGAGACAGTAATTCTGAGAAAATACTATCATGAGGAATGAACATATACTATACTGCCCCCTTCAAACAGGAGGTAATACTTGGGAATAATACATCATAACGAATGAAAATATACTGCACAACCTCCCAATAGTGAAGGTAAAGTCTGTGAGTATGGTACCATAGCAATAGTGAAGATAATATACTACACAAACCCATTAAAAAAATATATCGAATTTATTAGAAACTTTAAAAAATAAAATTGCAAATTAAGAATATCTAAAGCTGAAGCAAACACTCATTGCAGATTACTATGTATACGGCATTACAAAATATTACATAAACATGTTTTTCTTTTCAGGCTAATATAGTTAGGATAGGTAGAAAAAAAAATTCACATTTATTCATTTTGATATATGTGAAAAAGAGAAAAAAAAAAAAAAAAAGATTGAAACTGTATGCACCACATAACCATAACCTCAGATCCAGTATTTTATGCAGACTTAATTTGCAGATATGCATTCCACCTCCAAGTCTAAGAATTGCAATCAAGTTTCATTAATCCTTTTTGTTATATAAATAGCAGGCCGCTTAGCATTGCCCAGTTATAAAATGCACTTAAATATGATATTTGAATTCATACAGATTTCATATTTATTATAGAGCCAATACTTTATTGATTATTACATTGTACTTAATATATAGTAGTACCCCCCCGCCCGTGTAAAATATATTTAAATATATTTTAATTTATGCAGAGTTCATATTTATTAAACCACTTTAATTTATAAATGTATACTTGCACACGTGCAAAAATAACAGGTTTAGTTGACTTAAACCAGCCTAGTTCCAATTTTTTTTCAATTTTGACCCCTTAAAAACTATTTTCTCAGCTAAAAACTAAATAGAATTTGTTCTACAGATCCAGTTTCATGTCTGTAGACCAAAAATTAAGTGAGTTTGGTAGAGACCATTTCACACACAGCAACAAAGTCACTTATATATGTGTGTGTGTGTGTGTATACACACATGTACGTGTGCTAGAACTTTTTCATCGTAAATGCTAAACAATTATGCACAATGTAGAAAACATGCATAACTAGAAATGAGCGTAATAGTTAAATGAAATCAATCATCCAATAAGAAATCATAAATATGAATAATTAATGAAAATTGATTTTTTAAAGTAATATGCTAATTAATTAATCTTTATGAAGTCACTAGCATATCCATAACTGAGTACATTAAGTTCATTTTAATATCAAATGTCAGTGCAACAACAAAAACAACTCAATTTTATAAGTATCGGTAACTATTAAAGAATTGCGGTTTTTAACTTTTACATTCAGATGAACATATCTCGGTTCAAACAAAATTTATTGATCAAAATAAGCAGCATCAGAATCAACATACTTTTGTCAATGCAAAACAAGTGCATTCATGCCAGTAATGTAAAAATCTTGCATTCTGATGGCGATGAAGTCGTTGAAAACGTTTTTGATATAGCTTAGGTTTTTGAAGCATTTCTCACGCAGAAAGTTGTTGAAATTGCTTGAAAAGTAGTAGTCGGTAGGTGAGAGGTCTGATGAACAAGGCAGAGTTTCATAATCTAATTCGTTCAACTTCTGCAAAGTCAGTTTAGCAGTTGGGCATTGGCGTAGAGAAGAATTGGGCCTTTTCTATTGACTAATGCTGGGTGTTGTCAAAGTTTCTGATGCATTTCATCCATTTGTTCCCCGCCATTATGGTTTCACCTGCATTCAAAAAACTGTAATGAATGACCAAACAGTCAGCATGACCTTCTTTTGGTGTAACTCTGGCTTCGAGAAGTGTTGTGGAGCTTTGTCAGCATCTAATTACTGAGCTGAGCATTGCCAATTGCTATAAACAACCCAGTTTTCATCACAATCATGACCTGGTTGAGAAACAGGTCGTTTTTGTTGCGTAGAATCGAAGATGACACTTCATAACGGCATTTCTTCAATTCGTGAGGCACCCATTTGTCAATTATTTTGTCTTTCCAATCTCTCTCAAGTGGTTGATCATAGTCAACAACTGATGGCCGATCACTATGCTCATCATCTTCAAGAGTTGTCGCCACTACAAAATTTCTTAAACCACCATAGTGCTGTGCATTCAGTAGTGGCTCCTGGACCAAATGCTTTATTGATATTGCAAGCTGTTTCAGCAGCTTTGTGGCCTAGCTTAAATTGAAATAAGAAAATTGTGCAAATTTGTTTTTCCATCTTGTATTCAACATTCTGAAAAGACAGAATCGTTTTCAAACGATTCTAATTTAAACGATTAGAGTGAAAAAAACACTTTAAAATAATATATAAAGTAAAAGTATTATATATCATTTGAAATCAAAATTAAAAATTCTGCAAGAACTTTCTTCTCAACCTAATATTATTTACATTATTTATAGAGTACAGAAATCTAATATTGCCCAGGAGCAATGACTTCAAACTTAAAAGCTTAGCCTAATTTTTTTCTTTAGCTTCAATTGTTTTCATTTTCTAATTTTGAACATTTACTTTGCATAATAAACTGTTTGTATATATGTAAAAAGTTTTTAATTGTCTTTACAGATTCTAAAACAGTGTTGAAACTTTTTGTGTGCAATATCTTTTAGATATGTTTCATAATAATAATCTGAAGAAGTAATAGTTGCATCAATTTCAATACCAAAACACTTTCCCAAAGACTCACATTGCATCTCTATGACACTAGATCCATATTGCCAATAACTAAAGGAAATTATGACTCCCCTTCTTCAATATATACATGTCTTAGTTAATACAAAATTAAACATCACAATAACATCAAAAGATTAAAATTTCAGACATCTCACAATAAATGTTAATTACGAAACTAGTCACAACATTTTAAAGTGTCTCGCATAATAATTAACATAAATTTTTAGACATGACACAATCATCCTTTTGAATTTTGGATGTGTTTAGCACATAATCATTTTCACACATATCTCATCACTACAAGCATTCATTTCAAAATCATAAATTAGTTAAGAAAAATGCAGCAACAAAAGGCATAGTTGCAAACAAATCAAGACTAAAACCAGACTCCATTGTTTTACAGGCAAATACTAAATTATAAAAACCTGTACAAAACTTCCAAGACAATGCTTCTAAGATATAAATGAAAAGCAACAGACTCAGTACAGAATCCTGATGTGCTCCTACTTTAACATTTAAACTATCACTACTATATACACACACACACAATGTTTGAGGCATTTGGCAATTGTTTTATATTCTTTCATTTCAGAGTCAGTTGAAATATTTAATAGGTGTAAAGTGCAACAGATGTTCCTGTGTACTATTGGTGTATTTGAGACCTGATGACCATGGATGACTGGGAACCACCAGAATATTGGAAGAGAGTAACCTGCATCATGATGATTTGTGATGGATTTAAAAAAAAAAAAAGTAGAAATCTTAGTTGAAGTTCAGTAATTCTCGAATACCTTTAAGGTTGTGAAGTGCAAGTTGGATAATTGTAACAGAGATGTAGAAGCAGTGGCTAGCAGAAAGAATTATAGCAAGTGTTCTAACCGAAATTCATTGAAAAGTTGCAAGAAATAAGAAAAAGATGTAGCAAAATTTAGACAAGGTAATGCAAAACTTGGCAAGAGTGGTGGTTATTGGAATGATGACTAGTGAAAACTCTGAATAAGGATCATCGTTACTTCTCATACAAGAAAAGACCAACTAATAACTGGTACAGCCCAAAAGAAACTTTTACAAAAGTCAAAACCTTTACAAGGCCAAGCGCTTCGTCGAGTCAGAGATTCTTTGGTTCTTCTCAGATAAGAACTTCTGTCAGAACCACTTGCACAATACACAGAACAACAAGTGGTGAGTTTACAATCCATATGAAGTATCGTGTGTCATGAAGACCAATTTCCCTCAATCTGTGATGGTCTTTCAGTAGGTTTCTAGTGAAAGCTATGTCATGCAGTCCAAAATCATTGAAAAGCAACTAAAACTCAGTTCAGACAACTAAATTGAGTTATTGTTGATTAACTACTTTAGTACAATAGATATTGTAAATGCTTTTTCAATCATTATATGGAAATAAGAATTCATGCGTTATTTAATATTTAATGCATACATGAATATAATAGAGCTGAAAGGTTTTGAATTGGTTCACCAATTTGAAAATTCTGCATTAGTTAAAAAGTTTCTTTCAAATAGGAAAACCTGTGCATTTTATTTTCACCTAGATTCAACCTTGTGCTATAATTAGCTAAGTGAATTAATCTCAAGGCAGACAAATTTAATTAAAACTCCATTTTGGGGTAAGTGAATTAGTACTTTAAACCTTTTTTTTTTCTTTTTCCTTTTTAATTTTCAGATGTTGAAAAAATTACATAAGATAATATTGCCAAATTAGAAAGAAAAAATGGTAATAAGATTAGATGTCATCAAGTTTTAAAGAAATGAAAAAAATTTTTTAAAGTGACAAAGAGAAACAATTTGCAGTTTTAATGAGACAATTGGATTATTGATTGAGAGAGTAACAAGTTATGGAGAAATGAATTTCTAGCTCAAAGAACTCCATCTTTCTAGTGTGAAGATATGCTTTCTGGAGTAACAAGTGGTAATGGATATAAACATGGCTAAGCTTAGTTCGAATCAAGGCAATTGCATTCACTTGCACTGTTTATGATCACATGCAATAAATAAAACTGGGCCAAGGGACTGCCTATTCATGACTCCTATGGAACAGTGAACAGAATCTAAAGAAACCCAAATGTCAACCAACCTTTAACTTAAACTTCGATAGATGAACACACCAACAATACCTTCAATATTATTTCAAGCTGTTAAACACAAAAAGGCTATTATAAGGTCAAGTGAAATAGGCATAGAAGTAGGTTACTTGATTTAAAGGTGATTGTCATCAAAAGAGATTTCAAAACCTATTAACCAAATGAATTTTTTGCTAATAGTAGCACAAGTTGTTAGTTCAGATTAAGAAGAGCAATAGTGAAGTCATTTTTAAGATTAAATTAAATGTATCACAGGAATAATGGTGAAAAAAGTAATTAAGAGGGCATTGTTTATTGAAGCAAACAGACACACACATATGTGCATAAATGAAAAGATGAGGGATAAAAGTTACATAGAACTTTATTGTATCATCAGATCAGATGAGAAGTATTTAGCCTCGGAATGTCATAGCCCAATGAGGTTTTTTCCTACTTTTTCACCTTATTTTTTTTGGCCTTATTGATCTGATGATACAATAATTCCCTCATCTTTTAACTCATTTTGCTTTTAAAAAGTAAACCTATCAAGATAGAAGTTCTCCATGGTTAAGAGCAGCAGTTTATATGTTAATGAACTGCTCCTTTTAATTATGTAAAGCTTTTACTATTTTGATAGTTTTTTTTTTTAAAAGATAATATCGTTTTCAGGTTATATATATATATATATATATATATATATATATATATAACTACTTCATTTACTCACATAAAATTAATATACGAAAGTATAGATTTATGCGTAGACTTTAAGTATTTACTTGAAAAGTGCTCAATACATAGGTAGAGCTAGTTAGTAATTTATAAAATATATATGGCGATTAAGCTACACTGAATATTCGGCGTTTCATCCACTCCTAGGATTCCTCGAGTGGATGAAACGCCAAATATTCAGTGTAGCTTAATCGCCATATATATATATATATATATATATATATATATATATATATATATATATATATATATATATATACTAGCATGGGTGCCTGGTGTTGGCCGGGTGTTTGGAGGTGTGTGTTGAGCAAAAAAAAAAAAAAAAAAAAAAAAAAAAAAAAAGTGGTAGTAGGAAGGCAGGCTCGAACCCGTACTGCGAAGGAGGAAAAGAACAGGAAAAAAAAATGTGACGTCTTTGCTGTTACGACCACAGCCAAACTGAAAGTGACATAGGTTTAAATTAAGGCTAGACAATCGAAAAGAGGGGATGACTTTCGAAAATATTGGTGAAAAAAGCGACCCCTCCCTGTAGAAAAGTGCCAAGTTGAGGGTGAAGAAATTAATGTTTCTGGCCAATTTTTCGGTATTTGTCGTCTGAAAGGTCAAGCTTCAAAATGATACTGATCTTGTGAAAATCCGTCGCTTCTGTCGAAAGTTTTAGGCAGATATGAAAACATACATACATTTATATATCGGTAGCTCCAATTTTCGACCCAAACCAATTAAAAAGCTTGATCTATCTCTTAATACCCTTTATGTAAAATTTCAAATGTTTAGACCAGAAATTGTCTGAGTAATTTGGTAGAGACCGCAGAGGTCAATTTTTTTTTTTTTCTTAACTTTGACCCCTATTATAACCCCTTAACATTTGTTTTGGGCTCAAATCAAGTTATTAAGTTAGATCCATGTCCAAGGAACCTATATCTAAAATTCCAATTGTTTATACCCAAAATTGGCGGAGGAGTTTGGGAGAGTTCTCAAAGGTCAAATCATTGAACTTTGACTCCTTAACAGCCAAACTTCTGGCCGAAAACGGATTACAAAGATTTTCCCAAATCTCCATACCCTGTATATCAAATTTCGAGTCTGTAGACTGAAAATTGACAGAGTTATTATGTAGGGAAATGTACACAGACAGACACTTATATATATATATATATATATATACTGGCGTTGCCCGGGTGGTTTGAGGTGTATGCTGAGAAAAAAAAAAGGTAAATTCTTTTAACTTTGACCTCTATTATGACCCCCTAAAATTGATTGTTTTGGGCTCAAATCAAGTTATTAAGTTAGATCCATGTCCAAGGAACCTATATCTAAAATTTCAAGTGTTTAGACTCAAAATTGTAGGAGGAGTTTGGTAGAGTTCTCAAAAGTCAAATCGTTGAACTTTGACCCCTTAATTGCAAAATTTCTGCCCGAAAACCAATCACATTGATTTTCCCAAATCTCAGTACCCTGTATATCAAATTTCGAGTCTGTAGGCTAAAAATTGACAGGGTTTTTGCGTAGGGAAATGTACACAGACACATAGACAGACACTTTCACTTTTATAGATATATAGATATATACACATACACACTAGAACAATACCTATGGTTTCGGTGGAACCCCCTAAATAGTAAAGTTAAACAAAAAAAATAAATAAAAATAATAATGCACTCACATTACTCACCCTGTTGTCTAGAATACAAACCAAGCTCATACAGATTATTGACACTCGTCCATTAATCCTTTAAAAATGTATAATATAAATCAAAATTTGATTAAAGCAATTATTTCCTTTATTTATTTTTTTTTAAATCTAATTTATTTAAAAAAATTTTTTGGAATAACATGCTAGTTTGCATGGGTGTACCTCCTACATAAGTTTAGAAAAATATATGTCCAGGTTACTCATATTGTTGCCTAGTATATACATTCCAAAATTCATAATGATCTATTTATTAGTTTAGAAGAGTATCTTGTATTTATAGTTATCCATAGACATGTTCCTCACCTAGGGGCATTACAAAAAGGTAAAATTATTCCCAACTAGTAATTAAGTAAAATATTATTCCATGTAAATAATTAAATTTGCTCAAAAGTATCGCAAACCAAATAAACACACACACATTCTTTTCACATCATAATCACACTATACTTTTAAAAATTTTAACAACTGTTTTGTTTCTTTTCCCAGTACAAATGCACCAAATATTGCATGTTATTTCTTCAAATCAATCATCTTGAGGAAGTCTTGAAATAAAGACGAAACGTTGATGAACATCTAAATAATTTGGATTTTTTCTTTTTCATCACAGAAGGAAAGAGTGGTTTATTAAATACAAAGGATCTACTTTGAACCTGTTTCAATTAAGTCAGACATTTACATGTTCAAAATACAAAATTAAGAGACCAACTATGAGCTTGTCAGAAAAATACTCACAAATATAAAACAAAAGAAAATAACTGAACATGGTGATTACCGCCCAAATTGGAAGCAATCAAGTGATTTTCTTTAGTTAGAAACTCCAATGATCACCTAACTGACCATGACACAAATCCAATAAAAAGATTTTGCTATTTTTAAACTTTAGTCACATGCACTTTCCTTGCGCATGCAGACATCAGTTGCTTCGTGGCTTAGGAAATTGTATGAATAATTTCCGTCACCATATTAAAGAGAAAAGAAATAAAATAGATTTGAGAATCGAAAATATTTAAAAGTGCATATTATCTATCAGACATATCAAGTTATCTTATCAGATTTTCAAAGTCAGACTCCACAGCATTTAAGTTGAGAAATCAAACTGTTTCTAGCCATTGTTTTACAATGGTATTGGCAATAATGTACTTCAATATAGATTATTTTTAAATGTACTTAGTCCAGCCCAGATGACTTAGTTTAAAACCGTTTCAATTATCAGCAAGGGAGATAACTCATTTTAAATTAAACGGATAGGTGTAGTCTAATTTTAAAAATGTGTGCAAATAAAAACAACAATAAAACATTTAAATGACTTATCTGCATCTTGGACAGCTAATAATATATAATTAAAAAGAGGGTTGTCTTTACAATTTACTGGCGTTTTATGATATATCCAGATTACCAGAAGTGTATTCTCTTGCTATACGGTTGTAGGCAACTGAATGCATCTACTATAAAACAGCAGTAAAAAGTCCTTTTTAATTATTTAATATTGTTATAGAGCTCCATCCGAAGAGATATTGAGCACTCTGTATGTACATGATCAGCTACCTTGGGTTGGATTTATTCTGATTGATTATGCTTTCAGGTTAAAAGTATTCAAAGATAAAAACCAATGAATTGAAAGAGGTTTATATAATAGTGCAAGATATACTTTTATTTATATTCAAATAAACATTTCCAGATTTTAACTTTTTAAAAAGTTGACTTGTGTTGCCTGATGAGGTCTTTTAGTTATTTATAATCGTCATATTCATGTAGTAGCATTAAAAAATATTTGAATATAAATTTTTTTTATATATATATATATATATATATATATATATATATATATATATATATGTATACATAAGAATATGTGCCCTAGGATGTGTAAAATTATTCAATGAACAGAACGGTTTCACACCACATCTGACATATTTGAATTTTCAAGTGATAAGCTATGTTAATATTATGAACCCTAAAAACGTTTTTAAATATTCCAAAGTAATTGAAATTTTGAAAATATTTATTAACTTATAATATATAATATATAAAGGCGACCTGTCTGAGTGTTTGTATGTCAGCTAAATCCTTTTCTCATACATCTCGGATCGAGTTGAAACTGGTACCATCTTAAAGGGTAATGCTCCGGATTATGTGAAAATTAGAAAAAAAAAAATCATTCTGTGGTGGTCAATTGGACTACTTTTTGGTAAGGGGGGTCGTTTTTCACATTTATTTTTTTTTTTGCAAGTCACACAAGCATATAAAACTAAAACTATGTTTTAAACACTTATTTTGCAATGTTATGACGTCATAAGCACTTATCGCTTTGTGGGTAAAAGCGTTTGCTCATATTTTGCCTTTTTACCCTCTTTCGCATTTCATGTTCGAGCACGACCACCACGGTTCATTTTCTCTTTTTTGGTTGCACGGGCACTTTCTGCTATTTTGATTGAAAGAAAAGTTGTTTTGATTCATTTATTTATTTGGGGGCAGGGTTCAGCGCATGGGCAACCCTGAGCACCCACCCGCTGATATATAGTCATCAAAAAGTGCTCAATATCTGGAGAATAGCTTCTCTTTGTATCCCTTTGTCACATACTTCTGGGGGGGGGGGTTACATTTTCGTGCTTTTATTTGTTTTTAAGTAGGATTACCGTATCTTTTATTTTTGAAATTTTTGTGGGGGCATCAATATTGCCCATGATGGAGTTGACATACAATTATGAAAAAGTGCTCAATATCATTAGTATAGCAGGTGTGTCCAAACAGAATTTCATGTAGACCTGGGGAACAGGAGAGTTCCTGCTAGTATATAATAAAAATTTAAAAAATCTGAGGTATATGAATTTTCACCCCATTTTAACCCTTTACATGAAACTAAAATTAAATATAGCCCACATTACACCTCATACTCTTAACAGCTGTGATCCAAAATTCATAATGATCAGTTTATTAGTTTAGAAATTAATCCTGTACCTAAAAATATATAAACATATGCACATATCTAAATTGATAGCGAGATAGATATTTGGCAATTCAAATAAAAAAAAAAATAATGTAGATGATCAAATGAAAATATGAAAGAAAATTTTCATGCGCTAATGTTAATGGCAGGGTGGAGGTCACTTCACCATTATACCTTCATTGTAAAAGGAGTACTTGATGTACAACCAGTGTAACTGAAATTTCTCCTTTAAAATGTAGAACATTGTTTCCACTACACTTACATAAAAACAAAATATTTTTGTTACGCTGGCTATACAGGAAGTGTCTATTTTACAATGAACATATAACAGCAAAGCGACTCTTCCATGTCATTTTAAAGTGCATGAAAACATACAATTTCTAAAAAAAAAAAAAAAATTTATTTGAAAATTGTGCTGCAACAACGATCTGCAGCTAAAAATTGCGCAAAAGCAATGCAGCCTTTATTTTCTAAGAACTGCCATTTCATTTGTTGCTATGCAGATGTACACATGTACACACAATTGGACACACAAACATGCACAAAATAATGCAACAGTTTTCTTTTACACATTTGCACTGTTAACATTTCTTCTGACTTATGCTGGTTTTTGTTGGGCTTTATTCAGTTCTAGGGTTTACTTTCTCTTTGAGAAGGGATTTGTTTATTGATAATTGCCTAAGTTACCCTACTGAAGAAAACCGACAAGACTGCTTTGGCATGTTTTTTTTAAAGTCAAAGTGCTTTTCTAGTGTACTAGCTTTTCAAAACCTCACCTGACCTTATGTCTAATTTTCTGGAGAAAAAGTAAATATACAGTGAAAGTATTAAAACTAATTCAAATTAATGAGAAAAAAAAATGATTTTAACTTGAAAGTGGATTGAAACTAAGATTATACAATAGTGAAAGTGAAAATGAATTGAAGTTTTTTTAAAACATTTTTATTAATGTTTTTTATCTTCCCAGAAATGTCATGTTGACCTGACATCCAACCATATTAAGAGCAAGTAAAGTTTTTAATTTAAAAAAAAAAAAATCATTATAAAAAGGAAGAAATCGAAAAAGTTTATTTTCACTTTTGTACGTCTCATTTTCAATCCACTTATATCCGTTACATCTCTGCACTAGAATTGTCTTTTATAAATTACTGGCAGGATCTGTGTACTAGCATTGTCCGGTGGAAATATGATGCAAAGCTAGAACAGTTATGGTTACCCCTCCTCCCCGCCCAGAAAATGAATTAACTTTTGATTATCTAGTGTGTTATCATATGTGAGTCACATAAATTACTGACTATTGATAAACAGCTAAAAAAAAATATTAACACAGGTAGATGTCGGCGGTTGCTAGTGGTAGTCATTCTCGGCTCAAGAACCAATAGCGTGGTAGTAAATATATGTAAATAGAGAGCAGAGCATATATAGAGTGGTAGAATTTTTTCTACTGTCAGTGGCTAAGATTATTGGCACAGTGGATTATATATGCTCTGTACTGTATACACACTTAGTACTATAGTCACAATATGTTATTTAATAAATATTTATAGTTCAATATAATTTTTATTTAACGAATAGGATTGAACATGTAAACAAACATAAATATAAAAGCGAAAATGTGGGTATGTATGTATGTATGTATGTATGTTCGCTTTTTGTGTATGTCAGAGAAAGGCTTTTTTCCAAGCGATCGGTCGACTCACTTCTTAAAACTTTTTATATCACGTCTAAATGATAATATCTACGAGTTAACAACGGGGGAGGGGGGGTCGCCTGTCTATTTAATTTGCTCAAATATTCAACATTTTTCGATCGCCACATGTGCATTAAGCTTTTTCGTATAATAAAAGTGAAACTAATTCTGGCGGCATTTTTCCGGAAATGTCCGAAAGCAATCAGCTTTGATCAATGTGGAGTTTCTCCTTATATCAGACAATTGCTATTCAATTTGGACAATCCCCTTTTTATGGGGAGCTGGTTTTCCCCACAACATCTTGAGGAAACAAAAAAACAAATTCTGCTCCGCAGTAAATAAAATACTGCCCTGCAGTCAAAGTTGACCTCATTAAGTCATTAAGTACAGGCACCTGCCAATTCGTAATACTTAAATAAATTCAAACATGGTTCTGTTACTATTTCGTGGTGGCCAGTGGTTAACGTCGCACGTTTTTTTTCACACTTTAATTTCCAACTTCAACTCAAGGATTCGGGTTCAAAACATTTTTTTTATTTTACCCCACCCCCCGACCCAAACACACAGGTGTTTTGATTTACCCAAAACCACACACACCTCCAAACAACACCGGGTACTCCCCGCTAGTGTATATATATATATATATATACTTCTGATGAGAAGTAAAGTATTTCTTCGAAACTCCGCAGATTAAGGACTATCCACTTATTTTGTGCTTCATTTTTTAAAATTAAATCTTTTTAACTCTTTTACAAAGTGTTTTATAACATGTTTTATTAACTACTTGTTCTTTATATATATATATATATTCCAAAAAGGTTATAGTAAAGTTTACTAATTGGGTAATTCTGTAAACTCAGATAGAATATAAATATTAGTATTAGGATACGCCCAAGCAAATGAAAAAGCTATAACCAAATAATGAATAGAGTTCAACATGCCCTTTAAACGTATTTTATGCATTATTTCTTAACCAGTCTAAACTTAGTACCTAAGCCAAATTGTTCTACTCTTAACCAGTTTTTAAACGGGTTCTTCCAAACTAAATTAATACGTGAAAAAAAAACAAAAACAAAAAAACTCAACCTCACAAATTGAAAGTTCCATTACGGTATCTTATAAGGTAAAGCTTGGATCAGTTGTATCAGTTAAGATAAAAATGAAAAACAATAAGTCTCCAGATGTACCTCCTCACCGTACTATATATCAATACTCCATGACTGACTGGGATACCTTCCGTACATTCATATCTGATCTACCTCTGGCATTCCATGTTTAAAAAGGATGTGTCCTCTATAGTATCAGACCTGACCGAATGGTTAATTGTAGGCATAGACCAATTCATACCATCCAAACAATTCCAACAAAAACCTAACAGCCAACCATGGTTCTCCCCAGAATGTGCTGCTGCCATTGCGCACAGAAATCACTTTTTCCATAGCTACCAACGTAATAGATGTACTGAGACTAAAGCTGCTTTCAGGAACGCCAGCAACCACTGTAAAAGAGTAATAAAAAATGCAAGAGAGCTATATGCTCAGTCTGTTAAATCCAAAGTAGTTGAGCAGTGGCTTGGTTCCCACCAGTTTTGGCAAATAGCAAACAGGATCCTGAACAGATGTGTGCGTTCTATCCCAACCATCATCAATGGACCTGAAGTCATCTCATCAGCATCAGACAAGGCCAAACTATTTGCCAAGAACTTTGCAGCTAATTCTACCTTCTGCAACAGAAGGTCATCAACTCCTCATATTTCCTCCTACAACAGACAACACACTATCCAACATACAAATATCTGTGCACGAGGTCACCCAACTAATCAAGAACCTTGATTCCAGTAAAGCAACTGGCCCAGACGGTATTCCAATTATAGTGTTGAAAAAGCTTCGACCAGAACTTGCTCCCATACTTACGAAACTATTTAAGCGTTGCCTTGAGGAGAAGTGCTTTCCAACACCCTGGAAAACCTCGTCAGTATGCCCTGTATTTAAGAACTCAGATGATAAGTCATCTCCCTCTCAGTACAGACCAATAAGTCTCTTGTGTGTCATGAGTAAGTTACTGGAATCCATATTAAATAAAGAAGTAGTCAACCACCTCAGCAGAAATAACCTCCTTAGTGACATGCAATATGGTTTCCGTTCTGCTAGATCTACAGCTGATGTGCTAACAGTTATATCCCATAGGATTAGTGAATCTCTTGACAAAGGCTTCCTTTCTAGGGCAATGGCTCTTGATATCAAAGGCCTTCGATAAGGTTTGGCATAAGGGCCTACTTTACAAGATTTCCAGCTACGGTATAACTGAAAATGTTTTCTCACTAATTAAATCATTTCTTTCTGATAGGTTCATAAGAGTAGTGATTGATGGGCAGAAATCAGAGGCCCACAGTATTAATGCTGGAGTTCCCCAGGAGTCCATCCTGGGCCCAATTCTCTTCCTGATCTACATCAATGATCTTCCAAAACACATACTAAATTCATTCGTTGACATCTATGCTGATGACATGACTATCTACGGCAACACATCAAAGGTCGTAAATGACAAAGCTCTCTCTGATTCCCTCTCCTCTGATCTTGCACGCGTGGTTCAGTGGGGGAAGAGATTGCTGGTTACTTTTAATGCATCTAAAACCAAACTCCTAACTTTACATCATCAACACTCTGTTCCTCATCTAGCATCAATTGAAATGGATGGCTCTCATCTTGGGGAGGCTTCATGTTTTAACAAGCTCCTGGGTTTGACCTTTACTCCTGATCTGAAATGGAACATGTATATCAAGTCTGTTGCTCGGGAAAATGGTGGGATCCTTCTACCGCTCCAGAAGATATCTCACTACTGATGCAATTCTCTATCTCTATAAAAGCCAAGTACGTCCAAAGATGGAGTACTGCTGCCACATCTGGGCTGGAGCTTCTAAAAACAGCCTATCCTGCCTTGACAAAGTACAAAATAGACTTCGTGGCTTAGTGGGGAATGCTCTCTTCTCTTCCCTGCAACCTCTCTCTCACAGAAGAGACGTTGCGAGCCTGTCTTTGTTTTATCGTTATTTCCATGGCAAGTGCTCGTCCAAGGTCCTATCTCTGGTCCCTCCTCGCCAATCCTTCACGAAAAACACCCGTCTAGCTAAAACCACTGTTAGTAATTTTCCCCACACTTTATCTGTGCCTAAATCAAAACGTAGATTCCATGAATATAGCTTCTTTTTGAGAAGTGCACGCCTGTGGAATTCTCTTCAGTTCGCCTGTTTCCCACCTAGCTACAACTTGGATATCTTCAAGTCCAACATAAACAAATTCCTGATTAATCGCCCTCTTAAGTAAGGAACTTTATCAAATCTCCAATACCAACTATTACTATGATATTATCCCATTGATTATTGTACACAAAATAACCCTTATCCCAGAGTGGCTTCTGGGCCTTGATAAGTGGTGATCCCCATGTAAAAAAAAAAAAAAAGTATCTGCTCTACTAGTCAGGTTCCTTGTGTCTTGAATTTTAACTTTTGTGAGAATTTTTGGAAGATTTGCAAACCTATACATTTTTGGAAAGGTTATTGTCTGAGAAATCAGAAAATCAATGTTTGCATTTGCCCAGATGTGTATATGGCGGTTATTTGGGAATTTACAAAATGGCAGTCATAAAATGTATGTTCTGTAATATCTCGACCTCTAAATAAGCTGGAACACCGATTTTAACTGCTAAACCTACATTTTCAGTCTCAAGAAAGCCAATGGTGGTAGTTATAAAGCAACAACATTTTTAACATTAGCCCTTAGATGCATAACTGGGTCCAAACTTTATTGCAATATCTTTTTAATAATAAATATATATAATTTATAAATTCACATTCCAGCTGTTCCTAAAAAACTCTTTCTTTTATATCACTAATTCAAATTGTTAATTTACCTCTAATACTTTAAGAAATTGTGGTTTTCTATTGCTACTCCAAGTCT
This sequence comes from Euprymna scolopes, assembly GCF_053919585.1. Lineage (NCBI taxonomy): Eukaryota > Metazoa > Mollusca > Cephalopoda > Sepiida > Sepiolidae > Euprymna > Euprymna scolopes. The sequence goes on from NC_136502.1 coordinate 59,198,769, forward strand.
CCATACGTGGATCCAAAATAACCAAACTCTGGCTGATATTTATTGCAGAAATTATTACAAAGACCCCCCCCCCCCAATTTTACCAAGACTAAATACAAAAGTGTACACTACACTTTGTGCACTGTATACTTCAGAGTAGATCTACATACCAAGTAGTTCCCATTGCAAGGATTTTATTTGCAGTGACGTTTCGAGCACATAACATAGGCCTACGTCTACTGACATTGTTTACAGAGATTCTGATATATGTAAAGTATTATCTTTAATTTTACCTCAGAAAATAAGTTATATATTTGCACATTTATGTTTGCTAACTAAGCTGGCTAAGATTAATATAGTGCACGTGTCATTCATGACATTTTTTTTTTTCAGCATTCTGATATTCTCCTGATATTTAATACATAGCACTCTATGAAATGGCTCTTGAGAAGTTCTTTAAGGACAACCTACAACTGAAAGATGTGTGCCTGCTTGCTCTGAGGATAAAGATATGAAGACTGATTCCATGAAGCAAGCAAACAGCACCCTTCTGGAAGCTTTGACCACAGCATTCCAAAAATGGAAGGAACAGAAATCCCAGAAAGTGATGTTCAAAGCCATGATGAGATCGCTAGATTGAGTGGAAGCAATTCTGTTCTTTGTAGCAGCAACTCAGAATGCTGACCTGGAACTCCATCTGCAAGCTGGAGAAGCAGTGAGCAAGCTGTTCTTTGCCATAGACTGCATCAAGTATAAGCGATTCTGGCCAAGACACATCACAGATATGCATAACTTGAAGACCAATCACCTTCGGATATGAGAGGAATTACAACCAGGCAATATATCAATCACAAAATGTTTCATTCCCTTTGTGTCTTTTGGGGCAGATATGCATGTGAACACCTGAACAAGCTGATTAAAACTAGCTCTGGCATCATAGGCATCTCCAATAACACCAATGCCAGACAGATTTTTTCTGGTCACACCAGAACTTTCATGGCTGTCATAAAAGTTCAAGAGTCAGTTTGATATGGAAGCTGATAGAATCACAGAGTATCATGAGCTTGAACCAAATGCAGTCAAAAGGGTGAATGGTACAGTCGACAAGATCAAGGAAGCCATACTCAGCCATGGAAACCCATTTACCACTAAAAGAGATAAGCTATACAATGTGATCACTAATGCCTACATCCCAGATTGGTATGTACCACAGATCTTGAATGTTGACATCACTGAACAGAAGTTGTATCAGGATTATGTCTTAGAGCAGATCAATGGAGATGTCAGCCTCTGGGCCCCTGTGAAGAAAGAACAAGATGTTCCTTTCTGGGAACAAGAAGATTACAGTGAAACTCAGATGGTACTTGCCAGGTCAAGCTAAGACATCAACCAGAAAAAGGCCATAGGAAACCATGAATTTACTCCGACACCAAGGGCACTGTTTGCTCCTGATGGAACAATTCTGCTATGCCACGACAAGTCCAAGTTAATCCATCTACTTGAGAAACTGACACCAGTCACCTTAAGCTCTACCTACCAAGATGCAACAGATACAGAATGTATGGAGCCCACATCTACTGATCAGCCAAGTCGGAAGATAACACTGGTTGATGGCATGGTGCTTGTGCAGAAGCTGAGCAAGAAACCAACGACTGTAGAGACGGTCAAGTTTCAATGACAGACTGATGCAACCAACATGAGATTATGATCAAATCATCCTCGTTTTCAACACATACAGGACAGATACTCTGAAGAGTGGCAGCCAGAGATAAACAAAGACAAGGAAAAGCTTCTATTCAGTATCAAGTCAGAGATGACACATCAAACACATCCCAATGAGCAGGTTCCTCTCCTATGACAAGACGAAGGCTGATCTAACTGACTATTTTGCTGTCAAAACTCTAGTGTACAACAGGAGATCATCCAAGCTGATTATCACATCTGTTTCTGGATACACTAGGAGCAACAAAGGCCTGGTCTTTGAAGTTAATAACCACAAGGAAACAGATACACTGCTAATCCACCAGGCTGTGCTGGCTTCACAACGAAACCCACCTGATGCACAGTTGGTATTTTTCTTCCCATATACGGACGTTTTAGTACTAGTCAAAGAAAACTATGGCGTACTGCTGAAAAAACACATCCATTTCTATGGCCTCTGGTGTTGTGCAAATTGAACCACTGCGGTGAGCTCTAGGTAAAGAAAGAGCAAAGGCTTTGCCAGCCTTCCATGTGTTCACTGGGGTTGACAACATAGGTAGGTTCTCCTGTAATAGGCAAGGCAACCTGGCTGCAGATCTATCTTAAAGCAGATGAAAATGTTGTCAATGTTCTGCAGATGCTTACGGATGAAGCAGAAGTGACCGAAGGAATGCTGTCAACACTGGAGTCCCTCATATCTGCAGCTTACTCACCCAAACGTATCAACATCAAGACAATCCCTGAAATGTGATAGCATCTGTTCTTCAAGCATAGGGCAAAAAGTGATAGGCTCCCTCCAACACTTGGAGCTCTGAAGCAGCACATTTTGTCCAAGCAAGGGTATGGGCACAAGCAGCCATTGCTCTGCAGATTCCACAGCTGGATACCCTGCAAAATGGGTTCTTCAAGTAATTGGATGGCATGCTGAAACCAACAACCACAGAGGTCCTCCCAGCCCCTAAGGCCATCCTTGAGATGGTCCAATGCAAATGTAAATCGGACTTCTTCTGGCAGATGTTCTTGCAGGGCTAAGGATTTAGCCTGTACTGACATGTGTCAGTGAAGCAACCAGTACCAGAACGATAAAATGATGTTGATGATTATGCATAGACTATGATCCAACATGTCATAATGTTTAAGATGGTTACACAAACATCCAAAGTTTACAGTTAAAAGACATCTCAATAAAAATACCTCTAATTTAGTATCTGATTGACTACCTGGGCTGTTAAGTTGTTACGGTGGATTATGTATTTTAATGGGAGGTTACAAAAAAATGAAATGCTAACTTGGACCATTAGATTCCTTGACACTGAAATGGGTTTAGCAGTTAAAATCAGTGTTCCAGCTTATTTAGAGGTCGAGGTATTACAAAATGTACATTTTGTAAATTCCAATATGATTGCCATATACACATCTGAGCAAATGTAAACATTGATTTTTTGATTTCTTAGACAATAACCTTTCCAAAAATGTATAGTTTTGCAAATCTTCAAAAAATTCCCACAAAATTAGATAATGAAACTGACTATACTCAGGATATTTGATTGACAAAATTATACTTCTTAACATATATGATAATGTACTATTCTTTTTTTGGCTCACAGGCAACATCAAGGATATTGTCAAATACAGAAAATGGTGGACTCTCATCAAAAATTGGTCCAGTTTACCCTCACTGAATGAATATTAACATTTTATTGTAAATCTTTAAAATAAAAAAAATAAAGTTTTAAGTGGTTTCACTATAAAAAAATTTGTGATTTACATCATCAATATTCATGCATTTAATAGTAATCAGATCTTTAAATCAGCCTTCAGCTAAATCAGCTGCCACTAAAAAAAAAAAAAAAAAAAAATGCCTTTAATTATTTGTATTTATTTTTAATTTTTGCAAACTGCCTTCATGGGCAGCCAAGTAAATAATACAAAGAACAAAACAAAATAAAAATCTAAATTCTAAATTCTGAATTAAATGAAAATAAACAATCTTTTAACCCTGTTTAAATGCAAAATCATAATGGCTTTAAATTTTCTGTTGTATATTTCAGCATGGTTCATAAACCACAGAAGTCTTTCTTTAATTGAATTAAACTTTTTTTTATGTTTTCAAAATATGTTGCTAAGCAATAAAAAAATAAAAATGAAATATCAACCGTAAGATGGGTGTGAATGCAAAAACTAATAGTTCTCAGTCAACCAACCATCTGGCCATGTCAACAGCCATAGCATGATGTTGCAAATTTATGTATTTAAGGTAAGTGAGAGTTGAAGGCGATTCACATATGTGCAGATGCTGAAATCATTTAGAAAGAGACGATTGTATGTGACCCCCCCCCCCCATCAGATTCCGGAATCATTGAAGTAGAGAAAAATGAATATTTTTTCTAAATTTTTAATATTATACGTCTGAAAGATAGACAGCTCTGACAATACAAATTCTGCTGACATGTATTTTCTTACTTTTAGCTGGACATACAAATACACTAACAGACGACTCCGTTATATAATCAATGTTATATTAATATAAACAATAAACAAAAATCATACACTAAGCACTTCTCTTATAAACAGCTATTTTCTTTTATTTACCCACTACACAATACAATAATTTGCAACACAATAAACTAGAAATGACAACAATATAGGCTACATTACAAACTAAAACAAATATTTATGAAATATTTTCGAAAAAAAACAAAAACACATCTAATGTATGTATATATACTGTCTTATGCAAAATTGTCATCAGATATACGTTGGTGAAACTCAATCATAACTAGAGAAAAGGGTAAGTGAATATAAAAGATATAAAAAAAAATTTACTGAATGTACTATTATTGTATTAACAAGAGAAACTCGTAAAATTCACTTGAAACAAAACTCAGTAAAGATTTCTAGAATCATTACTCATAAACTCTAACATAAACAATGTAACAGCTTCTACAATTTATCTTCATTAATCAACATACTTAAATTTAGATCAGGTTAGCTATTTTACACCATATTCTCAAGAAAACTTCATAAATGATAACGATAAAAAAAAAAAGAAAAAGAAAAAAAAACACTTCTACCATTTCATGAACACACCACATTTTGAATTCTTGTTTGAAAAAAAAAAAAAAAAAAAGAAAAGAAAAAATACCAAAAACCCTATTTTCACATCAGAATTTCACATTTTTAAATTGTAATGATTATGTATCATAAAAAAAAAATAATTCCATAAAATTGACACATTACATATTTTGAATTCTAACAGCTATCATACCAAATATTTTTAAATATTGTACTTGTATTTTATTTCTGTAAATCAATACTGAGCAAGTTTTAAAATATAGAGGAAATATTAATGAAGATATAATTTTGTTTTTTTCCCTTTTCCATCTCTCTCTCTCTTATATATATATATATATATATATATATATATGAGAGAGAGAGAGAGAGAGAGAGAGAGATGGAATATACATACACACACAGGGTAACCCCCCAAAAGAACGGGTCCCAACTCTAAGCCCCCGTTTCTTTTCGTTTTCGAATGAAATGAAACTTTGGTCATAACTAGTTTTTATATTCAAAACATCACATCAAAACACTAGGGTCTTTGGCCTTTTTTTTCTCCGTTCTACAGTATATGTTCTAGATGGCCTCCATTTAGCTTTTGTTTTTTTGGGGTCACCCTGTATGTATATATATATATATATATATATATATATATATATATATATATATATACACACTACATACAATGCTTCAAGGAAACTACATCAATCTCTTAAAAAAACGACCCCCCCCCCAAAAAAAAAACATTTCATATGAAAAAGAAAACCAGTAATTCAATTTAACCCATACAGGCAATCTTCATATGTACAGAAAAGAGATTTGCATGCAGCATTTCTTTTTAGCAATCTACCAGTAACAGTTTTCTAATCTAAATTGCTTAACTTGTGTACTGTAATCCCAGAGTTTTATCTAACCTAAAAAGTAGCTCAATTTTAGAAGATTCAGTTGTAATTATACTTAATAATATACGAATTATACATTTTTGAGTGTACATCCTCGTCAAAAATGACGCCATGGGGACGGTAGATTATGTTTGGGTAGTGTTTGAACCAATAATCATTAATATAAAATAATATTTTAGTTGATGAAGTTAAAAAGAAATGAGAAAGCGTTTCAAACTGGAAAGTCAAAAAAAAAAAAATTAAAAAAGTTTTATTATGAAAATAGAATGAACAATATTCTTCCAAATTTATTTTAGATGGTGAGGGAAGGATGTATTGTTAAACTTTCTTACTTCCCCATAAGAAATGGTTTCACATGGTAGTTTTCTTTGTTTTTGTTTTGTTATATTTTTTGTGATGAGCAGATAAATTATATTTAAATTCCCTTAAATTCACACAAAAGTTGGGTTAATAGCTCAAAAATGTATACATTACTAGTACTCAAAATATAAATGTTCCGAATGTTTAAAAATAAATCTTTATGCATACAATTGTTTCTGCCTATTTTCAAAACTTATTCTATTCTTCATGTTTTTCAGGACTTTTTCAGTGAATTTCTATTTCTCATCAGATTAAACTTAACAAAATATAAGAGCTGTAACATTAAAATTCTTCTATTTATTTTACTTAATTTATCTCTCCTTTCCTAAGCAAACCGGGGGGGGGGGGAAAAACAAAAACAAAACAATTCCTAGTTGCATCCTAATCAAAACTAATGTTACAAGATGATTGAAAACAAGAAAGTGAAATGATTTTATTTTCTTTCATAAGGTGCTTCATTAGTTTTTTAATACCTGCCCCAAAAAACAGCGCACACACACACACACACACATATATATATATATATATATTAGTGATGGGACAATTCCAATATTTTTCCCGATTTTGATACAATTACTGATTCCGTACTAAATTCCTGATTCCGATTCTTTACAAATCTCTAAATATTTAAGTATAGAGTTGTTATTTTCCCTGATTTCCGCAAAAACACACATGTTAAATATGCAGATATTTTCCTAAACGTCAAAATACATTTGGGGAGGATGATCTCCAGATTTTAACTTTACTGGCATTTTAAAATCAATAAATATCTATTATTTTATCATTATTACTAGCAACAGAAAATTTTATTAAAACAAATTCAAATAAAAAGGACAATTAAAAGAATCGTTTTTAGCATCGGAAATTTTTCCGATTCCGATACCTCCAAATCTCCCGATTCCAGAGTAATCATCCCAACACTAATATATATATATATATATATATATATATATATATATATATATATATATATATATATGCACATACAAAAAAAAATTCAATGGTCTTTATAGAGTAGAATACATATAATTTAAAAACTATGTTAAATATGTAACAGTTTTAGCTTTCATATCTGTGATTGAGCACTTTATGATTTCTTTTCAACATATCCTGACGTATTAGAGAGAGAAAATGATATAGATAAAGAGAGAGAAAGTGATATAGAGCGAGAAAGATCAATACAGGAAAACTGTTTCTGTTAAGTCATCTAGTACAGAATCATGTTGGGAAGGATCATTCTCTTCTATAACAGCCAAGTTCAAATATATCATTATCAATTTGATTAAGAGACTAAACTTTTCCATTTGTAACATTTTGATTGAGTTCAAGGCCATTTTGAGCAAAGCCTATTTTTGTAACCTTGAAATATCATAAGATAAAAGCTGTTTTTAATTTCATAAAGTAGGCTTACGAAATCATTGATGTGACTACTGGAGTTGCTAATTGGCACAAAGAAAATTCCATAATACATATACGCTAGCAGGTCACCAGGTGTTGCCAAGTTGTATGCTTAAATATATTTTAATTCATGTGGATTTCTTATCATTATAGAGCCAATACTCTTGATTGTTACATTGTACCTAATATATAGTAGTAATGTCAAAAGTTAAAAAAAAAAAAAAAAAAAAAAAAATGACTTGAGTGTTATCAGACAGAATCGAAATAAAAGCATAACTCCTCAAGCCTTATTTGTTACCATCTGACCTAAATTCATATGCATATAACTTAAAATAATATTCTTAAGATACAACTGTATATTTGCACATGCACAGAAATAACATGTTTAGTCAATTTATACCTACCAAATTCCAATTTTTTCAATTTTGAACTGGGCATTTAAAAAATCCAAACCTTAAATCTAACTAAGTTCATACAAATACAAAAAGAAAACTTGACATGCCTCACGTGCATATATGCACATGAGGGTTGGTCGATTTTTCATTTTTTATCAAAAAAGATAATGCACTGAAAGTTATATATATATATATATATATATATATATATATATATTTCAGAATAAAATTATCTAACAATTAACTGGTATGGAAACCTGTGATTATAGGTCTTACAAAATATTATTGGCAGTAATATTCTATAAGTACTATCCCATCTAAATAAAAATTGCTCGAGATATATATATATATATATATATATATATATATATATATATATATATACATACATACACACTAAATACTGATATCAAAAATTAGATTTGAATCTTCAACATGTTCTTGAGCAGCATGAAACATTTTAAATAAAAATCCTCCATTTTGCCAGATTTGGCCTAAATATTGATGTGAAAGCTAAATTTCAATATTTAAATCAGAAAATCCTACTTTATTTTATGGAAATATAATAAAGAAATAATAAAACTTCGGACCCCAACTGACTTCAATTCGAAAAAACAAAAAAAGGACACATCAGTCGATACCAGTTTTACCTTGACTTTCGCACTCACATCATCTCTATAAACAACAAGAATACATTATTTTAAATATTTACACAACTTTAAGGTTTGGATTATTATTCATTTTGAGTGTGATTTTCACAACATTTCGGTCGATATAACCTCCGACCTTCTTCAGGTGTATCTTGTTGAACTCAGGAATGTTTTTGTCGAACTCAGGAATTTGGACGGAATTTTGAGCGGAACCCTTTATTTACTTCACAGAGGTAGCGTGCTCTTGTTCTGTCAGCCATAATTGGATAGAGGTCCTTAGACGAAACAAAACGCACGTTACCCCTGTGAAGTACATAAAGGGTTCCGCTTGAAATTCTGTCCAAATTCCCGAATTCGACAAGATACACCTAAAGAAGATCGGAGGTTATACGGACCGAAACGTTGTGAAAATCACACTCAAGATGAAAACAGTAGTCCGATGAATAATAACACAAATAACCAATCCTCATCTCAAAAATTCAGAAACGTTTAAATTTAGATTTATATTTTTGTTAAAAAAATAAAAACGAGTTAAATTATTTATTCACAACCAAGATTGATTTTCATGTAGAGTGCATTTTTCTATACTTCTATGATTTTTTTTTTGTGCATTGATATTCATATTAAAAATCCTTTTTTCTATTTATTTAAAAAGAAAATACAACCTTGTTATACATTGGTTGTGGAATTGTATTCATCTGCAAAAGATCTAGCTAATTTTCATATTCTTTTGAACATTAATTTTCACTAATTCCCTATTAGTTTTTTCGGTTTTCTTATGGGATGATAATCTTTAGTTAACTATTACGTGTAATTATATTCATCATGATTTATACTTGCATAATATTTGCATAAAAAGGTTATAGTAAACACAAACCTCTTTCTATATATATTTATGTATGCATATATATATATTTGTTTAAAAAATTTTGCCTACCAAACTCCTGTCAGTTTTGGTCTACAGACATGAAAGTTAATATATAGGGTATTCGAACCCATGTGAAATTTTATATTTAGGTTTTAACTGGGGGAAATCGATGCAAAAGTATGAAAATTAAAGACATGGATTTTCCCAGGTGATGGTCGAACGATGGCATTACGAATATACATACGTAATGTAATAGCTATTGGTTCATGTTTTAATTTTTAGCCTTGCAGCAAATGTGTCTTCATAGCTCAGGCATTAACGTCAAAGGAAAAAGTAAATCATAAGTTAAACATTTTGGTTTTGATTCTCGGTGGTGGCGCACGAGTCATTTAAAAAAAATTTTTTTTTTTAACTTTTTAAATCATTACTATACATTGGGTCCAATATAATAATATAATAAATACAAAATCTGTATTAATCAAAATATCATATTTAAGCGTATTTTACAACCAGGCAATGACGGGCAGTCTGCTAGTATATTTACAAAACTTTTTAATTTTAGAGCAGATTTTCGTAATACAGAGTGCATTTATATATTTACCAAACATTTTAATTCTCAAGTAGATTTTCGCAAATTCATAATTTTATTAAAAATAATAAAAACGAGTTATATTATTTATTTGTGACTAATATTTATATTTATTTACAAAGCTTTAATAAATGGATATTGTGCAGAGATGGTATCACACAATTTGAAATACTTTATATATCATTAAAGAGCATTTTTTAATGTATTAAATTACAATCGTTTTAAAACAATTGTCTTCTTTTCAGAATATTGAATACAAGATAGAAAAAAGCAAATTCGCACAATTTTTTTTTTATTTCAATTCAAGCTAGGCTGACAAGCTGCAGAAACAGCTTGCGATATCAACAAAATGTTTGGTTCAGGAACCATTACTGAATGCACAGCACAATGGTGGTTTAAGAAATTTTATGGCAGTGACGAGAGTAGGCTTGCGGAGTCGGAGGTTTTAGCTGGAGTTGGATTTCTAAGAGTAGTCAGAAGTCAGAGTCGGAATTTTTTATCAGACTCCAACTCCTTAAGTTTAATAAATAAATTTTTTTACATTGTTTTCCTGTTTGGTTTTACCAGTTGCACAATTTAGCAGTTTTTGTATGGTTTTGCTTTTACTTTTGGAAATCTATCATATTTTGTACTGTACTGCAATGCTTCTACTTCATCAAGATATTTCAGTCCATCGGATCCCTACAAATCCTGTCTGGACAGCTGTTATCGTTTTGGTTGTGATGTCAGGCAAGATCAATGAAAATTCTGTCTTGAGTGAGATGACTGGATTACATTGGATAACAATTGGATTGTAATCCAAGTTATCCAGTTCCTGAATCAAATGAAATTTGGCAGTTGGATTAGTCTGGGAATTACGATCTTATCCAAAAAAAATGGGCCTAATTCACTAAGAAACAACGCATGCTACTATAGCCCTTTATAGTTTTTTCCTGTTTTTCCTTTGATCCTCTTTCTATAAAGGCAATATTATCTTTAAAAAAATTTCTTCTCTATATAATACGCTCCCCTCTTCTGATAAGCATTTGGCTTCGAAATGTCATGGCCTAAATAGTGTATTCCCTTTTGAACTGATAGCATAATAAAATTTCATTGTAAATTTATCCCTTTGTTATCTTAACTTATTCTATAAAGCTGGTTGAGTGTATATGTAAATACAGACAATTACTATGTGTGAGTATATTTATCATACAAGTGAATGTTAAACGTAAAAAATAATATACACGAAAAGTATTTATAAAATGCTTACTGAATAGGTGTGGGAGGCTGGTATATGAATCTGTAGAATAGATTTCCACATACGGGCCAAGGAATCGGGAGTCAGAGTTAGATATATCAAAGGAGTCGGAATCTACATCCTAGGGATTCTGGGAGTCAGAGTCAGACTTTTAGCATACGATTCCACAATCCTGGACCAGAGTCTTGAGGATGATGAGCATAGTGGTCGGCCATCGGATGTTAACAACGATCAATTAAGAGTCTTAGTCGAAACCAATCCATACACAACTGTCCGAGGCATTGCTGCTGAATTAGGCGTAACATGATTTCCAACCACTTGAGAGATTGGAAAGACAAAAAAAAATGGGTGCCTCATGAATTGAATGATAGCCAAAAGAAACACTGTTATGAAGTGTCATCTTCCCTTTTTTTACGCAACAAGAATGATCCGTTTCTTGATCGGGTTGTGACTTGCAATGAAAAGTGGGTTTCTTATGACAACCGGCAATGCTCAGCTCAATAGTTAGATGCCAACAAAGTTCCACGATATTTCCCGAAGCCAGAGTTGCACCAAAAAAAGGTCATACCGACTGTTTGGTGGTCTGCGATCAGTCTCATTCATTAGCTTTTTGAATGCAGATGAAAACATTACAACGGGGAAGTATTGTCAACAAATAGATGAAATACATCAGAAACTTTGACAACAACACCCAGCATTAATCAAAAGAAAAGGCCCAATTCTCCTCCATGACAATGCCCAACCACATGTTGCTAAACCACCCTGCAGAAGTTAAACGAATTGGACTACAAAACTGCCTCATCCACCATACTCTCCAGACCTCTCACCTACCAACTACCCTTTACAAGATTTTTACATTACTGGCATAAATATACTTGTTTGTGTTGGCAAAAGTGTGTTGATTTTGACGGTGTTTACTTTGATTGATAAATTTTTTCAGAACCGAGAAATATTCATCTGAATTTCAAAGTTAAAAACCACAAGAACGTTTGTGCGTGCATATAATTTTTCAGTTTCTCATAAGTTATTCAGGGAGCCTGTTATCTTCTATTTATTGCTAGGTATTCTACCTAATATGTGCAAGGCAGAATACATGAATGACATGCTATCACACCAGTCTGCTATAGAACAGGCTGGTGTGTGAGATTGTTAGTTAACATTCCAAGACTTGTTTTATGGAATCCCACTAGAATCTTGATGTGTTGACATTATGTAGTCCACATTTCCAAACAATACAAGAGTATAGACACTGCACATGACTTCAGTTCTCATCTTAGATATTATGTAAACCCCGACCTGTGGAGCCCCAAAAAGTGTAAGAGTCATTGTATAGAAAGCAGTGTTGGTGCAAGAATGTCACACAGTTTAGCACTGTTATCAATTGTCTATTGGATTAGAGAGTGCATTGCCACCCATGAAAGAACTCTGATAAAGTTTTCTTTTTAATTATGCTAATGTTTCACCACTTAGCAAGGCCACTCATATTTGGATGATAAACTAGTACTGTGAAAGGATTGAGGACTTTGAATTCACATAGTTACTCTGCAGATATTTGTTAATATTGGACTTGAAAATGACAATGTTGTAATCTGTATGGTAACAGTCCTATGGTAAAATGCCTGACAGGGATGAGGTCTAAAAATAAATCTCTGTTCATGAAAGTTCTTATTTGAACATGGAAACAAACATGGTGCGTATCAAAGTTTTCTGAGAAATGTTGCTCTACCATGTTGAAAACTTTTGTTAGATTTGAAAAGATTTTGTATAGTGTTACCTAGTGTTTGACACATTTTGTCTGAAGTTATTAAAACAAAAAGAGCATATGCTTTATGCCATGAATATATCTAAAATCATTAGCATTCTGGAACAAACAGACACACCCACCACTAGGTTGAGCTAGTTAAGCACGAGTTTTGTATAGATTTTGCCCATTGCTTCAAGGAGGCTTACACTTTGATAGTTGTCACACCGATTGTGCTCCTTTTTTTTTAGTATAAAGAGATCAAAATCAAGTTTATCTGTTTCTGGAGAACAGTGGTGCCTATCCAACTATCAAACTTTTGTGATGGTCTACTCATTCCCCAGACGGAGAAGCTCAGTAGGGACGCCATCAAAGCCCGTTACTTTATTGACATTCATAATAATCTTGTGAATCTTCCAGGGGATGAGATGATACATTATTTCAGAATTATATCTGGTTTCAAACAATTAAGAGACAATGATCAGATCCTGTGTCTGCTTATTTAAAACTAGTTGTCTTTATCTAGTATTACTAGTCTTTTTACTTTAATAAATTATGTGATAGGATTTCTTTTAGATCCTTAGATAGGAATCAAACTATAACCTTACCCTCTTAGCAGACTAGCATCTTGTGAATTTTCCCACAGCATCAATATTATTACTATACATATAAACATGCCATGGAAACATTGTGCAAGTCAACATTCAATTGAGGGAAATCACTTATGGAGAAGGAGGGTAAACGCTAATTATTTTTTCCAGATTTTGTCACTGTGTCATTGGTGTCAGAAAGAGGATTTAGGACTGTGGAAGGGTTGGCTCTTCTCACTCTCTCTGATATAAGAAAAACCAAAACTGTTGATCAAATTAAATATGAAATATGATAAAAAATCGATCGTTTTTAAGAACACAGACGAATATTTGTTAAATTAACTGACTGAACACCATCATCGAATCGATGACTGTATGATATATGGACATTTTACAAACAATGAAATAGAAGAGAAACTTTATATATATACATATATATATATATAAACTGAATCACAACAGAAGCAATATTTGATGAGTTTTCTCTTAGGTGTCATTACCCAGTGTAATGCTGAATTCTGTGCTGTGAGTTGTAGCTTTAAGAATTGCATCAGCTCTGCTGTATTTTAACATAGCATTGAGCACTATGTAAAAAAAAATTAAACATTTCATTGAATTTTCAAACCATTTTCTATTCTCACTTTAACCTTTATATATATAACATGAAAAATGAACTTCTCAAAATGAGAACAGATCAGATTAAAGAATTTTGCACACATAAAGGTCTTGATATCCCTTTTAGGTAAAGTTTTATCTCTTAAATATTTATTAGTGTTTTCAGTGTTTTCTCTCTTACTCATATATAGATGATAAATCATATATGATAAATATGAAATTATATGATATATAAATGATAAACCATTGATATCGATCTTAATAAACTAATGAGCACAATAGAGATAAATACTCCTGTCCTCAGTTTTGGATAATTTGTACACACACAGTAAGTGTGCACTTTTATGAAAAAAAAAAAAAAAGGCATTAGGCCATTTTTCGATGTAAATATTATTGGCTAATTATTTTACGAAAGAATATCTTGTATAAATAGAGATTTTGTCTGTCTCATGCCTGTCAGTCATAAAACGCCATTATCTTTATGTATATAAAGTGAGGCATGTTTTTATGTACAGAATTTACTCTTACCTAATTAAATGATCCTTATAAATTTTGGAATACAGCTGTTATGCATAAGGGGTCCAAATTTGGACGATATTTAGTTTTAGCTTCATGCAAAAGGGGGGATTCAACTTTCAGGTTTGTTTTCTTTTGTGAAATATAACAAATATAAATATTACAATAAATAAGTATTAGCTATCAATATTTTCTAAATTTCAGTTTCTTTGTGTTTTAGAGGCTTAATATAAGCACGAACTCCATTTGAAAATAGATCCGATTTGCACCGAATTTAATTCATATTCATTAGATACCTATCTAATAAGATTCCTTTAATTTCAATTTCTTATTAAAACTTCTTTGAAACTTACATTTGACACATTATATTCTGTCCGCCTGCCATAATTTTCCAGCCAGTCACAATTTATTTTAAAACGTAATAAATACTCTGCAAAATCCGTTTCATTTCGAAGTATTAAAGATCTTAACTACTTTTAGAAATGAAAAATATTGCACTTATAGTAAATAACAAATTCCCACCAAATAAAACAGAGGCCATGATTAGAAATTAAAACTAAAACCTTCAGATATTCAATACGAGGTTGAGGTTGACCTATTTCGACTTTCTTGTAAATAGAGCTTAAAAGATTACTATAACAAAATAATTTAAGCATTGGCGTGACGTCATAAATTTATCCGTTTTTAAGCATGAATTCAAACACAAGAGATTAAAAAAAATTGAATGAATCTTGTAAACATTATCAATAGCAATGCAACTTGCAACATTGTAAACAAAAATGTGCTGTGCTCCTGCTCGTGCTCCTCTGACCGCATATTATTGCTAGTTTTGATAAAATTAATATTTTGTGACAAATTTACCTGCGTGTATTGAATAATAATAATAATAATAATAATAATAATTATAATAATAATAATAATAATAATAATAATAATATTATTATTATTATTATTGTTATTATTATTATTATTATTATTATTATTATTATTATTAACAACAACAAAAATTAAAAATGAAATCGCCAAAAATAAAACGATTGTTAAAAAAAATCCTATTTTCAAAAATAAACACTTAGGGGAGAAAAAAAAAAAAAAAAAAAAAAAAAAGAATTTATGATCTGAACTGTGTTCAATATTTGAAAGGAAATTTGGAAGCTATCGAAAAGAAATTCATTTGTCAAACTGGCTTTAAAATTCTTAGAAAATTCTCCAAAAATTGAAAGTTCTGAAATTTTTTTTTTAGAGAGATTAAAACATTAAGTAAATATAGGTTTATAAACATTTGGTTTAATAATTTAACCACGTGGGGAGGAAAGGAAATGACATTTATACCATATCCTTTCATAATTCATTGTAATGAAATTCGTTTCTATTTCGGAAGATTTCAAGTATAAATTTCATTTTTACATTTTTTTTTATATATAATATTGAATATCATAAATTGATACTTTTTCCCCAGTCCCATTAGTAATTTTTAGTTCAGGCTTTTATTATTCAACCAGGGTTTTTTTTTATTTTTATTTTTCTACTTAAATATTATGGTGTTTCTTTTTCTTTAACCAAAGGATTTTTTAAATAGGATTTGGAAAGTAAAATCCAATTATTCCGATATAGTTTGGTCGAACAAAATTGTTTAAAAATGATAACTAGTAATTTATTTTTAAATTTTCTATTTATACAATTGGATGTATAAAAATTCCAAAAGATTCATATATGAGAATTTGCTAAGAATTTATTTTAAAGCCGGTTTAAAAGCTTCCAAATTAAAGGTCGAGAAATCATTTTTTTTTTCAACTATTATGAAAAAAATGATTGACTTAAAAAAAAAAAAAAAAAACCCGGAAATGCATTCTGATGGATTTAATTTCATAATTATGTTTTTAAATAGATTTTAATTTTCTTTCTGATTTTATACTATTGTATTTATGATTTCAATAAATAACCGCTAGATAAACATAGCGTAAGTCACATAATGGCGAGAAATAAACACACATTTGCATGATATAAGAGAAAATGACGTGTCCTCATTCTCTTTGGACCGACAAAAAAGGTTCTTTTACTTTGTAAATATAAAATATAAAAAGTAGCATGTCTTCTTTTTTCTCTCATTAGTTGGCCATTTTTGTCTCCTACTCGGAGCTATATCAAGAAACTGAGCATGACAACAGAAAGAACTAGAAATAACGATAGCTAACACGTAAGAACACTTAACAGATATTATTAAAATGACTATAACATAATTTCATAATCGACGATGTGGTTTTCGTCGCTTGAAATGTTTAATTATTCTTCGACTTCCATTCTCTTAGTGTACGTACGTGTGTGCGCATGTGACTAGTCTTTGATACGACAGAGGCACGTGAGAATATTAATGTTTTCTTACGGTTCAAAAAAGGCATGCGCACGAGCGCAAACGTGAACTTACTTTTTTCTCCGCAGTTTAAAGGCTTCAAAATTACTTTTAAATTTCGACTAGATACGATGCAATTGTAAAAATAATTGTCAGCCATCTTTCATCTAATAATAACCTTTACTGCTTGTCACCGGGCACACTCCATGATTATCAAGAAATAAATTAATATATTTTACTTGATGACGTCATAAAGGATGAATGTTTATTGCCAAAAGCTGTGGATGTTTGTTTGAAAGCAGCAGCAGTCACTGCTGCAGTTTTATTAATCAATTTTCAAAGTTTAGAAGTTATATTTAATACCCCAGCCCCTTTCTTCTTCTCACCTTCCGATTTGATGAATAACGTCATTATTTAGGGACGTTATCCCTTCGTGCTATCAAGTTTACATGTGGATAAGCAAACAAGATCCACAGAGTTTTTGAAATATAGACAAATATAATAAATACCGACTCAACGGGTCATGGGTTGGGAAGTAATGCCCGCCTTGCCTTGTATGTACTTATATTGTTAAACTTCAAAATTCTAAAATTTTAAACTGTCGATAAGAAAGTAATTATGGATTTTATTAAAGTTTTAAAAGTTTTGTAAAAGTTAAGTAAAACAAAATAGGTAAAATGGTTATTTTCCTATGATTAAATTAAAAGAATGCGACGACGTCCTATGAAAGTACCGATTGTGACTATGGATTAGCGTCAAAAGGTATACAAGTTAAGAGACAACGAATTAGTCATTATAGTAATATACCTATAGTACATTATAGTAAGGAAAGTAAAAAAAATATATATATAGATAAGCCAATAATCAGCTGATCATTGTCATAGAGAAAGAAGAGAAGGAAACAAAATGAGAAAAGAAGGGGGAAAATAGAAAAGAGAGAAAAAAATCAACAAGGAAAATGGAGACACTTATTTTTTTAGATGGGAGTGGACCAAAGATTTATATTTTTTTATCCTCACTCAACACGCTTAAAAAAAAAAAAAAAAAAAAAAAAGTACAAAACTCACATTTATCGAGACTGACACCAATTCGCTCTCTAAACCGTTATAAAAACAAAGTCCACTTTCTCCTTTTTCTCTCTCTGCGAGAGAGGTGGTCGTGGCGAAGTAAAAGAGAAAAGGAGGGTGGGAACTACGCGTAGGTGTAAGTATTCATGACTAAATTATCAAAAATAATATATTATATTTTGGGGAGGGGCAGTATTTCTTCTAATAGTGCTCAATGCACTTGTAGAGTTTTATTATGGCGACATAAATGCGATCACATCAGTTGCATGATTTACAAAACACATACATACACGACTACACGAGTGGTGTGACACACAAAATTCCAACCTAGCACGCCTGTAACCAGTACAAAACACACCACTGGTGTGTTTTGTACTGGTTACAGGCGTGCTAGGTTAGAATTTTGTCTTTCCAACTATGGATTAAATAATAGACTGAGAACAAAGTGTAGTACCTGTTTCTGATACCACGTTGCATCTTCGATCAGTGAAAGGTGGGAATCTTTCTAGATCTAGGCAATTTTAATTTATGTTCCAATCTAGAGTAACTTTTTTAGGAAGGGCTGCTGCAGGCTGCACTCAGTGCAGCCGGGCTGCAGTTTCCCTAACCAGTCTTGTATCTAATTCTGCCCTCGTGGGGAGGCAAGTACAGAGGAAGGCACTAAACTTGATAGTGCAAGTCAAGTTGTTTACGAAAGAAAAAAAACACACAAAAAACACCGCTTATGTTTTACTGGTATAGTTTCTAATCGCTCTAAACCTATCTCTTCTTGCCAGTGGACTCTGGGGATGTCGGTTCAGAAGAACTGCAGCTACTGATTGCGCAATCTTTGGTTCGTTATAGACATACGTGCAGGCTACCTTACAGGGGATCTTTTGTCTCTAGAGACCGAACGAATTCTTTATATCATTGCATTGCTTTTTAAAAACAATTTTTTATCCCACCGACCTTTGAACAAAAACTATGGAAATATCGTTATCCCCTGTTTACCCCAACCTAATTTATGTGGTTTCAATTTTTTGGTACAATCGGGGCGGGCGCGTTTGGAAAATGTTTCCTTTTGTAAGACATGTATTTTAATTTGTACACATTAATATTTTCTTGTGCATTTAATCTTTAATACAAACCTTATCAGCCAATTTATTTTAGTATAAAATGTTAACTCGATTAAACTTTTACATAGTTTTTAAAAAATTCCAATGAAAGACTAATACTGAATTTCTCAACCATTTCGGTCAAATCTCAAAAACATGTAATCACATTTCGTGTGTCCGCATGTGTGACTATCTACCGAATTTGCAAATTATTATTATTATAGTTGTTATCAATCGTTTATTTATGAAAAAAACAGTAAAATAACTTTAAATTTTTATTTAAAAAAATAATTACAAAATTAACTATAATTTCGGTTTCTTCGTAAATGACTCGACCATTTCTTGTTCTGATATAAAATTGTACTTTGACTTTTGAAAATATACAAATTTGAACTTCATCTAAATTTTTTTATTGATTACTTTCAAGTCATTTTTTTTAATTATTATTATTATTTTGGGGTAAATGTGACTATCGGAATACTCTGGCAAAATCACCGCTAAAAAAATCGTCTGCGACTATCAAACTTAAAGACCGAACCAGAAACTCGAAAACAAAATGAAACAAAATTTATTGCAATGCTGCAGTGCAGTCAGTGCACTGCTGCAGTTTGCTGCACTTATTTTAGTTCAAATACGCATTTACCAAAAAAAGGTGTATTTCCCCTGTTATTATTTATATGTTATATATTTATTTATGCTCCATAGCTAGCGTTTATTCCAACATATAAATATTTCACATGAACCTGGAACCACATCTTTTCTGGTAAATGCGTTGAACTAAAATAAATAAATAAATAAATAAATAAATAAAGACAAACAAACAAACAAAAAAACAAGTGCAGCAAAATAAAAATAAATCAATAAATAAATTCCGTTTCATTTCGTTTTCGAGTTTCCGGCTCGATCTTTAAGTCTGATGGATGCGGAAGATTTGTTTTAGCGGTGATTTGGCCAGGGTATTCCGATAGTCACATTTACCTTATTTGGGTAATGTTATTAAACCATCGACTCGTATATTTTTAACCTCTTCATTTTTGCCTGTTTTTATTTTGTACACCAAAAATGTCATAATAAAAAAATAAATTGAACCTGACCAGACCAGACCACCAACGATAAAAACACTGAATAAAATTTAAAAACTTCAAACAGTAAAGTGTAACTTTATTTTAGGACGATGAATGCAATTTAAGACTAACAGAGTATTTTATTAAAAGAAAAGTTAAAATCTGAGGAAATGGGCCAGATATTTTAAAATCCCTAACGTAGTAGTAGTAGTAGTAGTAAATATACAAGTTGTATTATTAAATGCTTAATTCGAATAAGATAATCGAACACAGAACACACACACATGCATACATACGCATTTGTTATAAAGTTTTGGGGGAATCTTTCCGGTAATTTAGGTTCCTTTGTAGTAGAGAGTCCTTCTTCTCCAGGTATCCAATGCAGCATCCAGTACGTCGAAGAAGCATCCATCTATTATACAGGGCAGGATTTTGCCTCCGATGTGAGAAGATGATGATGATGATTGGTAACAACAGAAGGAGAATGAAATATACTTTCCAGATGTTTGTCGATTTAAATTTGATGCTTCAGCATCAATAAATATACATAATAAATTGTTTTTGTTTTTTAATACAATAAATGCAGACAACCGGGCATATAGCAGAGTGCCAGTGGAGTATATGTTCAGATAGTTCTCACAAAGCTATCCCCCCCTAGGTATTACCATCGCCTTTCAAAGGGGGTGGTATTATTGCCGGTCACTTGAGGCGCCCCTACTGAGAAATGCCGACGTGACCTCCGATCACAGAAAGTTTTGCTATCATTCAGGAAGTTTCTCTCTTTTAGGGAGACTAGAACCTCCCCACGTTAACCCAACCTCATGCCAAATCCAGTATTCGTCGAAGAGATCGGTAATTAAATATGTAAATAAATGTGTAGTAGGCTTGTATTGTTATTTTAAATGTGTTGTAATTAATTTAATAAAAGGAGGAAATTGGATAAGTGTGTTTATTGAATTGTATGCGTCGAGTAAATTGTGTATAAATGTCAATAGATTTAAATACTTTGATGAGTGCGTCTGCGTCGCGTCACTGCGTCAGTGCGTATGTGTGTGTTAATGTGTTTTAGGGTGTAATTTGAATTCGAAGCAAGGAATGCGTTGTATAACGTGTGGGTGTGACTATAAGTCCGCCCGTGAGTGTTTGTGTGTGTGTAAACTATGTACTACAAATTGTATTATATACATTTTTAACATACGTTTTATTTTGTTTTATTTTACTTATATGCGGACTGTACATTAATTTTCAAGTTGGTTTTGGAGTTAAAAACCACAGGCGTCTTATTCAAAGAAAATGTGTATATTTTTTTTTCTGGAATTAGTAGCAGTTTAATACCACCATGCAATGACTACCGGTTGCGAAAAAGAAAAAAGAAAAAAAAAAAAAAAAAAAAAACTACACACACCGACTATCTAAGTAAAATAAAAATAGCTATATAATAAACGTCATAGCAACAACAAAATGATAACGCGACTGTGCTTTAAAAATAAATATATTTAGTTAATTATTTACTATTAATGCCTCTACTTCAGAAAAAAAGGAGTATGGTAAATATATCACAAATTATAGTCGCCCATACAAATTATCGACTTATATATATATATATATATATATATATATATATATATATATATATATATATATATATAAAATAACTATATAATAATAATTATCATAGCAACAAAAACGGTCTCTTATATGATGATTTTATTTTTGGTTGGCGAAGTAGTAGAAGTAGCAGTAATACTTAACGGAGGAGGATGACAAATTAAAATATATCACAATTTTTGTCTTATTTATCACCTATATAAGTAACTATGTATTAATAATAATCGCCATAGTAACAAAAATACTTTCTTACAGACGTATATGACGATAATGATGAGTTTTTAGTTATTAGTAGTTAGGAAGGTAGTGTGACACATACATCACAAATAATTATAGTCAACTATTATCGACTATATAAATAAAGTAGCTATATAATAATAATCATAATGGCAACAAACACGTCTCTTACATATGTAAATGACATCAACGATGGTGATAATGGTTTTGGTTAGTAATATTTCAATGCAAGAGAGAATGCAACGATAAATATATAGCAAAATTACTAAGATAAAAAATTAAAAAAAAACGTCGCTAGTTAATATTGGTTATGCTAGTTATATATCAATATGGTTATGTAACTAGCAATCCTTTGTGTGCGACTTGACAAGGCTTTTTCTCGTTGCTGTTGTTGACGATGAGACACGAAAATGACAAAAACAAAATGCAGATTGGATTTGGAGATGACAACAATGGCAGAGAGAAGAGAGAGAAAAAAATGTTGGATTATGTAAAGTTTTGTTTGGTTGGTTTTGAAACGTATATATAGTAGGGAACGTTAATAAATCCTCCAAAAGACTATATATCTCTATTTTTTTAAAGCAATTCCGCATTTCTCCGGCGTTGTGTAAGAAAGTGCATATATAAAATCCCTGCAGTGTCTTCTACAGACAACAGACGCAACATCTTCACGGCAGTATCATTCTCAACAACAGCAGCAGCGGTGACGGCGGCGGCGGCGGAGGCGGTTCTGGAAAGGCTGATGACAATAGTAACTGTTATAGTTGTAGTAATAGTAGTAGCACCGGTATAACATTGATGTGAAGTGGTATAAGTGAAAGAGAGAGAGAGAGAGGTGGGATAAAAGAGAGAGAGAGAGAGGTGATAAGAGAGAGAGAGAGAGGGAGGAAGAGAGAGAGAGAGGGAGGAAGAGAGAGAGAGAGGGAGGAAAAGAGAGAGAGAGGGGGGATAAGAGAGAGAGAGAGGGAGGGGGGATAAGAGAGAGAGAGAGGGAGGGGGGATAAGAGAGAGAGGGAGGATGAGAGAGAGAGAGAGGGAGGATGAGAGAGAGAGAGATTAAATAAATGAGAGAGCAAAAGAGAGAGATTAAATAAATGAGAGAGAGAGATTAAATAAATGAGAGAGCTAAAGAGAGAGAGAGATGAAATAAATAAGAGAGCAAAAGAGAGAGAGAGATGAAATGAATAAGAGAGAGAGAGAGATGAAATAAATGAGAGAGAGAGAGAGATGAATAAATGAGAGAGAGAGAGAGATGAATAAATGAGAGAGAGTGAGAGATGAATAAATGAGAGAGAGCGAGAGAGAGAGGGACGAAAGGAAAGCGCGCGCGCGAGAGAGAGAGGGACGAAAGGAAAGCGCGCGCGCGAGAGAGAGAGGGACGAAAGGAAAGCGCGCGCGCGAGAGAGAGAGGGACGAAAGGAAAGCGCGCGCGCGAGAGAGAGAGGGACGAAAGGAAAGCGCGCGCGCGAGAGAGAGAGGGACGAAAGGAAAGCGCGCGCGCGAGAGAGAGAGGGACGAAAGGAAAGCGCGCGCGCGAGAGAGAGAGGGACGAAAGGAAAGCGCGCGCGCGAGAGAGAGAGGGACGAAAGGAAAGCGAGAGAGAGAGAGAGAGGGACGAAAGGAAAGCGCGCGCGCGAGAGAGAGGGACGAAAGGAAAGCGAGAGAGAGAGAGAGAGGGACGAAAGGAAAGCGCGCGCGCGAGAGAGAGGGACGAAAGGAAAGCGAGAGAGAGAGAGGGACGAAAGGAAAGCGCGCGCGCGAGAGAGAGGGACGAAAGGAAAGCGCGCGCGCGAGAGAGAGGGACGAAAGGAAAGCGCGCGCGCGAGAGAGAGGGACGAAAGGAAAGCGCGCGCGAGAGAGAGGGACGAAAGGAAAGCGCGCGCGAGAGAGAGGGACGAAAGGAAAGCGCGCGCGAGAGAGAGGGACGAAAGGAAAGCGCGCGCGAGAGAGAGGGACGAAAGGAAAGCGCGCGCGAGAGAGAGGGACGAAAGGAAAGCGCGCGCGAGAGAGAGGGACGAAAGGAAAGCGCGCGCGAGAGAGAGGGACGAAAGGAAAGCGCGCGCGAGAGAGAGGGACGAAAGGAAAGCGCGCGCGAGAGAGAGGGACGAAAGGAAAGCGCGCGCGAGAGAGAGGGACGAAAGGAAAGCGCGCGCGAGAGAGAGGGACGAAAGGAAAGCGCGCGCGAGAGAGAGGGACGAAAGGAAAGCGCGCGCGAGAGAGAGGGACGAAAGGAAAGCGCGCGCGAGAGAGAGGGACGAAAGGAAAGCGCGCGCGAGAGAGAGGGACGAAAGGAAAGCGCGCGCGAGAGAGAGGGACGAAAGGAAAGCGCGCGCGAGAGAGAGGGACGAAAGGAAAGCGCGCGCGAGAGAGAGGGACGAAAGGAAAGCGCGCGCGAGAGAGAGGGACGAAAGGAAAGCGCGCGCGAGAGAGAGACGAAAGGAAAGCGCGCGCGAGAGAGAGACGAAAGGAAAGCGCGCGCGAGAGAGAGACGAAAGGAAAGCGCGCGCGAGAGAGAGACGAAAGGAAAGCGCGCGAGAGAGAGAGACGAAAGGAAAGCGCGCGAGAGAGAGAGACGAAAGGAAAGCGCGCGAGAGAGAGAGACGAAAGGAAAGCGCGCGAGAGAGAGAGAGACGAAAGGAAAGCGCGCGAGAGAGAGAGAGACGAAAGGAAAGCGCGCGAGAGAGAGAGACGAAAGGAAAGCGCGCGAGAGAGAGAGACGAAAGGAAAGCGCGCGAGAGAGAGAGACGAAAGGAAAGCGCGCGAGAGAGAGAGACGAAAGGAAAGCGCGCGAGAGAGAGAGACGAAAGGAAAGCGCGCGAGAGAGAGAGACGAAAGGAAAGCGCGCGAGAGAGAGAGACGAAAGGAAAGCGCGCGAGAGAGAGAGAGACGAAATGAAAGCGCGCGAGAGAGAGAGACGAAATGAAAGCGCGCGAGAGAGAGAGACGAAATGAAAGCGCGCGAGAGAGAGAGACGAAATGAAAGCGCGCGAGAGAGAGAGACGAAATGAAAGCGCGAGAGAGAGAGAGACGAAAGGAAAGCGAGAGAGACGAAATGAAAGTGAGAGACGAAATGAAAGTGAGAGATGAAATGAAAGTGAGAGATGAAATGAAATGAAAGCGAGAGAGATATGAAATGAAAGCGAGAGAGAGATGAAATGAAAGCGAGAGAGAGATGAAATGAAAGCGAGAGAGAGAGAGATGAAATGAAAGCGAGAGATGAAATGAAAGCGAGAGATGAAATGAAAGCGAGAGAGAGAGATGAAATGAAAGTGAGAGAGATGAAATGAAATGAAAGTGAGAGAGATGAAATGAAATGAAAGTGAGAGAGATGAAATGAAATGAAAGTGAGAGAGATGAAATGAAAGTGAGAGAGATGAAATGAAATGAAAGTGAGAGAGATGAAATGAAATGAAAGTGAGAGAGAGACACACAGACGGACTGGGGCAAGACGCAGACAGACGGACAGGGATGAGATGCAGACAGACGGACAGGGATGAGATGCAGACAGACGGAAAGGGGCAAGACGTAGATAGAGCGAGACAGAGACACGGAACAAGTAAGAGGGAGATGGAAGTAGATTTCTGGAGGCAGAAAGGGAAGAAGAGAGAGAGGAGCGGAAAGAAGAGGAGAGAGAGGCGCAAAGGGAGGAGAGTGAGAGATGGAACGAGTAAGAGGGAGATGGAAGTAAATTTGAGGAGATGGAAAGGAAAGGAGAGGGAGAGGCGGAAAGGGAAGGAGAGATGTGTGTGGTAGTGTGTGTCGGGTAAAGAGAGGTCGGGTTAGTGTTTTAGATTCTAAGTTTGTTTTTTTAAATTTTACAGGTTACTAACCATTTTTTACTGGATTGAACTAAATGCTCAAGATCAGAGGAGAGGGACAGATTTTGATCATTGCTGGCCTTTGAAGTGTTGTCATAGATAGTTGTATCGTCTGCATAATTGTCCATGAATCATTACGGCGAATTAGAACAATGTTTTGGAAACACAACTTAATCCCAGAACTAAAGTATATTTTAGCACTTCTTAGCTGTAAAACATTACCATAGGACAGTTTCTCTGTAGAATATAACATGGTCATCTTCAAATCTAATGTAAACAAATATTTATCATAAACCATCTCCATAAGTACTTACTTTTTTTTCAATTCTCAATATTCTTTGCTATTCAACTGACAATCGATTATCTGATTAAACCTAATCTCTGAATGGTTTTGCTTTTGACATGTGGTGACTCCCTATATATATATATAAAAAAAAACAGGTACTTTGAGTTAATAAAGTGTATATAAAAAGCCTTGGGAAATCAAACATTGAATAATATACATTTACTTAGGTATGTTTATAGATTTACATTTTTGTCTGTACAGGATTCACTCCTAAACTTTTAATTTTGGAAAACAGCTGCTAGATGTCATGAGTTCAAATGTGGGCTATATTTAGTTTTAGTTTTATATAAAGTGGGTGGAAGCCCTTTGTGAAAATTTGGATAAAACCTCCAATTTTTTAAAAATTCTCACAATACATATTAGGCGTTACAGTCAATGTCTAGAATCCTACCAACTCCAGGTGGCCAGAAAGTGGGTGTCCATTTTGCATTAAATTTATATAAAAAAGTGATCCCACTTTCTGAAAAAGTAATTTCTTCATATCATGCAAACTATTTCTCTGCGCTACTTTTAAAGTATATATATATTCGTTTTTAGCACTTACAAAAACCAATAAAAGTCGTCATTGTAAAGGTTTTTTTGGAGTTGGAAAGAATCTAGACATTGACCGGCATTACAATTACTAAATATTCCCCAATTTTCTACTTCTGTTTTCTGGGCATTTTGAAGGGCTCAATATGGGAACAACCTACCATTCGAAATTTCAAATATTCCAGATAGGTATTGAATTCCATCCATAATTTTTAAACACTAATTAAGTAAGATCCTTTAAGCTTAAATCATAAATTTTATGCATTTTCTAATATCAAAATCACATAATGGATTTTGATAAAAATTAGAATAAATTATTCTAGGCATAAGGTTTAGTATCATTATATTTTGATTTTAATTTTTGTAAGCAATCATTAAAGTAGTGTAAAACTACTATTCAGGGAAATAATTTTTACCCATCCTGAGACGGGTATTCTTCTAGTTCAATACACTAATAGATTAACAACAGCCTTTGAGACTTTACACGACCTGTCGCCACAGTTGATTGAAAATTTATTGGGGCGACTAAAAGTCATAAATCACTCGCCCGCCAGTCAATAAAATTTCTTTAAATAAAGAAACGGGGGGGGGGGCTCATTTATTTTATGGCCCTCAAATATGGGGTGACTTAGAATGACCTATGTCTCATCATTTGTGAATTCTTTCATCTCTAGCTATGGGACCATTGGAATATCTTATTGAAAAAAAAGTGGTCACGCTAAAGTTCAACAAGAGGTCAAATTTACACATTAGGCAGTCAAAATGTCGCCTTCATTTAGCTCTCTGATTTTGAAATTCATTTGGGGAAAAAATTCTTCAACGCTACAACTACATACACTTCATGTTTACAAAAGTAAAGACGAACATTTGAAAGAGGAAAAAAACGCATCGTTCCATCAAGCATCCGAAGAAATGATTCTTATTTCTATGGAACAATGATATGAATGATGCTATATAAAGAAACTGGTGTTGTATTTTAATGTTTTGTTGAATATTTACTGAAATTTTTGTAGTAATAAAATAGTTGATTTACAAGAGTTAAACAAATATTTTCTTGTTAGATTATACACATGGTAATTTCTTGAATTGTTGTAAAATTATTTACTATTATTGACTGAAACAAAGACAAAGTCGGACGAGTAAAATTATTTTGGGGAGAGTAAATTTTCCCTCACACTCGACCAGTGGTCGAGTGATTTTTTTTTCAAATTTCAAAGGCTGTTAACAGACAATTTTTTTATCTTTCAATTTATTGTTTACTCGTTACTTAATCCAAAGAAACCTGTATAAAAAAAAAAAAAAAATTAAAATCTAGAAAGAGGGAGAGGCATGTCCCACGGTTTACTAATATATTAGTGCCGTTAAGTATACAATATCTATGTGATGGTTGTAGACAATATGGAAAAGAGGTTTAAGAATCTAATCTTAGCTTGCTCAGCTAGTTGTTGAGGAAATTTTGGCAAGGCCGCTGGCACTCAACATGTTACCTGCTTCTGTAGATTACACCCTGGTACACCAAGATGGTTGTTGTGAGTGGGTGTGACATCAACCAAGCTGATAACTTGGATGAAAAGTATCTGACAACTCAAATTGGTTCAACCACTGTTGCATAGCTTTGCAACAAGTAACCATGTGATTGACAAAAGTCAAAATTATTATTTTATCTCTCACTGAACTGATGGAAATACACTAATTATTAGATTGTTGAAAGAATGGATGAGAATGTTCGAGTTAGTAGCTGTAGAGCAGTTGAGGTAGCAGAGTCAGTTGACAAAGAAAGGGCAAAGAAAATATGGAAGGATTTCAGAGCGATAAAATATTGGCCAGAGAAAGGTTAGTTTGGAAGTCAATTCCTAAAAGTTGTTCAGCTGATGTTAACTGACGTAAAACTGAATATGATGATATCAAAGTTTGTGGAGCATGTAAATATTTGGTTTAAGAGTAAAAACAGAAACAAAAATCTTAAGAAACGCCTGTACATTTAGCAATAAAAATACTATTTCCACATAAGAATATTTTTGAATGAATAAAAAAATCAGCTGTGTTAAACAGATAAACAGACAGAACCTTTCAATACGGATGTGTGGATGTATCCAAAAATGCTATTTGAAAATTGAGCATGATAGACTGATGGAACTGCTATTTCAAATTAAGGGAATAGACAGAAGTTGGAAGCCATTCACAAAATGTCTAACATTAATATGAGCCACAAAGACGGGGAGGGGGGAAATGAAAATTACAAAATTAAATATAAATAACAACATCATATTAAATAAATATAACTTCCAGTCAATGCAGATTGGGGTGAAAAGTTAAAAACTATGCGTAAAGCCTATTTAGTTTGGAAACTGGATAATATGTATTGTTAATTGAACCAAAAACCCCTATTTTACCTTGAGCTGGAGACAAGTTTATTTCTAGAATCATGGATAAATAACAATAGATAAAATAGGATTTAAAACCATCATTGCAAGTTATATTCCATAGTATGCAACATTATCCATTAGATCACTCACATACCACGTTTAATAAAATGCTTTAATCTTATTAGTTCAACTTGAAGTATTTCTTACTCAAGTATGCAGCAACAAAACTAAAGTGAAATAAATCTCCTAAAAGAATTAGTTCAACGAATGTTCTATCAATGGGCAAGTAAACATAAAATCTCAATTCATATTTTTGTATCTCTGTCTTAGAGATGGTGATACACTAATTGTTAGATTGTGGCAAAGATTTTGTGGGACATTTCCATTCTTATTCTCAGATTTAAAAAAGAAAAACCAAAAAAACAAACAAAAACAAAACTATTTTAACTTGAGCCTACGAAGTCAGAAAAAGAGGGGATATTTCAAACTTGAGTGTGGAAGCTGAGAAAAATTTCTCATATTGACTTTTTATTAAGGTTAATATAGACAAATCGAACAAGATGAAAAGTGAACTAAATTCGTCCATATTATGCCACAAGGGAGGCAAATCTGTAGCAAATAAAAATGGAATTAAAACCCGTTTTTTATGGTTTGCACTGAAGAAAAAAAAACATTAATAAAAAAAAAATAAGAGGTTATCTTTCTAATGGAATAATATTAACAGATTCCTTTTCCGTTTGCTCAATTTATTTCAGCACTTACAATTCAACTTAATTAAATATGATTGTTTATATTTAATGTAGTAAGCTGTTTTAATATGCCGAGCAGCAAGTTTTTTAGAATCTACATTAGTTTATGAAAATTTGTCTCTTTGAAGCCCCCACCTCATATCATATAGAAGTCATATCTTGTGCTATAAAGCAGTGGGTGTTCATCACAGGTTTGTGATGGATCTGCTAGGGTTTAGGAGAAAGAGATGACATGAATAGGAACATACATGCTTGGTTTGAGAGGAATGAATGAAATGTTTTATTTCTTATAACTTGACAGCATGTTATTTTCTTGTTTCAGCCTTTATTAAACCCAGCAAAGCATCACCCTTCTGCTTTAATTTGTACTAATCACTCAGTTACTCACTCTCTCTCTCTCACACACACACACACACACACACACACACACACACACACACACACACACACACACACACACACGAATACCCGTCCTAGGATGGGTAAAATCCCCCCCCCCAAGAATTTTGCATTACTTTTATGTCCCCTAACAGATTAAAATCAAAATAAGGTTTTAAAATTGTTTGAAGATTTTTTTGTTTTTTTTACTGTTCACTGAAAATGAAATTTAGAGCTGACAGTACCTACCTCAAACTACTAGGGGAGGGAGGGATGATGTAGGTTTAAATCAAGATGGATACCTCATTAGTTTAATTTTTTATACTTTTCTGCAAAATGTCCTAAAAAATATGTAAAATCGCTTTTAGCAGTAACTTTATTTTAATTGCTACACATGGGTATTTCTACTTACGTGACTCTCCACGAACTATACATTAGGCTGGTTTTTAATGTGGGGAAAATCCAACACCCAAAAAAGGGAATTGGAACAAAAATTATAATTATCCAAGTCTAGAAGGATTTCTCCTCCATTGATCAAAGGCAGAAAAGACTAAGTTGGACATCAAAACAGATATTACATTTGACTCCTAGCCAAAATGACCAAACCCTTGCAAATGTGTTAATCTGGCTTAAACTTAAATTTGAAAATAGCTGTTAATTTTTTAAAATTCTTTAAAAAAACAATTTGAGTAAGAGTTGCAAAAGTACTTAAATTTAAATACTTTTTTGTTTTATTGTGGATTAAAAAAAAAAACATGATTGTTTGGTTCAAAAGTGGTCTTCAGTCATGCTGACAATCACTTTGTACTGAATATGATAAAGCAATGGGTGTCCATCACATGGTTGGGTGTAATCTGTTTCATTTAGGATGAGGGGATGACATGAATAGGAAACATATACAGTTTAGTAGATATGAAAAAATACAATGACATTTTTTTTTCTTTCAGAATAGAGGGAGGAGCAGAAGAGGGTAAGTATGAACTTTACAAAACTGTTTAAACGTTGTCTTAAGGAGAATAGTTTCCCATCTCCCTGGAAAATCTCATCAGTATGCCCTGTATTTAAGAATTCAGGTGATCGCTCATCCCCCTCTCAGTACAGGCCAATAAGTCTCCTGTGCGTCATGAGTAAGTTGCTAGAATCTGTATTAAATACAGAAGTAATCAAACATCTCAACAAAAATAACCTTCTTAGTGACACTCAATATGGTTTCCGTTCTGCTAGATCTACAGCAGATGTCCTTACAGTTATATCGCATAGGATTAGCAAATCTCTCGACGGTGGCAATCTTTCTAGGGCATTTGCTCTTGACATATCTAAAGCCTTTGATAGGGTATGGCATAAAGGTTTACTTCATAAGATCGCTAGCTATGGTATAGCTGGAAAAGTCTTCTCAATTATTAAATCATTTCTTTCTGATAGATTCATAAGAGTAGTAGTTGAGGGGCAAAAATCAGAAGCTCACAATATTAATGCCGGTGTCCCTCAGGGATCCATCCTGGGCCCAACTCTTTTCCTGATCTACATTAATGATCTTCCAAATCATATCCTTACATCATTTGTAGACATTTATGCTGACGACACTACCATTTATGGTACCACATCTAAGACAGTAAACGAGCAAGTACTCTCCAATTCTCTCTCCTCTGATCTTGAGCACGTAGTACAATGGGGAAAGGAGTGGCTGGTTACTTTTAATGCATCTAAAACCAAGCTTCTCTCTTTACATCATCAACATTCTAATCCACATTTGTCATCAATTGAAATGAATGGCTCTCGTCTTCAGGAGGCCTCAAGTTTTGACAAGCTTCTGGG
The DNA here is from genome assembly GCF_053919585.1 of Euprymna scolopes. NCBI lineage: Eukaryota > Metazoa > Mollusca > Cephalopoda > Sepiida > Sepiolidae > Euprymna > Euprymna scolopes. Next base: position 59,230,792 of record NC_136502.1, read on the forward strand.
CTTGACCATTACTCCTGATCTTAAATGGAACACGTATATCAAATCTGTTGCCAAGGCCGCTGGAAAAATGGTGGGATCTTTCTATCGATCCAGTAGATATCTCACTGCTGATGCTATTCTCTATCTATATAAGAGCCAGGTACGTCCAAGGATGGAATACTGTTGCCACATCTGGGCAGGAGCTGCTAGAAAGAACTTGTCCTGCCTTGATAGAGTTCAAAATAGACTTCGTAGCCTCGTAGGAGATGTCCTTTTCTCCTCCTTGCAACCTCTATCTCACAGAAGAGATGTTGCGAGTTTGTCTCTGATGTATCGTTATTTTCATGGAAAGTGTTCAACTGAGCTTCAATCTATGGTCCCCCCTCGCCAAACTTTCACAAGAAACACTCGTCTAGCTGTAAACACTATCAATAATTTCCCCCACTCTTTATCTGTGCCTAAACCTAAACGTAGATTCCATGAACAAAGCTTCTTTCTTAGAACTGCACGCCTGTGGAATTGTCTTCCGTTTTCCTGCTTTCCGGCTGACTACAATATGGTTTTGTTCAAGTCTAAAGTAAATAAGTTCTTGATGAGCCGTTCCATATAAGTTATTAAATTTACCAAATTTTCATTACTAATGATTACTATATTGACCAACTTCTACTGTACACTCTTTAACCCTTATCCTTGAGTGGCCTCTGGGCCTTGATAATGTGGTGATGCCTTTGTAAAAAAAAAAAAAAAAAAAAAAAAAAAAATGTAACATTTCATTATGCAGCATATTATTTTCTGTGCCATTCTTTATTGAAACAAGAGAGATAGCACCCCTATCTTAATTTATCACCTGGTTGTTACACTAAGAGACATACATATCAATTCCCCACCAAAGATTGTGTTCATGCTAACAATCACATAGAATCTAAAGTGCAGATAGATGACGGTTTTCAAAGCATTAGGAAATCATATAAAAAAAGAGGCTTTAAAACTATGTTGTTGGTAATGGGGTTTGAGTTTGTTCTAGGAATTTGTGGGGTTCAACTAGAAAATTGATGATAGAGCCTCTATGAATAATTTTGTATTGTAGCAATATTTATATCAGGCTGTGTAAAAATAGCATTAAAAATAGTATTTTTCGCATATGGTTAAATTAACACTGCCAATCCTTTTTCATTCTGCTTGTTTTATAAAAGACCCTCTTCAAAAAAAGGTACAGTTTTTATACTGAAACCACTGCCACCTATGCAAATTGATTGCCAGCCAGAGCCATCTGGTTTAAACTCTCTAAACAGCTAATCTGCAAAGGGTAGATAACTCAATTGATTGTTCATGCTACTGAAATTAACATAGAAATGAATAGAAAATTCCATTAGAAGTGAAAAGAGTTAAAGTTAAGTATCAGAATATGTTTTAGATGATTTGAGGTTTTTAGTTCCAAAAAATGAGACTCAGCAAAGAACAACTATTATAAACAACTGTTTACTACCTGTCAGTTACACAATACTTCAGTTGCTAATTTTGTATTCTTGTAGAAATATTTAGATTTGTGTGCATGTAAAAATAGTGATAAAAAAAAAACAAAAACCGGCATTTTCTACATAAATAGAAATTAAGTTGGAGAATGGAAAATTTCATTAGAAGTTAAATATATCGGGGGATAATGTTGTAGTGAAGCCAAGACTACTACTTCTCCATTACATTTCTCTTTCTCTCTACTTTTCCCTTTCCCTTTCTTCCTTCCTTCTTTTCTTTCTATGTGACCAGAGGTTGTAGCCAATCAGGACGGAGAACAGTTCTGGTGGGAAAGAAGGAGATACAAAAAGTTTTGGAAGCAAAAAGACAAAGAGACGAGTTGTTCCAGCGTCAGTGCACAAATGAAAATCCCAAACTTTCTATGACCCGATACCACTTGTATGCTGAAATGTATACAAAACCGTTTCATTTTGACATACCTTTGTTTTTAATTATTATTCCCAGGTCTTTTTCTAGACCATTCCAACACTCCCTTATTAATTTCGACGACACTCCAAAAGGGGCACCCGCCGAAATGGTAACCTACCCAACAAGACTTACATTATGGTAACCGCCATAATGTCATGGACTAAAATGTAGTCTTTGGGTAGCCTTCAACTATGATAAACAACTTTACTTTTTATGCATATAAAGATAACCCCATTTTAAAGAAAAAGGGCCATTCACTCATATGGTGGTTTTAAGTTGTTAATGATGAAAACTTTAGTGAATGAAATATTAAAAATTTTTGTCTAATTATCAAATTGTATTTCATATAAGATTTTTTTTACTGATTAAAAGAAAAATGTTGCTTGATGTTTAACATACTATGAATTAGAATATGAAGATTCAATGTGTTAATTATTGAAATAAAACTTTTATGAACAGCTAAATTGTGCTTCTGTCATTTTTATATGTTCTTTAGGGTGTAATGGTATTTTGTCCAACATTTGATCTAATAATTGTTTTCATTAGGATTGTTTTTCACTTATTACAAAATGGCATAATCCATTTGTAAGGATTTTTTCATTTATTTGAAGCCTGCACCTTTAATTATACACTGAAAATTTGATTCTGGGTCACTAACAAATAAGACAACAAATTTTCTAATTTTCATATAACTTTGAATAGTCATAAATTTGGTGGCTAACTGAGCTATGAAAAGTTTTATATCATTTTATATGTTTTGCAAATATCTCATGCAATCATGTATTTGCCACAAGATATTTATTATGTAAATTTTCTTCAAGAATAGTTTTCAACATATATCTTAAATATATTATATCCAAAAACTAAAGTCCTTGGTTATAATAAAAATAAATTTTGATTAGTGATATTTAATAACATATGCATGCTTACTGGCTTAAAAAATTTGGTGTTCAAACTTGTGTTAGTTTTTATTCTGACAAACTATCGATTAATACACAACATTTTTCAAAAAAGAAACGCACAATGGCTTTACATTCAAAGCAAATGTCTGTTTATGTTGGGTTTAGGGGAAACATGTTTTGCTTTTCATGACAGACCACCCTGACTCTTTTTGATCATCTAGGTTATTCTTCACAACAGCTATTCAAACAAAGCTCACAAGATTAGGATGAAGAAAAGTGCCACCCATTTGATATTAATAGCAATTGGAGATTCCTAGACATAAATAGTACATAAGATGAAATCAAGTAGAATGCTTTATTGCATTGGATTTGTATAAAGTATCTGCCATGTTGTGGACGCCTACACATAAAGTAGTACATTTACAATTTGTTGTTTTCATTGTGAACTTTGCCTCCTCAATATAGTAAATACAACTTATTTACTGTACTGCGTTAGAACAATCCAGCTATTAATGACTTTGTAAAGGGTATTTTTGGCTCCAAAAGTGCTTCATATTTTAAATTAACATGCTAATCATTTTAGCTTTCTTAAAAAACAGACGAAGAGTAAGTTTTTTTCTCCTGTTTCTGTAGCAGGGAATTGGTAATCTTTGTAGAAATTAGATAAGTTTTTTTTTTCTAACAAACTATAAAGAAATACAGATAGCTAAGGGAGAGATGGTTGATTTGTTCAGTTTATTATAAACTTGTGGGGGTACCTGGCATTGCCCGGGTGTTTGGAGGTGTGTGTTGAGCACAAAAGTGTTAGTAGGCAGGCTGGCTTGAATACGTGATGCGAAGGTGGAAAAGAAAGTGAAAGAAAACGTGACATCTTACTACTATGCTACGAGGCCATAGGAAGTGAAAAGCGTTCAAATTTAGCAATGTCAATCAAAAAGTTGATTTGCTAAGTGAACGAGTTCACGCAGGTGCAGAAATGAAGGTTGGCTGAAGGCCAGTTCAGCTTTCCGCCATTTTATCTATTTGCTTCCCCACAATGTTGGGGAAACCAAGCTCCTCTGAAAAAGGGGGAACTCTCAAAGAAATAGAAATTGTTTAATATGAAGGGTTTTTCCAAACATTGATCAAAGCTAATTGCTTTCAAGACATCCTGGCACGAAAGGCCACTGACAGCTTTGCTTCAATGAGTTTCGCTTTATTTATACAAAAAGACGAACAAACATGCAAAAGGACGGAAAATCAAGATAGCATGCTTAAAAAATCTATTTCAACATTTTTAAAGAATTCATTAAACAAAATTCTAATATTTTAGTCTTCTTTTTAGCAAAAAATATTTTTTTCAGCTTCAAGATATTTGGTATAGAATAAGAAAAAAAAAAATTCTTACCAGCTCTGTAGTCATATTTTATAGAAATGAACCAAAATAAAAGTATGCTTACCTGCAAAGAAAACAGAAAAGAGAATGAATAATTCTGAGTGAATTAAAAATTAAATAAAAGATTCAAATTTAATCATAAACTATCCAGAAAGAGAATCATCAAACATCAAGTTTGACAAAAATTATTAAAATCACTTTCTAATATATATATCTATATTAAATTTCTCTGTCTATTGCACTTTTTCTTGTCAACTACAAGCCCTATCTGGCTGAAATTTTGTGTGGACTTTTGTTACAGTAAGGCGCAACGAACTAAGTATAATGGTATTCATTACAGATTAATAGGGATTAACATTTTTTGCAAGAATAAGTACAAATTTAATCATATCCAACCATCAATTTGGCATAAAGCATTCATTCTAAATCAATAGTCTACAACTTTTGCCAGTTTTAACAGGCTAACAAACCTAGTGTATATATATATATATATATATATATATATATATATATATATATATATATATATATATATATATATAAGCATTCAATAATGTCCAGATTTTGTCTTATTTTTAATCTTCGGAATTATTCTATCCAAAATCTTATATTTGCTACATCTGATATACTAGGTGCAATTAGTCTCTTTCTCATATATATATATATATATATATATATATATATATATATATATATATATATATATATATATATATATATATACACACACACACACAGAGATAGATAGATGGATAGGCTAATTGCATCTAGTATATCAGATGTAGCAAATATAAGATTTTGGATAGAATAATTCCGAAGATTAAAAATAAGAGAAAATCTGGAATTATTGAATGGTTTAAGAACATAAATATGGATAAGGACATAGATTCGTACAATTTGATATTGATGCATACTACCCATTTATTACTCCATCACTTTTGGATAAAGTTTTACAAATGGCTAAATAGTACACCGACATTACTAACTTGAAAGTAGAATTTTGTGAAACATTCTAGGGGGAATTTAATGATATATTATGGTAAATTATGGACATGTAAGGATAGGGATATAAATTTTAATATTACTATGGGCTTGGAAGATTCAGCTCAAGTTATAGATTTGATGGGTATATAAGTGAAATTGAAAGTACAGTTATGTAAAGATAATGTAATATTAAAAAACCCTTGATTAGGAAAAACTATATAGATTATTCATTGAACTGGACTTAAAACACTGCATAGATAAAAATGACAAAATATTAACTTTCTATACATTGCCCTTAACTTAAATGGCAATACATATGTATAAACCTTATAAGCCAAAACAAAAAAATCTATATTGAAAAACAATCTATGAAACTAAACTTATTAGACTCTAAATATGATAGGATAAGGATGATTAAGAAGTGAATAGTAATTGTGGTAAAATATAAGTGATATAATTTAAAGAAAAAATGTTATTACACTTCACTTTATACCCACGTCTGTACACATACATACACTGATATAGACATCCATATATATTTATATATATGCAAATGTACACAAACATACAATGCACATATCCACATTCATACACTCATATATACATACATATTTTCCAAGATTCCAACTTACATTGCATGTGTGTGAAAATGTATGTCTGAATGTGTGTAGATGTGGGGGCAGTAGATATGTCATCTATACTTTACACATATGGGTCTCACTTATCAGCAGGAGTTTTGACCATGGATTTGATTTTGATATAGAGTTCACTGGAATAACCGGAGCTCAGAACACTTCGAATTGTCATTATGATCAAAGCTGAGTGCTCCACAGTAATTTGAATTTAAAGACTAAGGAAAAAAGTCTCTTTAACAAAAGATGAATCAGAAATTAAAAACAAAAACACATCTAAGTTATAACTGACCAACACACATATAAACCCTTTTTCACATCCTCCTTCCCTCAGCCCACCCACCAGCTGAACCACAAATTCTGTATCTCCCACTCACTTACCAAATATAATTCAATAATATTAATAAAAATAAGAGTATTTTTTCCTCATGTCAGGTATATAAGACGTTATAACTTTCATTTGCTCTGCATTGTAGCATATTTCACATGGTACAACTATAAGAAATCGATTTTCCTGATGGAGATTGGATACCAACTCTAAAACTTTTTTCTATTATATATTTTCTGCATACATAATTTTAAAATAACACTGGTCAACAGCAAATTTGATGTCTTTTTGTCAACTGATTTTGAACAATTTTTATGTGCTGAATCTAAAAATAACACTCATTTTGCTGAGTTAGTTCGTCATTTTGTTAATTTTTTATTTTTTGAAATTTTAAATACACAGGAAAGAGGTTCTTTAACCAAATGCAGCTATGATATAAGTATTAACTGTTCACCACCCAATGTTCCATTACTGGAATAAATTTTTGAGAACTCAAAATACAAACAAGAAAACATTTGAACATTGGAATTGTTTCAGAGATTAAATTTTTTACTTTATGGTACCAAACTTGTTTCAATACATCCATTTTCAAGGCGGTGGTTTTCAAAAAATTAAAAACTTTCAAAATATCTTGTTATTTCTAAAAAAAAAAAAATGTCATTTCTACTGTTATATGTTCAAATCCTTCTAAATAAGTTTCTATTTTTGGTAAATTCTTAAATGTTTACAAGTGAAGATGTCATGGCTTTAGTTTAGTTCATTGAAAGGTTTAAAAATTCTCTTGTTTTAGTTTTATTAAATTTAAACTAAAACTTAAATGGGAAAATTAACGAAGTTTATAAAGGAAATATTTTATGAATAAATTTAATGGAGACAACATATGCAATTTAACTTCTTTTTTTTTTTCAGGTAATACAAACAATGACTGGAAAAACGTGTATAAATAAGCCAGATGTTTTTTGCTACATTTGTGGTGAATACTTACTTGCACCAAATTGCAATACTGTCACAACATTTGGGAAGAGCATTTACTATGCATATTTTGGAATGAAGTTTGGTGATCAAGACAAGTTTGGCACCTCATATGGTTTACAAAGCGTCTATCAATACAGCAATGGCATGCAAAATTGCATGAACTTTGGCATCGCCTTGATTTGTTGCGAGTTTTCAAATTGTACAATCTATTCTGTGCTATCAAAATCATTGGAATTGATAGGAAAAATAATCATATAATAAAGTATCTCAATCTGCCATCAATCATATGCCCTACATATACTATAGTGAAGAAATTTCTGTACCTGTATTCAAAGATACATGTACTGAAGAAAGCAGCAGCAGCGATAATGAAATTCAAAGCATTTTTGCTACTGATGACACAATCTTTCCTGATGACAACGATAAGCAGCCCAGACTTTTTTCAATATGAACTAAACAATCTTGTTCGTGATTTAAATTTGCCAAAAGACTGTAAAGCTTCTTGTATCTTGTCTAAATGAGAAGAACATGCTGAATGATGAAGTTTGGATAAGTTTCTTCTATACCAGGTACCTGAAATTCATAAGATATTATGCTCAAGAAAAAGACGGTCTATTGCAGTGACATTGTAGAGTTACTGAGAGATCTCGGCATAGCTGAATACAAATCAGATGACTAGCAACGTTTTATCGACAGCAGCAAATGGTCTTTGAAATGTGTATTGTTACACAATAGAAATTTGCATTTATGCCATTCAACAATACTAAAAGAATATGAAGTACGTATTAGAAAAATAGTGACTTTTAAGAAGCTTAACTGCAATATGAGTATCAAAATGCACCACCTGTGCTCACACATAGACCACTTTCCAAAAAATCTTGGCTCTTTAAGTGATGAGCAAGGGGAGCGCTTTCACCAAGACTTACAAGAAATGGAAATACACTACCATGTCAGGTGGGACATGTTAATAATGGTGGACTACTGTTGGAACTTAAGAGATGTGCAAGTACCAAAACAGTTGCAACAATAAAAAAATTAAAAAATTAGACCATACTGATGCAAACATTTGATTTTTAATCACACCTACTGTACAAGAAGTGCAGATAATTTGTTAAAATTAAAGTGATTTTATAATTTTACCACTGAAATATTCCTTAATAATAAAAAATGAAATAATAAAAAGGCCAACCCTGGACAAGAATATGAGAGTGCCATCCCTCTGATGTATCCTTGTTTTTAAATATCACTATAATAATACTACAAGATGTACCTGGCATTGCCTGAAACGTATTTCTTAAAAAAAATTAAAAGAAAAGAAATTGAGACATGGTCATGCGAGTATTATGTTTTTTCTAAACAGTTCACTTCTTGTAAAAAAAAAAAAAAAAAAAAAAAAAATTATGAGCTAAAACCAAAACTTAAAGACAGTGAGTTAAGTATGTTAACCATTAAGCCAGCTTGACAAAATCTTTACAGAAAGTTTTCAAACCTATTTATACTAATAGCACGCAAATGATGCATGCATGTGCAGTCGTGAAACAGCAAACGGATAAAAAATCTGACTACTCCTGTACCAATTTTTCAATTTTTACCCCCTTAGCAGCCCTTTTTTCTGGATGAAAGCTGATTATAAAGTTTTCCACATGTCTGAATACACTGTGTACCAAATTTCAAGTCTGTAGATCAAAAATTTGTCGAGTATATAGGTTGAGAAGGGTCCTCACACACATTCTCACTTTTATAGATATATAGATATGATCACTGTTGTAATGGTGTAAGAAAGGAACTCATAATTTCAACACGCAATAGTTTAAAAAAAAAAAATGAAATGTTACATAAAAAGAAAACACTCAAAAAAAACAAGGCAAAAAAGAACATTGTCTGCCAAGAGGTGCTGGTCTGAGGAGTAAATTAAGGTTGGTTGGTTGTTTTACGGCATATCAACCCTTTTCAGGTTATTTAATGCCGAATCTGGTGATTTTGAAGAACGATTTTTTAATATAGTGTATTTGTTTTTTAGGTCGTATTCTATTTAACCCATAGTTGGGACCCTAACAGGTACTACCACTCCGGGTCAGAGTGGACCTGGGAGCAATGGCAATTAAAGGGTGGCTCCACACTCCCTAAGGCCTGCAAGCTGGGGCCTCACCATCAGATATAGTTTAAGGTCATATCCAGGACCGAGGAGTAAATTAAAGCTTTTCTCTTACAATGTGATTTTTTTTTTATTGTAGCACAATATTACTTTCTGGGTATTTATTAGTACTTATTAGTTTATCTCATTTAGGCCAGTTCTATATTTAGAATACAATGGACACTATTTTCATAGAAATGTTAATAAACTCATATTTGCTGTGTTTTTCTGCCCAAAATCTAATTTTTTGGCACTATCCAGAAAAATATTAGCTTTATCAAATCATATTTGTTGATTCAATATATTTCTCATTCTGTGGAATTTCCACGGATCCTGCTAGTAAAAAAAAATTCTCAGTTTCTTGATGAAGAGTAAAATTATAAATGTGAAATATCTGGAAAAAAGGAAGCAAGACAAAATCATTCTCTACTGGACTTGTAAATTTCACAAATATCTGTTCACACTTGAATAATATTTTTGTTCGTTTTATCCTTTTAATATGCTCTATTTGTAATCTCAAACGTTTCCCGTCAGATCAAGATTACTTTGGTATGTAAAATTTAATTTTTCTTAAACCCTTTATATTTATAATCACACACACACACATTATATATATATATATATATATATATATATATATATATATATATATATATATATATGAAAATTAAGTTTTTTCTGAAGTTGATTCGAATGAAATTGGTAAATTTTTCATTTTTGATATTTTTTTCTTGCGTTTTGTTTGTTTTTCCTTTTGTCTTTTTTAAATACATCTTGTTTCCACATTTCATTTTATGATATATATCGTACATTTTATCTACACACATACAATATATTAGATATACGCATAACTCGTAGGTTAAAACCACTACTATTTATTTCAGTCATCTGACATAACATGCTCTTTTTCACTCCCCCCCCCCCCCATATATACATAGATTACTACTTCCCATTATCTTTCTGTTTCAATTGTTTTCATCCCTCTGAACATGCCCGGTTTTAGCTGCTACCAAAATCTGTTCTAAAAATATTGGTTGGACAGACAAAACAGGCATATCAATATATATTAAACAGATATTCATCTACGAACATTGTGAGTTTAATGCCTTAAATTTTATTGTATGTTTTAATCAAAACTTGGATAATTTAAAACTTGTGAGGAAAAACCAACAACAAAGTGGCCCTCTCTCCAAAAATGTCACCTATGGAATCATTAATGAAATTCACAATCCTTTCTGCAGTTGAACCATATTTAGTATAAAAAACAAAAACAAAACAAAAAAAAATTTTAGTCTCAACATGACTTGTCTAAGTCCCTGTTATGAATGTCCAACAGTCTTTGTTTTATGGCTGTTCAATGGTGAAGGAGACAATGATTGTCTGATCAGTAGGAGGTATGATCCTGTATAGTTTCACACTCACTGAACTTTAACCAAACTTATTATTTGTAGGATTATCTCAGACAGTGTCTATCAAAACAATTATCAAACTATTCTTGAACAGAAGAGTGACATCACAGCCAAAATTAGGGCAGGACCAAGAGAATGAGTTAACGCTACTGACAATTTTGCATCCAGGTGCATTGGAAGATGATAAAATAAAGACTATTGGACATTTACGATTGGAACCTGGACAAGTCAGGCATAGACTGAAGTTTATTTTTAACAAATACGGTTAAATCGTATAAAAAATTGTGAATTTAAAGGAATGTGAATGGCTAATGGCAAAAGAAATCTGAAATTTAAACAAATTTTCCAACCTAGCACCCCCCCCCGGTGCATGTGTGAAACTTAATATAGAAGGATTCCTCCTAAAATACTAGGAAAAAGTAGATTTATCTGGAAATCTGCTTTTTCTGAATTATATAAAATGGGGAATTCTGCTGAACAGTGGAGAACTGAGAATTTACATCCCTGCTTTTATTAACAATTTCATAAGAGGCATGTTTTTTTTGGAGGAGGGTGGGGGTTACCCCATATTTGTGACCTGCCTCACTTAAATGTAAATTGGCTAATAGCATTAAGACAACCTTGTGTATATTTCTTGTAAACATTCCTTTCAGTAATATTTCATGTCAGCATTCTCATGTAATAAAACGTTGGTGGCATTAAACACACAAGTAAAACAAGATATAACAAGTTGTAACAAGGATGAGATTAAAATTCCCCAAACTAGGGTGGATCGCAATAGATAGGCCATTTCTTTGATCTGCAAGTTATCATAAAAGATTTCAATGTTGGCTGTTGTGAATTGCTAAAAAAACAGTTGACTGGAT